>NC_135811.1:20828981-21128981 GCF_964213995.1 Mustelus asterias | reverse complement strand
CTGATATGACCGCTGCCACGGTTATCAAGGCATTACGTGATCTTTTCACCCTGTTCGATTACCCCTGTTATATCCACAGCGATAGGGGCTCGTCGTTCATGAGCGACGACTTGAGGCAATACCTGCTCTCATATGGGATTGCCTCTAGTAGAACCACGAGCTACAACCCAAGGGGTAACGGACAGGTTGAACGAGAGAATGCTACAGTCTGGAAGGCTGTCTTACTGGCGTTGAGGTCTAAAGGTCTTCCAGTCTCCCGTTGGCAAGAGGTGCTCCCTGATGCGCTCCACTCCATACGCTCACTCCTGTGTACGGCAACCAACGCTACTCCTCATGAGAGAATGTTTTCATTCCCTAGGAAGTCTTCCTCTGGGACCTCATTACCGTCTTGGTTGACGTACTCAGGACCTGTCCTCCTGCGGCGGCATGTTAGGACCCACAAGTCCGACCCTTTGGTTGAACAGGTCCATCTCCTCCACGCCAACCCTCAGTATGCCTATGTGGCATATCCTGACGGGCGAGAGGACACGGTCTCGATTCGAGATCTGGCGCCAGCAGGGGGCTTGGAAACCCGTGTCGCTCCCACACCCCCAGTTAGGGACCCCCCAACCATTATCTCCCCTCCTGACACGGCGCGGGCAATATCGGGACCACCACTTAACCCTCTTACTCCCGTGTACAGCTTGCCTGAGTCCAGGAGATTGTCGCCACTTCGAGGCGTGCCCGAGTCCAGTGGATTGTCACCACCTCGTGGTCTACTGGCCCGTGAGGAACTGGAGGAGTCACTGGACACCGCCTTGGAGAGAACGTCACCGCGATTGCCTGAACCGGTGTTGAGGAGGTCACAGCGACGGTGCGGTCCCCCAGACCATTTGAACTTATAGACAGATGAACAATTGTTCTGTGTTTTGTACCCCGCTGGCCTTTGTTTTCAAAGGAGGGGTGAATGTGGTGAACCATTGTTGGTTACCACCAGGAGTGCTGAGCCATGGTCTGGCCAGTACTATGAGTCTGTAGATATGTTCCTGTTGGGGTTAGGGTTGGGCTGTTCTACCTGTTAATATAGTCCTATGGTACACCCCAGTTGGCTCCGCCTCCTGGGAGAGGTATAAAGGTCACTGCTCTGCCTGGTGACCCTTTAGTCTGGGATTGTATATTGTATATAGTAGCTCCGTTATTGTTGGCAATAAAAGCCTTTATTTCCCAGGTACATCCTGCCTCCTGTGTGATTTATCGCACATCACACTATTCCTCTCCCAATCTATATTGAGATAATTAAAGCCTCCATTATGATTACACTATAATTCTTGTATCTCTTTGTAATTTCCTCTATCTTTCCCAGTAGTTGGTGGCCTATAGAATACGCCGAGCAATGCAATGGCACCTCTATCATTTCCTAGCTCTAATAAATTAGATTCTCTCCATGACCTCTCTCCATGACATCCTCTCTTTCCAAAACTATTTTTTTCCTTAATCAATACTAGCTTCTCCTCCTCCTTTCTTCGTTCCTTTCTTGAACACCTTGTGTCCAGGATTATTTAGTACCCAGTCTTGACCTTGTTTGATTCGATGATCTAAATGACCCAAATCATAAGTTATTTAAAAAGAAACATTAGTAAGAACCATTTCTGATTAGATCAAAAGTTCCTTGCTCTGCAGTTGCCTTTAAGCAGCAAACCACATCAGTGGCATATGCAGACACAAACTCAAACATATAGGTGTCCCAGGGATGCCCCTCTTAAGGCATTGATGAGCACACTCCAAACCATGACAATAACTAGCATCAATACCCTTGGAAATAGAATTCCAAGAACCACGAGTTTGAAATTCTGACAATTTGTGATGCTGCATAGTCTATACTTGTGTTTTCCTTTGGTTATGTCCTTTTTATGATATTTTATTTTTTCCCTCTTATTTTGTTCCTTTGTTTCTGCTTTTGATTTTCAATTGGAGCATGGGAGCATTTGGTAGTCGGGGCAGGGGAAAGTGTAACAGCATGGTGGCAAGCGTTGGTAGATGGTAAAACAGAAAGGTAGGTGATGAAATTATGCCTAAAAGGTTTGGTGGGAGGTAACAAATGGTAATAGGGGGTAGTGATGAGTGGAATAAGGATGAGAGATAGTAATGATAGTGCACAAATTGGGATGTTGAGAGCAGTTGGCCTAGCAATTCAATTTGGCCAGTGTTCAGGCACCAAATGGGTACGGGAACTGTTAGTGTGCTCAAAGAAGGAGGCCAGAGATTGTGGAAATTGGTCCTTAGGCCTCATTGAAATAATTGTGATAAGCCTATTATGCCTCCACAGGCAGTTCACCCAACTGAATAAGTGAATTCCAGGCCACCTGCCTGATGGGCAGTAACGCTCAATGGGAAGGGGAAATGAACCAGGGGGCCATTGAAGGTTGCAGTATGGCAGAGCAGTACCGTGAGCAGCAGAGAAGGGAGGGTGGGAAATTGTGATGTTGAGGAGCTGCATTTCAGCGAGAGAGAGACAATAGAAGAGTTCCAATGTTAAAAAAAGTTAAGGAAAGAGAGTAAAATTAACAGGGGATACACATTAACATTACATTTTAAAATAAAGAATAATAAATTAATTTATTTATAATTGCTTAAATTCATGGTGGATTGGATCAGGAAAATCCATTACACTGTCACCAGTGGCCGAAGGCTGCATTTATCTACAGGATTCTCATTATTGTTTGATGGCGCATAATCACTTTATAAAATGTCTATATAGTCAGTTTCCATTGTAAATGTTAATATGCAATAACAAGATATGTGAAAATATGTCAATGTTTTCGATATAAATAGTAAAAGATGTTTGTTAGAAAAGGAGTTTCCAATTTAGCATAAAACTGAAGTTTAAGAGAAAAAGTGCAGAGCTTTAATTGCCAAAGGGTGGGGGCATGGGGTTAAATGCCTAAAAAGTCACATTAGGCTGAAATCCCCAGATGAACCCACCTACTTCCCAGTTTGACCTCAGTAGGTTTGCAGGTGATTGGAGAAAGTCATTATAAATAGGTTATTAATTCTGAATTTAACCCTGCATTCTGGCTTTAACAGCAAGCACACAGGTTTCCTGAGCTTTCTGTACCTCACCAGGGTCAACAGTGGGAGTGTTTTTTCAATGTTTCTGACAGGCTGAGAAGTGACGACAATACAAAATGTACTTCATTGAATATACGGTGCTTTGGGAATAGAAACTAGAAATATTGAAAGTTGGCAGAGATGAAGCAACAAAAAGAGCATACCATGTACAGGAAGGGATGTTTGAGGCCATAGAGTTGAAATGAGTCTCTTACTGCCCCAGGCAAAACATGTATCACTGGCAAACTAATCAAAATTAGTTTGATCTCATTGACAAACAATGGGTTACGAAAGGCTCTATATAAATGCAAGTCTTTCTTTCTATTTGTTTTCAACACGCTCTTGCATTATTCCAGAATATTCCCTGTAAGAATTCGAGCAAAGTAGGGAAAACTATGCTAATGTTGTTAATGCTAACATGCAGAAATAGAAACTTGAATGTATCTAGGATATGCATAATCCATAATCCAAAGTAGAATTTCACTTCCTGTGTGTGAAAATTGCTGCTAAATTCTACTGATTACTGACAATACTTTGGGTATGTATCATTGAGATGGAAATTAAAACACCATTGGAAAAATGTTTTTTTTATATTTATGCTTTCATGGGATAGGTGTCGCTGGCTAGGGTAACATTTATTGTCCATCCTTAATCGCTCTTGAGTGGTAGTAGTGAGTCACTACTGCAGTCCTAGTGATGCAACTACACCCACAATGCTGTTAGGGAGGGAGTTCCAGGATTTTGACTCAGTGATGATGAAGGAACGTGTTCTTCTAGATGGTACTGTTTGCTGTACCGTACTGTTTGGAAGGTGCTGTTGTAGGAGCCTTAATGAGTTGCTGCAGTCCACCTTACACACTGCTGCCACTGTGAGTTGGTGGTGGAGGGAGTGAATATTTAAGGTGGTGGATGAGGTGTCAGTCAAGTGGTCTACTTTATGCTGGATAGTCTTGAGCTACTTCAGTGTTCTTGGAGCTACTCTCGTGCAGGCAAATGGACAAGTGGAGAGTATTCCATCACAAATGGACAAGTGGAGAGTATTCCGTCACACTCCTGACTTGTGCTTTGTAGATGCTCAACAAGCTTGAGAGTCAGGAGGAAAGTTACACACCACAGAATTCCTTGCCTCTGACCTCTCTTGTAGCCATAGTATTAATATGGTTAGTCCAGTTCAGTTTCTTATCAATGGATGTTGATAGTGAGTGATACTGAAGATCAAGGGGAGAGAGTTAGATTCTCTCTTGTTGGAGATGGTCATTGCCTGGCACTTGTGTGGCACAAATGTTATTTGCTACATATCATACAAAGCCTGAATGTTGTCTTGGTTTTGCTGCAGACGAATGAGGACTCTTTCGCTATCTAAGGAGTCACGAATGGTGCTGAACATTGTGCAATCATCAGCCAACATCCCCACTTCTGACCTGATGATGGAGAGAAAGTCATTGATGAAGCAGCTAAAGATGGTTGGGCCCAGGACACTACCCTGTGAAACGTCTGCTTCAATGCCCTGGGACTGAGATTTTTTTTAAATTTTACTCATTCACAGTTTGTGGGCGTTGCTGTTTAGACCAACATTTATTGCCACTCCTAATAGCACTTGAGAAGGTGGTGGTGAGCCACCTTTTTGAACCACTGAATCTGCGTCCCACAGTGCTGTTTGGAAGGGAGTTCCAGAATGTTGACCTAGCAACAATGAAGAAACAGCGATTAGTTCCAAATCAGCATAGTGTGTGGTTTGGCATGGAACTTGCAGTTTGTGATATTCCCCATGCATCTGTTGCTCTTGTCCTTTTGGGCAATAGAGGCCATGAGTTTGGAAGGAGTTGTCGAAGGAGCTTTGGTGAGTTACTGCAGTGCATCTTGTATTCAATGTTGCCAGTGTCCATCGGTAGTGGAAGGGGTGAATGTTGAAAGTAGTGGATAGGTAGGTCTGCTTTGTTCTGAATGGTTCAAACCTTCTTGACTGTTGTTGCAGCTGTATTCATCCAGGCTAGTGGAGAGTATACCATTACACCCTTGACTTGTGCCGTGTAGATGTCCACCAGCTTTGGAGCGTCAGGAGGGGAGTTAATCACCACAGAATTCCTAGTGTCAGAGCTACTCTTGTAGCCACAGTATTTATATGGCTAATCCCGTCCCATTTCTGGAATAGTAACCTCTAGAATGTTGATAGTGTGGGATTCAGTGATGGTAATGCCATTGAGTATCAAGGGAAGATAGTTAGATTATTTTTAATTGGAGATGGTTATTGCTTGGCACTCAAATGGTTCAGATATTACTTGTTCAAGGCTGAATGATGTCCATGTCTTTCTGCAGATGTATATGAACTGCTTCAGTATCTGAGGAGTCATGCAGGTTAAGAACCACCATGCAATTTTCAGCAAGTATCCCCACTTCTGACTTTAAGATAGAGGGAAGGTCATTGATGAAACAGCTGAAGGTAGTTGGGCCAAGGACATGACCCTGATGAACTCCTGCAGTGATGTCCTGGGGCTGAGATGATTGACCTCCAATAATCACAACCATCTTCCTCTGTGCTAGGTATGACTCCATGACTCCAACCAGTGGAGAGTTTCCCTCCTGATTTCCATTGATTTTAGTTTTGCTGGGGCTCCTTCATACCACACTCAGTCAAATGCTGCTTTGATGTCTAGGGCAGTCACTCTCACCTCACCTCTGGAATTCAGCTCTTTTATCCATGTTTTGACCAAGGCTGTAATGAGGTCAGGAGCTGAGTGACCCTTGCAGAACCCAAACTGATCGTCAGTGAGCTGGTTATTGCTAAGTGCCACTTGGTAGACCCCTTCCATCACTTTGCTGAAGTTCAAAAAGTAGACCGAAGGGACAGTAAATGGCTGGGATGGATTTGTTCTGCTTTTTGTGCTCAGGCATACCTGGGCAATTTTCCACATTGTCAGACAGATGCCAGTGTTGAAATTCTACTGGAGCAACTTGGCAAGGGGCACAGCTAGTGCTGGAGCACAAGTTTTCAGTACTATTGCCGGGATGTTTCCGGAACCCAGAGCTTTTGCAGTATGCTTCAGCCTGCTCTTGATGTCACGTGGAGTGAATCAAATTGGCTTAAGACCTGTGATGCTGGGATTCTCAGGAGGAGGCAGAGATGGATCATCTACTCCGTACTTCTGGCTGAAGATGGTTGCAAAGCCTTGTCTTTTGTATTATGCTGCTTCCAACCTCCATCAATGAGGATGGGGATATCTATGGACCCTCTTCCTCTAGTTGATTGTTTAATTGTCCACCACCTGATATCACAACAGGATATTGCAGGACTGCAGAGCTTAGATCTCATTTGTTGGTTGTAGGATCATTTAGCTCTTACTTTCATATGCTGCCTCTGCTGTTTGGCATGCATGTAGTCCTGTATTGTAGTTTCCTCAGTTGGACACTTAATTTTTAGATATGCCTGATGCTGCTCCTGGCATGCCTTACTGCACTCTTCATTGAACCAGAGTCGATCCCCCAATTTGATGATAATGGTAGAGTCAGGGATATGCTTGGCCACGTGTTTACAGATTGCAGTTGAAATCAATTCTACTGCAACTCATGGCCCACAGTGCCTAAAGGATGCCCAATTTTGAGTTACTAGATTCGTTCAAAGTCTATTGTATTTAGCACGGTGGTAGTGCCACACAACACAATGGAGGGTCTCCTCAATGAACACAAGATTTGGTCTCCACTGTGCAGTGGTCGCTCCTACCAATATTGTCATGGACAGATGCATCTGTAACAGGCAAATTGATGGAAGATTTTTCCCTCTTGTTGGTTCCCTGTCTAGCAGTTCAAGGCCCAGCCCAGCAACTGAGCCTCTTTCGTTGATGGACATTGAAGACCCCACCAAATGTACATTCTGTGGCCATACCATGCTTCTTCCAAGTGACATTCAACATGATGAAGTTCTGATTCATCAACTGAGGGGGATGTTACATGGTGATCAGCAGGAGGATTCCTTGCCCATATTTGACCTGATGCTATGAGATCCGAAGTCAACTCTCAGAGCAGCTCCCTGCCATGCACCACTGTGCCACCACCACCTAACTGGGTCTGTCCTGCCAATGGAACAGGGTTGGTGATAGTGGTGCCTGGGACATTCGTCTGGAAGGAATGATTTCATAAGTATGACTATATCCGGCTGTTGCTTGACCAGTCTATGGGTCAGCTCTCCTAATTTTGCACAAGCATCCCAGATGTTCGTCAGGAAGATTTCGCAGATTCAACAAGGTTGGATGTGCCATTATCATATCTGGTGTCTAATGTCAATGATAGGTCATCCAGTTTCATCCCCCTTTGACTTTGTTGCGGTTTGATTCAATTGATTGGGCCATTCCCAGGCCATTTCAGAGGGCAACTAAGAGTTAACCATATTGCTGTGGGTTTGGACTCACATGGAGGCCAGACCAGGTAAGGATGGCAGAGTTGCTTTCTTAAAGGGCATTAGTGATTTTTTACCAATCAACAATAGTTTCATAGTCACCATTACAAAGAACAAAGAACAATACAGCACAGGAAACCGGCCCTTCGGCCCTCCAAGCCTGTGCCGCTCCTTGGTCCAACTAGACCAATCGTTTGTATCCCTCCATTCCCAGGCTGCTCATGTGACTATCCAGGTAAGTCTTAAACGATGTCAGCGTGCCTGCCTCCACCACCCTACTTGGCAGCGCATTCCAGGCCCCCACCACCCTCTGTGTAAAAAACGTCCCTCTGATATCTGAGTTATACTTCGCCCCTCTCACCTTGAGCCCGTGACCCCTCGTGATCGTCACCTCCGACCTGGGAAAAAGCTTCCCACTGTTCACCCTATCTATACCCTTCATAATCTTGTACACCTCTATTAGATCTCCCCTCATTCTCCATCTTTCCAGGGAGAACAACCCCAGTTTACCCAATCTTTCCTCATAGCTAAGACCCTCCATACCAGGCAACATCCTGGTAAACCTTCTCTGCACTCTCTCTAACGCCTCCACGTCCTTCTGGTAGTGCGGCGACCAGAACTGGACGCAGTACTCCAAATGTAGCCTAACCAGCGTTCTATACAGCTGCATCATCAGACTCCAGCTTTTATACTCTATACCCCGTCCTATAAAGGCAAGCATACCATATGCCTTCTTCACCACCTTCACCATTACTGAGACTAGCTTTTAATTCCAGATTTATTTATTGAATTTAAATTTCAGCAGCTGCCATGGTAAGACGGAACCTGTGTCCCCAGAATATTAGCCTGGCCTTTACTAGTCCAGCGATCATACCTCTACGCCACCATTGTACAATATCATCTTGGTATCAAATAGTACAGATATGTCCAAAGCACAATAAATGCTAATGACTGGCAACATAGGTGGACGCAATTGTTCTGAATTTACTCAAATATCTGAGGATAGCTGAAAATCCAAATTTCTGTATGACGTTTTCCCCGGAGAAGTTGCAAATTTAAAACAGGATACACAAGAGAAGCTATTTGGCAGGGCTATCCTAAACATGTTATTGTTTAAATAAATACACCGTCTGCCATGGCATTCATATTATGAAAGCCTCCTACATTGGAATGAGTAAGCTCATCTTAACCTGGGGCAACGCTTTGGTGCTACAATTATCCTCAGTGTCACAAGGAGAATAAAAAGCCCATAGGTTTTGCATCACTTCCTGGTTGTGTAATTGCAGTGATCTCCAGAGTTAATGGTAAATCTGAAATGACATTTTGCTGCTGACTACTGGTTATATGATAAATTATTCAACATTGGTCTGATTTCTACCTGATGTGGAGACAATTGTGAGCGACAGTGGATAGGGTTTCCTTTCTGGACATGTTAACTCATGATCTTTTAATATAAACTTACTGCCATAGATCTGCATGATGAAACCAAGTTCCAATTAATGGTCTTGCACTCATGAAACCTTTTGTTTAAATATCATCACACATCAAAAACATGGAGCCCGCTGACAGTTGTAGTCAACGCTGTCAAAATCATGTCAAAACAGAATGAAATACCAAAAATAGGGAGAATATTTGGATTCCAATGAGCAATATAAACTGCTTACATTTCACCTTGTAGTGTGTAACACAAGAAAAAACTAGATTATTGTTCAATCAAACCTAGGTTCCATTTAAGACTATTTAAAGACCATTTAAAGACTAATTCGGGCCAGCACCAGTCATTTCCCAAATGTTACTGTTTTTTTTCCTTTCTGGGCTGGCATCAATTCTTATACCTACATTTTAATTTATAGATTCCCTGTATTTTTAACAGCAGTACATTTGTAGAACTATTTATGTTCACTTTCAAAATGCTGCAAATTGACCAGAAGTTCAAACACACGGGATGGGTTTTAACTCCGGACATGGAGGGGTGGAAGACGGCCCAAGCTTTGTTTTGTGGTCTAAGTCTTGCTATTGTGCAACCATCAAGCTGTATTTCCGGAAATGAATTTTGCTGCAGCACAATCTCAGGGTCAGTACTTTAACAGACGACATGGAAACAGGTACAGTCAGTCAAGTGGGCAATAACAGGGAACAAAGGAAATTACAGCACAGGAACAGGCTCTTCGGCCCTCCAAGCCTGCACCGACCATACTGCCCCCTACCCTTCCGGGGACCATATCCCTCTATACACATCCTATTCATGTATTTGTCAAGACACCCCTTCAAAGTCACTGTTGCACCTGCTTCCACTACCTCCCCCAGCAGCGAGTTCCAAGCGCCCACCACCTTCTGTGTAAAAATCTTGCCTCATACATCTCTTTTAAACCTTGCCACTCGCACATTAAATCTATGCCCTCTAATAATTGACTCTTCCACCCTGGGAAAAAGCTTCTGACTATCCACACTGTCCAAGCCCCTCATAATCTTGTGGGATTCTATCAGCCACCCCTCAACCTCTGTCATTCCAGTGAGAACAAACCAAGTTTCTCCAACCTCTCCTATAGCTAATGCCCTCCAAACTAGGCAAAATCCTGATAAACCTTTTCTGTACCCTCTCCAAAGCCTCCACATCTTTCTGGTAGTGTGGCGACCAGAATTGAATACTATATTCCAAATGTCACCTAACTAAGGTTCTATAAAACTGCAACATGACTTGCCAGTTTTTAAACTCAGTGTCTCGGCCGATGAAGGCAAGCATGCTGGATGCCTTCTTGACTACATTCTCCACCTGCGTTGCTACTTTCAGTGGCCTGTGCACCTGTACACCCAGACTCCTGCTTATCAATTTTCTTAAGGCTTCTGCCATTTACTGTATATTTCCCATCTGTATTAAACCTTCCAAAATGCATTAACTCACATTTGTCCGGATTAAACTCCATCTGCCATCTCTCCGCTCAAGTCTCCAACTAGTCTATATCCTGCTTTATCCTCTGACGGTCCTCGTCACTATCCACAATTCCACCAAACTTTGTGTCGTCCGCAACCTTACTAATCAAACAAGTTACATTTTCCTCCAAATCATTTATATATATTACAAACAACAAAGGTCCCAGCACTGATCCCTGAAGAATGCCACTAGTCACAGCCCTCCATTCAGAAACGCATCCTTCCACTGCTACCCTCTGTCTTCTATGACCGAGCCAGTTCTGTATCCATCTTGCCCGTTCACCTCTGATCCCGTGCAACTTCACCTTCTGTGCCCATCTGCCATGAGGAACCTTGTCAAAGGCCTTACTGAAGTCTATGTAGACAACATCCACTGCCCTACCCTCATCAATCATCTTCGTCACTTCTTTGAAAAACTCAATCAAGTTAGTGAGGCACGACCTCCCCTTCACAAAACCATGTTGCCTCTCGCTAATATGTCCACTTATTTCCAGGTGTGAGTAAATCCTGTCTTGAAGAATCCTCTCCAATAATTTTTCTACCACTGACCTTAGGATCACCGGCCTGTAATTACCTGGATTATTCTTGCTATCCTTCTTAAACAAAGAACAACATTGGCTATTCTCCAATCCCCTGGGACCTCCCCTGTAGCCAGTGAGGATACAAATATTTCTCTCGAGGCCGCAGCATTTTTCTCCCTTGCCTCTCTCAATATTCTGGGGTATATCCCATCAGGCCCTGGGGATTGTCTACCTTAATGTTTTTCAAGACCCCCCCAAGACCTCCTCCTTTTTGATCTCAACATGACCCAAACTATCTACACACCCTCCCCCAGACTTATCATTCACCAAGTCCTTCTCTTTGGTGAATACTGATGCAAAGTAGTCATTTAATACCTTGCCCATTTCCTCTGGCTCCACACATAGATTCCCTCTCCTGTCCTTGAGTGGGCCAACCCTCTCCCTGGCTACCCTCTTGCTCTTTATATATGTATAAAAAGCCTTGGGATTTTTCTTAATCTTGTTGGCCAATGGCTTTTCGTGACCCCTTTTAACTCTCCTGACTCTTTGGTTAAGTTTCTTTCTACTTTCCTTGTGTTCCACATTTGCTTTGTGTGTTGCCAGCCTCCCAGCCTTGACAAATGCTTCCTTTCTCTTTTTGACTAGGCTCACAATATCTCTTGTTGTCCAAGGTTCCCGAAATTTGCCATACTTATCCTTCATCCTTACAGGAACGGGCCGGTCCTGAATTCCTATCAACTTACACTTGAAAGCCTCCCACATGCCAGATGTTGATTTGCCCTCAAACATCTGCTCCCAATCTACATTCTTCAGTTCCTGCCTCATATTGTTGTAATTAGCCTTCCCCCAATTTAGCACCTTCATCTGAGGACTACACTTATCTTTATCCATCAGTATCTTAAAGCTTACTGAATTGTGGTCACTGTTGCCGAACTTCTCCCCTACTGAAATGTTGACCACTTGGCCGGGCTCATTCCGCAATTCCAGGTCCAATATGGCTCCTTCCCTAGTTGGACTATCTACATACTGTTTCAAGAAACCCTCCTGGATGCTTCTTACAAACTCTGCCCCATCCAGGCCCCTAGCCAGTGCTGGATTTAGACTTGGTGAGGCCCTAAGCTATATAAAGCTTGGAGGCCCCTTGTTAAAAAGTTACACCAAAAGGTCTCACAAAGGTGCGTACCAAAACAGGACCTTGGGTCGCCACAAAAAAATTGAAAACATAATTATGCCTTTTAATTATTTAATAGCAAGGTATTTAAAGTGAAAAATACAAATTATTTTCAAATGAATGTATTTACTGATTACATATTTATCATTTGGCTGGCTTGATCTCTCTCATAGATTTTGGTAATTTTTTGAGTTGCTCTTCAAGCTGATGCTTTCTTTTTCTTTTCTGGTATCAGCTTTTAAATGTTCTCTTCATTGTAAATTTTGTGTGGCCCCTGCGGATTGTGAGGCCCTAAGCTGTAGCTTGTTTAGCTTATGCCTAAATCCAGCACTGCCCCTAGCGTTAAGTGAGTCCTAGTCAATATAGGGGAAGTTAAAATCACCCACCACAACTTGCCAAAATCTGTCTATATATCTGTTCCTCTATCTCCCTCTGGCTGTTGGGAGGCCTATCGTAAACCCCCAACATTGTGACTACACCCTTCCTATTCCTGAGCTCTACCCATTTTGCCTCTCAGTACAGCTGTGATATTCTCCTTAACCAGTAGTGCAACTCCCCCACTCCTTTTACATCCCCCTCTATCCTGCCTGAAACATCTGTATCCTGGGACGTTAAGCTGCCAATCCTGTCCTTCCCTTAACCAAGTCTCTGTAATGGCAACAGCATCATAGTTCCAAGTACTAATCTAAGCTCTAAATTCATTTGCCTCACCTGTTATACTTCTCGCATTGAAACAAATGCACTTCAGTCCACCAGACCCTCTTTGATCAGCAACCACACCCTGCCTGCCCTTCCTCTGAGTCCTACTGGCCCTACTCTCTAGTTCCCCTTCAGTTAATTCACCTTTGCTTTGGTTCCCGCCCCCCTGCCAAACTCATTTAAATCCTCCCGTGTGACACTAGCAAACCTCCCGGCCAGGATATTTATGCCCCTTCGGTTTAGATGAAACCCGCCCTTCTTGTACAGGTCCCACCTGCCCTGGAATAGATCCTAATGGTCCAGATACCTGAAACCCTCCCTCCTACACCAGCTGTTTATCCACGTGTTGAGCTGTACTATCTTCCTATTTCTTGCCTCACTGGTACATGGCACAGGGAGTAATCCTGAGATTACAACCCTAGAAGTCCTGCTTTTTAACTTTCTACCTAACTCCCTAAACTGCTGCTGCAGGACCTCGTCACTCTTCCTGCCTATGTCATTAGTATCAATATGTACCACAACCTCTGGCTGTTCACCCTCTCCCTTCAGAATGCTTTCTGCCCATTCAAAGACATCCTGGACCCTGGCACCAGGGTGGCAACACACCATCCTGGAGTCTCTTTCACATCCACAGAAGCGCTTATCTGTACCCCTAACTATAGAGTCCCCTCTTACTATTGCTCTCGGGCTCTTTATCCCTCCCTGCTTAACAACAGAGCCAGCCGTGGTGCCACTGCTCTGGCCGCAGCTGCTGTTATCCCCTGATAGGCCATCCTCCCCAACAGTATCCAAAACTCGTTAGAGAGGTGGACAACCACAGGAGATTCCTGCACTGACTGCCTGCCCCTTCTAGTGGTCACCCATCTATCTGCCTGCACCTTGGGTGTCACCATATCTCAAAAACTCCTGTCTATGATGCTTTCCGCCACCTACATGCTCCAAAGTGCATCCAACTACTGCTCCAACTTATCTATGTGGTCTATAAGGAGTTGCAATTGGGTGCACTTCCGGTAGGTGTAGTTATCCAAGATGCTGGAAGCATCACGGATCTCCCACATCTCACAAGTGCAGCATTTAACCCCACTGACCGACATTTCTATCGCCGACTAAATTATTTAAGAAAATGTTTTAAACTCTTACCTCAGCTATCTGCAGCGATAAGTGAAGGTAAGTCTTTATATCACTTATCTTCCCAGGATGCTCTCTGGATCGCTCCTTCTTTAATTACCACACTGCTCCAAATTACCAAGTTTCAATCCCACTCTGGCTGCCTCACTCAGGCTGTCTCCCACTTCACGTGTGCAAAGCTCATGAAATTGGTACAGGTAGTGCAGTAGAGTGCCCCAATTATTCACAATTCAGTTTCACAACATTGAGAGTTGTTGCCTCTTTAAGTTGAATCAGTCCTAAGTAATGAGGCTCCCAGCTGAGCACCTGGCAAAAGGCCCCAGAAAATATGGTGGTGGAGCATTAACACCGCAGTAAAGGTGCAGAATAATTTTGAATTCACCAGTGCCCCATTTTCACCAGGTGGTACACGTTAAAATCAATTTTACAATGTTTGCTTGTATGGCGCTGTGGGGGTTTGGTTTGTATAATAAGTTAGTCAACATTGGAGACAAATGTGAGCAACAGTGGATAGGATTTTCTTTTGTGACATGATAACTCCTGATCTTCTCATGTAAACTTGCTGGCATAAGTCTGCATGATGATACCAAATTCCAATTATTGGTCTTTCACTTGTGAAATCTCTTGTGTACATATCATTACATATGAAAAGCTTGAGTGCACCATGATGCCATTGATTTAAGAGGGGGTAGAGCCAAGGGATGGGATTTCTGAAGTTGAAAGATCCCACTCCTAGCCCTTGGTTGAGATTTGGCACACAGTTGACACAGTCTTGTCTCAGTAGGCCCGAAAGGTCGGAAGTGAGACCAGAGCTAAGACCTAGACTCTTAAAAATGCAAGGGCCAAAATTTTGGGAAAGATTATGAAGCTGCTTTCTTTATATGGGAGCCAGTCAGGTTTTCTAGCTTGTTTTTCTGCGAGTATGACCAGCCAGTTACATCTTTGGGGTATTTGCCGTAGGAAGTACTGCAGATCCCAAACCATCAAAGATTCCACTTCCTGACTTTACAAACCTTAGCAGGTCAATAGCAGAGTTCAATATTGGCCACAATTCTAATGAAACAGCAAGAATCACATCTTTGCAGATTTGCTGGGCCATTGGGCTTAACACATTGCTCCACGTAAAAAGAAGCAAATATCTGAAACTGCAGGTAACATAAGATTGTGCTGTTCTGATTTAGGATATATCAACCAATAAAGCAACAGCACAAAGAGCAACCACTTCCACATTATCAGGCCCTCGAAGTTCAAATAGTAAGAAATATAAGCATCATTAGAACTAAGCTGCCTAAGCTTCATGGAAGGGATTGTCAAAGCTCACAAGCTAGATATGGCCCTTGGGCAAAACTGAACTAAATCCAACCTCCCATTAGATCATTGCTTGCAGCATTATCTAGGACTGAGTAGAGAGAATCTCAAACCCCAGTGACAGCCTTATTTTTCCAGGTCTCACTGAGCCAAGCTGACTGGTCAATTATCAATTGGCATATCAGATCTGCCTGACTCTGTATTACTGATAAAACAATGTATGCGCTTTTGTGTGGTGCTTTAATAAGCAATATATTTATGAAAATCGCCAACCAGTCCAATGGAAGAGCTTTCTTTTGGTACTTTCCACGTGATTTTGAATTTCTATGGGGATACTGTGCAATTGTATTTTGAACCATCCTTTGCCAATCCGCCCTTTTCATGCTTACAATGTATGCCTAACTGCACTAATTATGAATTAATGAAGCAATATGAAAGAAGATATTATAGTCCAGTCTGGCTTGGATCCGGTGTTCTCCAAATAAATGCTGTATCAGGCAGATTGGCTGGCACACTGTGCTGGCAACTTGGGATCCTTGCTTTGATTTCAATCTAGGCAGATAGAATAAAAATCTCCTGTTTCCACGCTGAAAAGATCTTCTGTGTTTTTTTTTCAGACTCAACTTACTTCCTAGTGGGTGTTGTTTCACTAAACACAAAACCAGCCCATAACTTGGCAATCTCAGGCAGGAGAGAGAGAGAAAGAGAGAGAGAGAAATAACACTTGCATTTATTTAGGGCTTTTTCACGGTCCCAAGACCGACCAAAACGCTATGCAGCCAATGAAGTACTTCTTAAGTGTTGCCATTGCTGTAATGTCGGAGACCAAATGTGTACGAAGTGGAAAGGTCACAGTGGCGTGGCATGGGTGTTCTTGCGAGGCTGGGTTTAAGATCTATCCCTGGGCCAGTTTAGGAAGAAACTGGGCGCCCAAAATAGAAAAATGTGCAACATTGCCAATGCGCCGACATCTTCACCTCGACAAGCATATTTATCATTCGCTTCATTAAAATAAAATTCCTCATTAGAAAATGTGAACATTAATTTTGCAAGGCAAAGAAAGAATTAAAAGTATGCAAATACTGCCACCTGTATTTATAAAACATGCTTGGGGCACATATATCATACATCTAATATAAATCTTTATGTGAATCTCCGCTCAGGAGCTTTGTTTAATAAAAAAGGAAAACCCACGTACACAAAAACAGACTTACTCCAAGATCAAGTTTTTTGATTTGACATTCCCAAGCATCCAATTCCCCCCTCATTGGACATCAAAACATATCTAGCTACCTAATGTTATAGGTTTCGGTGCAACATTGGTTACCAAAATTGCGGATCTTTTGAGCGGAACACGCAATAGTATTCTAATTAAACGCTAGGTTGTAAGGTTTCCAGATGTCTCAGTTCAATGTTGATTATTATTGAAAACACAAGCCAATACGGCAGTTTTCAATAAACAAAAATTGCCTACGTGTGCGGGTTTTATTTTTGGTAGGGGCTTGGCTGTTTATAATCTGTTTTTTTTAAAGAAAAGGATATGGGGTATTATAAATATTTCTAATTCATAAAATACATTGGCCGGAAAAATACACTTTTACCAAATACACTACGGAAGCGGCATCATCGGTAGTAGGGGAAATTCCCATGGTGGAAATAAGTTGGTGATACTTGAATTTCGTTCCTAACGATTGCATTAAAGATTACATACAGTAACAATTGCACACAGAAACATTGCACGTAGTAACAACTGCATGTAGAAACATTGCATCTAGAAACAGTGCTACAGTAGCAATCGCATGCAGAAACACTGTATGCAGCGACAATTGCATACAATAACAGATGCATACAGTAACAATTGCATTCGCCCATTTAATTTCATTGTTCACCCAATGAAATTTTCTAGCAATTTGATTAAAATAAACCTTCGAACATTATTGGAATAGACATTCCGGTAATCTACACTTCTGCAAATCACAGAAACGGCAAGCAGAATGTAGCATTTTCTTCCAAAGAGGCTGATAAATTCAGCAGCAATTTATAAAGTCACCATTTTAGGTAAATGGAGATTAAGCTTGCGGTTTCTAACACGTTTCACGTTTAGTACCTGTGGAAGTACGACAGATTTGAGACTTTTATTTCTTTATTGTTCAGGTTAATCTTGTCCCAGTTATATCGACACATCTCCTTTGTCCGTACTTCCCCTGCTGTTCACGCGGCTCCAGTCAAACTGTTAATAAATATAGAGCAATGTTATTTAGCAGAACCGAAAAATAGTCCATTTTAGAGGAAGCGGTTCAACAAAAAACTTATTTCACTATATCCAATTGATCAGCACCCAACAGATTTCCATCAGAAGTTAAATATTCTCGCTACATTAAAAGGGTCGCTGAAAATGAATTATATAAATATAAACAACCATCTTTCAGTATTTGGCTCGGTTGATTATGCACCACGTGTTGCTGACTAGTTATAGGCAATATAATCAATGTGTTTTTATTGCGACCGGGATTATTTGAATAGGTGTGTAAATTGCCAATAAACATTGTGAAAGCGGGAGTGCTGAAACTTTCCCGAGTTTCACTCATTCCACCGCAGGCTCCCACTTATTCAAATACGAGTTTATGTATTTTCACAATGTAATAAATAGCTTTTATGCGACACGGCGTTGACATAGCTGGAATACACACTCAGTCAGACCACAGTTAGAATTGACTAATCTGCAGTTTAGGGTGTTTGTTTTGTGATTCAAACAAATATTGGTCAAATTGTAAGCCAAGATTGAGAAACAAGAATGAGTCTCACTTAGGTGTTAGAGATTTGCGAATATGCTGGTGTGCGTTGTAAAAGGCGTTGTAAAAAATTATTACAGAAATTGCGTAATATTCCATTTAGTGCAGCACCTGCAATCCCAATCAAGAACAATTTGTCTAAAATGAACCCATATTTAAGAGAATAAATAGGATACTCGCACGGAGAAAGGACAGCAAAATCTGGACGGCCCACCCTGTCACAGCGCGCTGTAAACAGCTTCATATTTCTTCCGCCGCAATAGAAATCATGTCCAGCTTTATTTCTGATTTCGCAGGCGCGTTAAATGGATTTAACTGTTAAATTCGCAAAGTCTCCGAGTTATTGCTACGGTTGGTGTCAAAAGAGAAACTTATTTTGTTCGTTATTATGACCCAGGCAACAGGTGCTCCCTACATAACTCAGATGAGAAGGCGGTTTAATTGCATATCTGACTTTCATTTCTTTGTCACTCTCTTACTGAGTGAGGTGTCCCCTTCTACCCCTGCATTGATTTGTCTAACTTGAGTTTTTAATTTTGTAACAACCAAAAAAACATGGTTTACGAGTGTCCCGGAATCAGCATGACGTTTGGAAATTGCCCGATAAGAACATTTGGTTCCAATGGGGACAGATGATTAAAATATGCAAACTTAGCTCTAATTCTATTGAGTCTACACCAAATCCCGCGTTGTAACAGAAAGCGCTGAATATAGATCATAGAGGAATATGGAACAAAAAGACCGCAGACATTAGAGGTTTACATTTTGTGAATAATTTATAGCTGTTTGTAAAGGCTGATTGTTGAGTTTCAATGAGTCGGTGGAGCTTATAAACCTCGCATGTACATTTGAAATTGTCCCAAAAGCATTTCGAACCAAGGACAAAATAGCGACAGTTTCTTTGGAATAGCTCCGACTCTGTATTTGTGGGGGGAAAATGCCTGCTATTATTCCACAAATCGTGGTAGGTATCACATGTGCCAAGCACTGGCTACTTCCGGGTGTTAGGTAAAGGGCGATGCTGAGAACGGCCCTTCTATTACCTAGAAATTAAATCTCCGCTCCGTTATATTGTGCAAATATCTAGTGTTAAATACAAAAACTTCAATCCCCCTTAAAAAAACAAGCACAACTCGAAAAGCACATCCGAAATAAAGCATAATCATGTACAGTTCGGATACATTGAGCAGTTAACTTAAAATAAGCCATGTTTATTGCAGTTTAACCCTTGATTAATGATGTCAATTTTTAGCAATATTAGATTTTTGAGGATAGAGCAGTAATACTGTCAGTTTTTAATAGTTGTTGAAAGGCTCGTCTGTCAACATTTACATGCAGTAATTCGAAAGCTGCTGAAACACCAAACAACCCGCTGCAAATTCGCAACTATGGTGAGGGTGACGTCACATAGCAGTGAGTCAAACAGAAACAGGGTCTTTCAGTCATAATGTGATTGCTTATTAAACTCACATTGAACACCGATTTTCGATATAGATATCCATAAAACATGTATATAATATTGACAATGGTGTACCTAATGTGTATGTCAAATATACAGGAACATACGTTGTCTTTGAATCTATTATACTTCATTTCAATAGTCGCCACCCTTTTATAAAGATGTGTAAAACTCTCCGGTTTGCAATGAATGTCCCCCTCTCCCCCCCCCCCCCCCCCAATCTTTATTTAAAACAAGTGATGGAGCCGGCAGATTTTTAAAAAAAATTATCTGGTTATATTCACCAATCTTCGTTAACGACAACCGTTGCAGTTGCCACTTTGTACTGAAGATTAGTTAGTAATTTCCATCATGTAGGAGTGGGGCTTGATGACTGGTAATGGCCAAAAATAAGGTGGTCACATGTTTCCTAAATTAATATAGTACAATGGGGAAAAACAGTGAATGAACAAACACTATTTACGCGTTTTTGTTTACGTCTAAAGCACGCTCAGATGTGCCCCGTTTTAAAGATGGCTATTTAAATATGTTTTGTACATCTGTGCAGACAGTCCCAGTCATATGTGGCCTTGGCAAATCATCAGCAGTCCATATTAAACGTGTTTTTGGTAGGAATGAGAAACCACAGCTGTTAACATTTCAGGGTCACATATATTTTCACTCTCATGACATGCAAGATATAACAAACGACAAAATACAGATCAAGTTAGTAGCAAGGGCTTTCATTTGACTCTATTGAACTTTAAATACACGCACCGTCTTTTCATTAAACCATTAGTCTATTAATTACGGACGTTAATCAATAATTTACAATAAAATACAGTTTCAGATTTTGCCTCTTTCAAATTATTATACTATGATAAAAGCTATACATCAGAACATCTGGAGTTCGGTGGCACAGATTCAGAACAATATACACTTTTCATACAAGACCACACACTGAACAATCTCCATTCATGACACACCTAACAGAGCTAGAACAGGAAACATGAACATCAAAATACTTATTTTGTTCCTTCAGAGAGAGCCAGACTCCTGAAAAAAAGGTCCCTTTTTTTGTTGGCTGACTTACCTAAGCTGCAATTCAAAAATATCCAAAGTTCTGCTGTAACCACAAGTCAGAGAGAAAAAAAAATCAACATTCTTAAGAAAAGTTGCGTGCGTTACATATGAACTCGCACATGTGATATAGTTACCAGAGTACGGTGATCTCGTTAGCATTTAAATGTCTGTGGCATGGACCATTTGAAAATTGATGTTAGAACCGCCAAATTCGCCACAACCGAACATGTCAGTGGATAGGTTGATTCTGCCTTTTACAAATTAATCTAAACTTGACAGGTGGATCGTTGGGAATTGACTATATAATATGTATACAGATGTATGCATGTGCTACAAGAATGTTAATTTTCAATATTTTTAAATTCAGCTTATATGGGTCAACAATTAAAATGCTGTTTCCTGAAGACATTTGTCAGTCCATTATTTTTTTGTCCATCGTTTCTCTTTTGCCATTCCTAGAATAGGGCTCGAAAGCGGAAGAGCTCAAGTATCGAGCAGATAGTTCCTGCAAATTCCCCGTCAATGATCCGGTTACAGTTAAGGGCGAGGCGAGCCTGGTGGTTACCGTCCCGAGCAGAGACGGTACCGGCATACTGAAAACGTTGTGTCCCGGGTGGCTGGTGGTCAGGGTCGGCGCTCCCGATGTCCCAGCTGTGAGCGACGAAGTGCCCAGCGTGGTGCTCAGGCCAACCACCGGGGCACGCAGGGCCGATCCCAGGGTGCTGGAGGCGCAGGGCAGAAGGCCGGATAAGCCGGGCGGGGACAGCAGCCGTCCCTGCTCGAGGAGCCGTAACACGCTGCATGTTGCCGCCGTCTCGGAAGCCGTCGACCGAACGTCGGAATCTTTTCCCTGGTCCTTTTTCTGCTTCGTACGTCGGTTTTGAAACCAGACTTTCACCTGTTTTCATAACACACAGTGCATCACATAAATACACACCAGTGAGGTAACCTTTAACCCACTCCAGCGTTCATTCCCCAAAACAGACTTAAGGCCAATAAATAACCGTGTGTCTGTCACCGGCCTGAATGATGGCCATCCCAGCAAATGTCTAATTGAATTAATGATGGAGGTATAAACCTAAAGGCAAACAGAGAATGCTGACACAAAAATATAGCATTTAGTTTACTTCTAATATATCACACACAAATTAGGGTGATTATCTGGTATATGTACACCGAGGCCAACAACTTACTCCCTTTGTTGTTCAATGCATATCAACATTTTGGGAATATTAGTTGTATTTTGATCGTTCTGTAAGGTTGTAAAACTGGGTCGGGTCTGTTATTTAGCGGTATTCGGTAAATATGGATACATGTTCGCCACGGAACTCCAGTTATCATGATATTGATACTGAACACAATTGGACTAGCTGTGCCGTCTCCTCAAAACATACTTGAACAAAGTCTCCTGTGTGTGTCAGTAATAAAAATGCAAAATCAAAGTTTCTCAATCTACCAGTTTCAAATTAGATTCTAAACAAGCCGAATTCGAAAAAATCTGTTGTTTTCTCTCGTTCCTTACGGAAATAACGTTGTTCGCCTAGTCCTTTGCACCGATGGACCTTAAAACACTTGGGCAACTTGACCTCTCACCCAGTACCTCTTGTTACTTAGGATCCAACTCATGCAAATCTTCAGGAAAACTGAACTGAATCTTGTTAACTGTTCTGTGAGAAAATTGCGAATGTAAAAGTTCATGTTTAGATAAACTGTTTCCCATGTTGCAAATGTGCCGACAACTACCTAAATGTTCTCCCATATTTTAACAGTGTGTTGGTTAACAGGGGCCTCCACGTTTAAAGACTCAAAATTATTTTTTTTAAATGAAATTAGCCTAGGATATTCAGGTCGTTATTTAATAATAACCAAAATCAGTCTGTGTCCAAATTAATTGTAGTTATCCCTCCCCGGAGCTGCAGATTCGGGCAGTATTATTAGCACATCAGTATTTAAAAATGAATTGTTTAGATGGGATGCTTTAATCCAGGGTGTCCATACCTAACCTCCAGGAAAATGTTAATCTCAACCCATAATGCAACAATAAATAACTGCAATACCACACAAATCATAAGTTTACAAATGCCTACCTGAGTCTCTGATAAGTTGAGCTGTCGAGCCAATTCGGTCCTCTCCCGTCCCACGACGTACTGACAGCGTTGGAACTCCATTTCTAAGCGGTACAGCTGCTCGGCCGTGAAAGAGGTTCGGGTGCGTTTGGGCCGATCGAGGTCCAGGCCCTTGGGCAGAATTATTTCTCTGATTGATCCCTTGGCATCTGCAATGATGGAAATGCGGTTGTCCGTTATTTCTCAGACCGAAGCAACAACTGCACGCATTTATACAACTCCTTTGGAGTAAATAAAGCCTCCCAAAGCAATCCATATAAATGACACCACATTCCCAAAATAGCCCAGGACTGCAGATCATGCAGTTAGCATCGATTTCGGCGGTCGAAGACAACAAGCTGCGCATTCATCACATTCCAAACATCATATGGCGGCATAATATGTGTTTCCTAACGCGCGTTGTGTGTTGCTGTGTTAAACCGGGCTAGGACTGCCAGTCTACATTGATTGCAAATTGAAATAAGATTAAATTACATTTCTGTTCCCCTTCAGTTCTGTAGAACCCCTGTAAGAAGGGCTCGAAACGTTAACTCTCGTTTCTCTCTCCACAGATGCTGCCGGACCTGCTGAGTTTGCCCACCATTTCCTGTTCTGATATTAAATGTAGCTGCATTTGGTGTGATGTACATTCAAAAAGCACCAACAACAAAAAAAGCCAACAGATAGACATGGCAGCGATTTCTCAAGCAATCGGATGGTCAACCAGATTGTAAATTATTTGCAGACTTGATCACTGCACATCTTTGGTAGCATTACATCATTGCACAATGCTTCCTGCAGTTAATTTGATTGCCAAGTTGCACTCAATGTAAAATGCACAGATAATGCGAATTGCCCTATTTTAGTACGAAATTATTGTTAAACTGGAAGTCACAGTCCGCAGTTTTATAAATACGTTGCGATTTAGCAATTGATCTTTGGTTTATAATCACGATGCACAATTAATTAACTGTCCCTTGAAACAAGCAAAGGGCACGTTTCACCAAAACAGAACTCTCAGAACAGTAACATAGTAATGGAAATATATTTTCATCTGCAGATGAAGGTAGAATTCCCACAAACTTTGGTTTGCATAAATTTAAAAAAGCAAAGTAGAACTTGCAGTGAAGTCACAAGGAAAATTAGATTGCAATGAGCAAAGATGTACCCTTTCTGGAGCTCAATGCATCATCTGAAACTAACACAACTAGAGAAAAAAAAACCGATGTGTTTCTGCTCGGTTCTTGGAGTGTTGTGTCTGTAATTCAACCTGACGCGCGTCTGGGGCCAATCGGTCATAGAAGGATTAACATTTGTTTCTGCCAGGCACTGATTTACAGTTCCACTACATTTCCTCAATATTAGAACGAAAGTCAACCACTCATCATTGCTGAACGTCGCTGAAATATTTCTATATATATAGCATTTAAAAATATATTTTAAAGTAAAATATATAATAAACTTGTATTATATATTTTAATACATATTTGTATGTTCCCTTTCGCTTGGCAGTGCCTTGCTGATTTTAAACATGGCGCGATTGTTTCGTTAGTAACTATGCTTGTCCCAAAAGCGACAAAAACGTGTTATCCACGTTATTGACAACATAAATAACCGCACAACCTCCAGTCATGACAGTAACTAAAATACAATGGATTCATACACCGATAAAGGTTAAAAATGAACAAGAACTCAGGATCAAAAAGGCACGGCTTCCAGAGTGTAACAATAACTACAACCCTTCCTTATTACAGGAGGTAGGGTAAAATTGTACCTTCACAATGTTTTTTTTAAACGAGGAAAGACTTGAATGGACATTCCCGCTCAACTTTCTACTAATGAAGGTAAACGAACGAGTTTGCAAACAATGCAAATCATTCAACGTGCTTATGTATGTACACATGCATTGTGATTTATACAATCTATGGACAGAGTCTGCTTTGACAATAGGAAATTATATGGCACAAATATACCTTAAGCCGCAGAGGTAAAAATGAAGAGGACCCACAATTTATTTTGATCAGCGCCATGCAACCGGGCGTTTAGAACGGCCTCCAAGTCTCGTTAACTCGTTACACTTTTGTAAATGAATGTCACTTAATGATCTTGTGTTTCCAACTGTAATGAAGAGTGCGCGAAATATATTTTCATTAAGATTATTTACACCCCACTACAGGTTGTCAGGATCCAATCGATTCTAACCTAAAATTGCCTTGCCAGTCGTGGAGAGATTGCTAACTTTATTGGCGATGGCCTTTAGTGTAAATGTTCCCACTTTTCTTTCCCCCCATAAAGCGACTTCCAGTCGTTGTTACATGAAATGACAAATGATAACGTGTTGATTTAAAACGTCATTCCAGCCAGCTCAGTAAAATTAGTCCCTGTTTGGGTTGCCAATTGTTAGCCTTGTTCGGTAGCGGAAATCACATTTAATCGCTCTCCCACGAATTCTCTAAATTTCCCACACTTGCCAAAGTCAACTCACTTGCATTTGGCTCAGCTAGTTCACCACAATCGGTGTTAATGATTCCACAAAATTCAAGTATTTAAAATCGACGCGAGTTGCACACTAAAGTAAACGCAGGCAGCGTATGAAAGAGAGCTGGATGGGGCCAGAAATACATTTGGAAAATACATTTTCAGATCCCAGGACACAAACAAAGAATGAAAAAATAAATAAAAGAATTACAGAAAAAGAAACAAACGGCCCTTTTGTTTTATATGGGCAATTCGATACACTTTTCTCGGTTACAATCGCTGGCAATGCTGACCTTGTATTTGCAAAAATACAGAAATGTAACCATAAAACAAGGAAACGCACGGAGCAAATTACCCCCAGTAAAAATAAACTAATCCGTTCTCCCGGAGAGCGTTACATTAACCGGCAGATCATGCTAGGGACACAGAACAACATGGTGTAAAACGTAAAATAGCGTTTTGCATCGTACATAGGAAGCTCAAGCTGGGAAAAACCAGTGGGACAAGTCCGTTTAAAACTGAACAACGGGGAGAGAGAGAATATAAAACCGCGCTCACCTCTTACAAGAATTCGTCTACAATAGTCCGGGTCACTAGTACTAGATTTTGTTTTATTGCAGTCATCGGAGACTGCAGAAGCTGAGAAAGTCTCCTGCTGCTCCTGCATCAAAGAATTCCGAAGGTTTCCGTGAGAATCCCTTGAATTGGAGCCGGTGTCTTTCCCTTCTCGGAGTCCATTCTTTAAACCTCTGCTCGATTCAGCTTCCATTATCGGTTCCCGATTGCATCTGACTTCCATTTGAGGACTGTTAATGAAACGTAGTGCAAAAAAGAAGGGAAATGGCAAGGCACAATATTTGTTTTTTTTTGGAGGGGGGAGGGGTTGGGGGGGGGAGTTATTGCACAAAATATTGTCCCAGCTGCTATTTTTCTCTGGAAATAAAAAGTTCGCTCTCTCGACGAGGTTTGTTTCCGACTGTTGGGAGCGAAATGCTGCTTTCACCGATGGCCGTCCTTTTCTGGTTGTCCAGTTGGAAATGGCAAATGATCAACGCTCTGCTACATAGTGCTTTAAGCTGCAGCCTTCCAGATTTACTGTTGTGAGAGATCTACAAATACCAGACACCACAGTACGTACACTTGCCGTTTCAATTGATTATGGGTAATTTTACGGCCCGGAATTTACGTTACCCCATGAATACACAGACTTGTTTGGATAATATATCAGGTCTTAATAGATGGTCTCTGCGCTCGCCTTCAATCAAGGAGCTAAATACGGTAAACTGATTGGTCTCAAATGCGGGGGAAAAAATACACTTGTCAGTGAGTTAAGAGTTTCAGGAAAGTTCTGAGCAGTTTGATGGTGTGATATTAGCACCGCAAGCCGCCATCGCTAAAGCCCGAACTCCTTTGAGCTTGGGTTGTCCCTAGCACTGAACGTTCAGAGCAGAGAGACTGAGTCACCTTTAGGAACAGCCCAGATCGAGGGAGAGAGAGAGAGAGGGGGGAGAGGGAGAGAAAGGTCTATTCAGAATATATCCACAGGAAACAGCTAGTCCGGAAAATCCTAACTAAAGATTCTCTAAATGAAAAGTTTCACCTCAGTTATTTCATTGTCAGCGCAACAATATATTTGGTACGTCGAATGGAGAATAATCCAATAAGACCATTGATTACCCAACAATGAATCAATTCAAGTGAATGGATGGCTGCTCGGAGCACGCTCCAGTCCTTCTTGTCACCTCGCGGGGCAGAAGCCCTCTTCACGCTGCTCTCCGCATTCATTCCTTTATGGGAAATGGGGGAAAAGAGTGAAAGATGGCAATTATCTAATTGGACTATTAACAAACAATTCTCCGAGTGTGGCTTGCGTGGTTGTGTTTCGTAGGGCGGGGTGAAAGGCCACATGTCGGACTGAACCCATTCATAGGAACCCGGGCCGTTTTTTAAGGAGCTGTAATGGAGGTCTCACTCTCTCTCTCTCTCTTACCCTCTGCAACTCTTCCGCAGAACAGCAAAATGAAGAATGCCGGCAATCTCCATGGTGCTGCCGACTGAAAAGAAATTCATGTCCGATTTCTTTAAAAATAAAAAAAAGACCCACAAAGATCCCCCCCCCATTGTTCTCTCACCCCCCCCCCCCCTTGTTTGAGCGGATACCTTAAATCACATGAAGTATTTTCCCCTCACTTTATTTCCAGCCTGTTAATTTACACCAGTTTTGTCGGCCTTTTTAGTTTACCATTTTAATGAGAATGTATGATCACGCAAAGGGAGGATCTTTTCTTTTTTGTAAAGGGGGGGGGGGGGGGGTGTGGTGGGGGAACGGAACATTTCGTTTAGCCAGCATTCAAAAAGAAACAGTTTAATTAAGATTTAGGACGTTACGAGATTTGAAACACTGAATAAATGATGTAACGGCGGGACTAAATCCTTCCTGGTCACCTCTTTGTGTGCGGGCCATCAAATAAATAAGCTGATTTTGAAGAAAAGTTTGGATTGCATGAATTGCAAAGTTGGAATCCAAGCAGCCGCTTCAGGGGGGGTGTCTTGCGGTGAGCTCCGGATTTGCCAAGATTATGGGGTGTACGTTACAAAAGAGGCGCCTTGGACTATATTTTCTTGCGACAAAAAAAAACATTTCTGAAGTTCTTTGCTAAATCCACCACCTCAAGCAGCACACTGCAACAATGCATTTTTTTAAAGAGTACATCGTACTAACATCGGTGAAAATTAACTGCACATTGACCTTCCAAATAAAAAAAAACATTTGTTCGCATTCTAACCCAGCTTTTAGCCAAATATGATATTGTTTGAATTTACAAAGGCTACAGAATGTATTTATCGCATACAAAGGGGGAGTATCAGATTTGTCGCAAAATGGGCTTATCTTTTAATTCATTCACCTCCAGGCAAGCGTGTCACTGTTTCACTCTCTATTGAAATAGCAAACGCCGATGATTATTTACCTGATTTCAGCAATTAAGTACATTAAAACAAAAGTCTGGGGTGGGCAGAAAGGACAAGATGAATGCAGACCAGCAACACTAGCCAGGTTAGCTCTAACGCAATGGGTCTTCTCATTTTGCTGTACAAGACACATTTTGGGGGGAGTTGGCCATATTAATTTGGCGTTTCCGTAAGGGGCTGCAAACGTACGCTACAAGTATTAACGCTGTTTATTAATGCACATTTCACACGATATTCAAGACACTGGTTTTCTTTTGCCTTTTAGGGAAGACACTGGTTGGCACCCTCTAAATCAGATGGAAAGTGTCCACCATTCTTGATGCAATCCAATGGATCTCCTGGCTAATTATAGAGTGGTCAACGTATACCAGTTTTAATTTAAGGGACAAATTCGAGACGGCGCTCAACATTTACCGACACGAAAGGGGAAGCCGCAACTTCAACTTATAGATCTCCAGTGTCAATGTACATTTTGAAACCAGCCGTAGTTTTTTAAAAAACCCCAAATACTGCGTTCAGAAGTTTGGGAACTGTTTTGGTCCTTTCATCGGCGGTGTCTCCTGTCAGTTTACCAAGTGCCACTTGTGCCACGAACCTTACCCTCAAGTGTGTTTAGTAATTACTTCGCATCAAGCACATTTGTCGTTGTGATCACATCGTCCCGAACTGATTTAAATTACAATCCCAACGTAGAGGGATTTATAAATAGAAATGTGAAACACAAACCTGAGATTTCTGCCCCAATTCAAACAGTCCGGGAAACTGGCGCCAACATCGGAAGTGAGTTTTATTTTTGTTTCATTTTCCCTTCAAATAAATTATTGGGGAATATCTTATCATCCACCATTAGAACATGGGGAAATTCCCTCACGGCAACCGTGAAGCATGTTCCTCAATCCTCACACTAGGAAAACATATTGGAGTTGAGGTACCTAAAACGGGAAGAAAGCTGATTTGATGTTCTGCATATTTGAAATCACACCTACTTTTGAGTTAGTTTGTTGCGATTTATTAAAAAACCCATGTTGGGACATTATGTTGGTACTTGTGCGCTATGAAACAAGTACTGATAATGGTCTGTATAAGATTATTTCGTGAACAATGATGTCAGCTACACATATTTTCAATGTATTCCATAATAATAACGAGGCGTGAGAGAGTGTGTAATGTTGCCGAAAGCAATAGAAACGAATAGACAATCTGCAAATATAGGGTTTTTAAAAATCCTCAGGTTAAAGCCTGCCTGGAATTCAGACTATATCAGCATTGCATGGCAAAATGGCAGTCCGTTAAAACTAATCAATTTAGTTTTTATCTGCTTTGCAGGGTTTCAACAGTCGATGCAAAGTTCAAGTTAATGAACCCATCTCTAGGTTTGAATGCTGCTTCTCTTCACAGATCTGTTGGGGTTTCAGAACATTTGCTCAACAAAACACGGTTTGCTATAAGTGCTCTTGCAATTCAACGCGCAAACAACAAAGACCAACATGTCTTTTGAATGTTGCCTCAATCATGTACCATTAAATGTGTTCTCCCTTGTCTGCCAGTTCCCTGTGAACTTATTGTCCATTACTGCACTATCTTTAATCACACTTACACATAAACACCTCTATTTGTAGTATGGATGTTTAAAAAAAAAGTTAATATGGACTGAAACTTTACTAATCTGAAACAAAGAGCAAAATAAAATGCGCCACTTTTATCCCGGGGGAAAGTAAGAAACTCAACTTGTCTCCTACTGACGGATTTCTCAATCACGGTCAACGCTGAGGGGAATCTCGATTCTGCTGTCATCCAGCAGCGACATCCAGTGGCTAATATCTCCATCAATAATTCCTGACCCGCCAAGAATGCATGACAGTGAGAGAAGCTACTGTAAGAACAGCACTTGGGTCCTACTCACTGAGTTACATATTCAACAACATTTGAATAGGGAAGGCAATTATTTTATAATGTCGAGCGCTATAAGCTATCATGTTGCAGCAGTAAAAAATGAAGTATAAAGGTAAAGTTTATTAGTGTCACAAGTAGGCTTACATTAACACTGCAATGAAGCCAATCGCCACACTCCAGCGCCTGTTTGGGTACACTGAGGGAAAATTTAGCATGGCCAATGCACCTAACCAGCAGGTCGTTCGGACTACGGAAGGAAACTGAAGTACTCCTAAAAACGTACAGATTGTCTCGCTGAGATCCAATTAACTGCAATTAAAACCACAGGGGTTCTTAGGGACAATTATCTTTTTAATTTCAGGCGCTTGATTTTAAAACTTCCTCATTTGCCTTCAGTTATCATTTTAACTTTAATCTCGCCTGAGCTTCAATTTCTCCTCCCCTGATTGCTGCACTGAGTTCATATCAATGTAAAGTTGGCAATGTAAAACATACAAAAACTCAGAAAAATGGTACAAAAATAAATGGTATGAGATTTCCCTTTAAAGCATTTTGATCTTTTTTAACAGGTCTAATCAGTGTTTGCCTACAGTTATTGCAAGTTGTGTGAATTCGTACTTTGCATCAGTATTGGCCAAAGAGAGGGACATAAGGGATGTTTGAGGTTAGAGAAGGGTGTCTGAATACTCTCGGGCAGGTCAATATAATGAAGGAGGAAGTGTTGGGTGTCTTAAAATGCATTAAAGTAGACAAGTCCCCAGGGCTGGATGGGATCTATCCTACGATACTGTGGGAGGCAAGGGAGGAATGAAAAATATAGAAACATAGAAACTAGAAGCAGGAGTAGGCCATTCAGGCCCTTGAGCCTGCTCTGCCTTTCATTTTGATCATGGTTGATCATCAAATTCAATATCCTGATCCCCCCCTTCCCCCCCATATCCTTTGATCCCTTTAGGCCTTAGAGCTATATCTAATTTCTTCTTGAAATCAGACAACATTTTGGCCTCAACTACATTCTGTGATAGTGAATTCCACGCATTCACCACCCTCCGGGTGAAAACAATTCTCACCTCAGTTCTAAAAGGTTTACCCCTTAATCTCAAACTATGACCCCTAGTTCTGGACTTCCCCACCATCGGGAATATTCTTTCTGAATCTACCCTGTCGAACTCTGTTGGAATTTTATAAGTTTCAATGAGATCTCCCCTCATTCTTCTAACCTCCAGTGAATATAATTCTAACCATGGAGGCATGGACTATTTTCTAAACAGTGACAAAATTCATAATGCTAAAGTGCAAAGGGACTTGGGAGTCCTAGTCCAGGATTCTCTAAAGGTAAACTTGCAGGTTGAGTCCGTAATTAAGAAAGCAAATGTAATGTTGTCATTTATCTCAAGAGGCTTGGAATACAAAAGCAGGGATGTACTTCTGAGGCTTTATAAAGCACTGGTTAGGCCCCATTTGGAGTACTGTGAGCAATTTTGGGCCCCACACCTCAGGAAGGACATACTGGCACTGGAGCGGGTCCAGCGGAGATTCACACGGATGATCCCAGGAATGGTAGGCCTGACATACGATGAACGTCTGAGGATCGTGGGATTATATTCATTGGAGTTTAGGAGGTTGAGGGGAGATCTGATAGAAACTTACAAGATAATGAACGGCTTAGATAGGATGGACGTAGGGAAGTTGTTTCCATTAACAGGGGAGACTAGGACGCGGGGGCACAGCCTTAGAATAAAAGGGAGTCACTTTAGAACAGAGATGAGGAGAAATTTCTTCAGCCAGAGAGTGGTGGGTCTGTGGAATTCATTGCCACAGAGGGCTGTGGAGGCCGAGACGTTGAGCGTCTTCAAGACAGAAATTGATAAATTCTTGATTTCTCGAGGAATTAAGGGCTATGGGGAGAGAGCGGGTAAATGGAGTTGAAATCAACCATGATTGAATGGTGGAGTGGACTCGATGGGCCGAATGGCCTTACTTCCGCTCCTATGTCTTATGGTCTTATGGTCTAACCAACTTAATCTCTCCTCAAATGACAGACCTGCCATCCCAGGAATCAGTCTAGTAAACCTTCACTGTACTCCCTCTATAGCAATGACATCCTTCCTCAGATGAGAACACCAAAACTGCACACAAAACCCCAGGTGTGGCCTCATCAATGCCCTATACAATTGCAGCAAATCATCCCTATCCCCATACTCAAATCCTTTTGCTATGAAGGCCAACATACTATTTGCCTTCTTTACTGCCTGCTGTACCTGTGCGCTTACTTTCAGTGACTGATGCACAAGGACAGCAAGGTCTCACTGAGTATCCACCTCTCTCAATTTACATCCATTCAAGTAATAATCTGCCTTCCTATTATTGCTACCAAAATGGATAACCTCATATTTATTCACATTATACAGCATCTGCCATGCATATGCTCACACACTCAGCCTGTCCAAATCACGCTGAAGGATCTCTGCATCCTGCTCACCCTCCCACCCAACTTTGTATCAGCTGCAAATTTGGAGATAATGCATTCAGTTCCCTCTTCCAAATGATTGATATATAATGTGAACAGTCGGGGTCCTAACTCAGATCCCTGCAGTACCCCACTAATCACTGACTGCCAATCAGTAAAAGACAAATTTATGCCAACTCTTTGCTTCCTATCAGCTAACCATCTTTCTATCCATCTCAAGACATTACCTGCAATTCCATGTGCTTTAACTTTACATAGTCTGTTATGTGAGACCTTATTGAAAATCTTCTGAAAGACTAAATAAACCACATCCACTAGTTCTCCTTGGTCAACTCTACTAATTACATCCTCAAAAAATTCCAATAGATTCGTCAAGCATGATTTCCCTTTTGTAAATCTATGCTGACTTTGTTTAATTATACCACTGCCTTCCAAATGCTGAGTTATGAAATCCTTAATAATGGATTTGAGTAACTTCCCCAGTACCAACGTTAAGGTCACTGGTCTATAGTTCCCTGTTTTCTCTCTATCTCCCTTTTTGAATAGTGGGCTTACATTAACTATCCTCCAATCTGTAGGAACCAGTCCAGAGTCCAAATAATTTTGGAAAATAACCACCAATGGATCTACTATTTCCAGGGCCACTTCCTTAAGTACGCTGGGGTGAAGATTATCAGGTCCTGGAGATTAATCCACCTTCAATCTCACCAATTTCCTCAAAACCATTTTTCTCCGATTTCCTTCAGCTCCTCACTAAAACTTGTTTCTCTCAGAACTTCTGGTACATTATTCATGTCTTCCTTTGTGAAGACTGAAGCAAAGTACAAATTTAATTCCTCCGCCATTTCTTTATTCCTCGTTATAAATTCTCCCATTTCTGACTATAAGGAGCCTACATTCATTTTTGTCAATCTTTTTCTCTTTACATACCTATAGAAACTTTTATGTTTTTATGTTTCCCACTAGCTTACTTTCCTACACTATTTTTCCCTTCTTAATCAATCCTTTGGTCCTCCTTTGCTGAATTTTAAACTGCTCCCAGTCCTCAGGCCTATTGCTTTTTCTTGCCAATTTCTTCCTTGAATCTGATGCTATTGCTAATTTCCCTTGTAAGCCATGGTTTGGCCACAATTCCCTTACCACTCTTGCGCCAAACAGGAATAAACAACTTCTGGAGTTCACCGATTCATTCTTTAATTGTCTGCCATTGCCTGTCCACTGTCTTTCCTTTCAGTAATGTTTCCTAGTCCATCATGGCCAATTCATGCCTCATACTATCATAGTTAACTTTATTGAGATTCAGGACCCTGGTCTCAGAATCAACTTCATCATTATCCACCTTGACAAAGAATTCTACCATATTATGATCACTCATCCCCAAGGGTTCTCTCATCACTAGATTGCCAACTAATCCTTTCTCATTGCACAAAACCCAGTCCAAGATGGCATATTTCCTTTTTGGTTCCTCAACAAATTGCTACAGAAAACCATCCCATATGCACTCCAGAAATTCCTCCTCTATTGAACTGTGACTAATTTGATCCTTCCAATCTAATGCAGATTAAAGTCACCCATAATCACAGATGTTCTTTTAACACATGCATCTCTGATTCCCTGTCTAATGCTTTTCCCAACATTACCACTACAGTTTGGTGGCCTGTACACCACCCCCACCAATGTTTTTTGCCACTTTCTTAATTTGATCCATATAGATTCCACAACATCTATGCTAATATCTTTCCTCAATATCGTAGCAATATCATCTTTGGTCAACAATGCAACCGCACCACCTTTTCCTTTCTGTCTGTCCTTCCTAAACACTGAATTGTCCTCAGTGTTTAGTTTCCATCCTTGGTCACCTTGGAGCCATGTCTTTGTAATGCCAACTATATCATATTCCTTTACATCCATCTGTGCAACTAATTCATCCATTTTGTTTCGAATGTTTCGAGCAAATCTTAAGATGTGCACTTTTAACATTTCTTTTCCCTTTCCTACTATTTTTTACTCGGCCCTTATCTGACTCTAGCCCTTGATTTCTCTGCCTATCACTTTCCTTATTCTCCATGCTGTCTTTTCCTCTTGTTCTTAATTCCCCATGCTCTGAATCTTTGCAAAGTTTCCCATCCCCCTGCCAGATATCTTTGCATCTTTTTTGGCCAAAGGTGAGTTTCCAGAGGACTGGAGAATGGCCAATGTTGTTCCTTTGTTTAAGAAGGGAAACAGAGATAATCAAGGTAATTACAGGCTGGTGAGCCTGACGTAAGTGTTGGAGAAGCTGGTGGAGAGGATTCTGACAGACAGGATTTATTTGCATTTGGCAGCATGGTTTTGTGTGGGAAGGTCATCTCTCACCAACTTGATTGTTTTGAGGAGGTGACAAGAACGATTGATGAGGGAAAGACAGTAAATGTTGCCTACATGGACTTTAGTAAGGCATTTGACAAGGTCCCTCATGGCAAGCTGGTACGAAAGGTAAAGTCTCATGGGATCTGGGGTGTGCTGGCTAGATGGTTACAGAACTGGCTTGGTCATAAAATGTGGAGGTGCCGGCGTTGGACTGGGGTAAACACAGTAAGAAGTTTAACAACACCAGGTTAAAGTCCAACAGGTTTATTTGGTAGCAAAAGCCACACAAGCTTTCGGAGCTGCAAGCCCCTTCTTCAGGTGAGTGGGAATTCTGTTCACAAACAGAGCTTATAAAGACACAGACTCAATTTACATGAATAATGGTTGGAATGCGAATACTTACAACTAATCAAGTCTTTAAGAAACGAAACAATGGGAGTGGAGAGAGCATCAAGACAGGCTAAAAGGATGTGTATTGTCTCCAGACAAGACAGCCAGTGAAACTCTGCAGGTCCACGCAAATGTGGGAGTTACAAATAGTGTGACATGAACCCAATATCCCGGTTGAGGCCGTCCTCGTGTGTGCGGAACTTGGCTATCAGTTTCTGCTCAGCGACTCTGCGCTGTCGTGTGTCGCGAAGGCCGCCTTGGAGAACGCTTACCCGAATATCAGAGGCCGAATGCCCGTGACCGCTGAAGTGCTCCCCAACAGGAAGAGAACAGTCTTGCCTGGTGATTGTCGAGCGGTGTTCATTCATCCGTTGTCGCAGCGTCTGCATAGTTTCCCCAATGTACCATGCCTCGGGACATCCTTTCTTGCAGCGTATCAGGTAGACAACGTTGGCCGAATTGCAAGAGTATGTACCGTGTACCTGGTGAATGGTGTTCTCACGTGAGATGATGGCATCTGTGTCGATGATCCGGCACGTCTTGCAGAGGTTGCTGTGGCAGGGTTGTGTGGTGTCATGGTCACTGTTCTCCTGAAGGCTGGGTAGTTTGCTGCGGACAATGGTCTGTTTGAGGTTGTGCGGTTGTTTGAAGGCAAGAAGTGGGGGTGTGGGGATGGCCTTGGCGAGATGTTCGTCTTCATCAATGACATGTTGAAGGCTCCGGAGGAGATGCCGTAGCTTCTCCGCTCCGGGGAAGTACTGGACAACGAAGGGTACTCTGTCCACTGTGTCCCGTGTTTGTCTTCTGAGGAGGTCGGTGCGGTTTTTCGCTGTGGCGCGTTGGAACTGTTGATCAATGAGTCTAGCGCCATATCCTGTTCTTATGAGGGCATCTTTCAGCGTCTGGAGGTGTCTGTTGCGATCCTCCTCATCCGAGCAGATCCTGTGTATACGGAGGGCTTGTCCGTAGGGGATGGCTTCTTTAACGTGTTTAGGGTGGAAGCTGGAGAAGTGGAGCATCGTGAGGTTATCCGTGGGCTTGCGGTACAGTGAGGTGCTGAGGTGACCGTCCTTAATGGAGATGCGTGTGTCCAAGAATGCAACCGATTCCGGAGAGTAGTCTATGGTGAGCCTGATGGTGGGATGGAACTTGTTGATGTCATCATAGAGTTGTTTCAGTGATTGTTCACCATGAGTCCAAAGGAAGAAAATGTCATCGATGTATCTAGTGTATAGCATCGGTTGAAGGTCCCGTGCGGTGAAGAAGTCTTGTTCGAACCTGTGCATGAAGATGTTGGCATATTGAGGTGCGAATTTGGTCCCCATGGCTGTTCCGTGTGTCTGGATGAAGAACTGGTTGTTGAAGGTGAAGATGTTGTGGTCCAGGATGAAGCGGATGAGATGTAAAATTGCATCTGGAAACTGGCAGTTGTTGGCGCTGAGCACTGAGGCCGTTGCAACAATGCCATCGTCATGGGGGATGCTGGTGTAGAGTGCCGAGACATCCATTGTGACGAGGAGCGCTCCTGGTTCAACTGCTCCATGTGTGCCGAGTTTCTGTAGGAAGTCCGTCGTGTCGCGACAAAAGCTGGGGGTTCTTTGTACAATGGGTTTCAGGATGCCCTCGACATAGCCGGAGAGGTTCTCGCACAGGGTCCCATTGCCCGATACGATGGGACGGCCGGGTGTGTTTGCCTTGTGTATCTTCGGGAGGCACCCGGCCGTCCCATCGTATCGGGCAATGGGACCCTGTGCGAGAACCTCTCCGGCTATGTCGAGGGCATCCTGAAACCCATTGTACAAAGAACCCCCAGCTTTTGTCGCGACACGACGGACTTCCTACAGAAACTCGGCACACATGGAGCAGTTGAACCAGGAGCGCTCCTCGTCACAATGGATGTCTCGGCACTCTACACCAGCATCCCCCATGACGATGGCATTGTTGCAACGGCCTCAGTGCTCAGCGCCAACAACTGCCAGTTTCCAGATGCAATTTTACATCTCATCCGCTTCATCCTGGACCACAACATCTTCACCTTCAACAACCAGTTCTTCATCCAGACACACGGAACAGCCATGGGGACCAAATTCGCACCTCAATATGCCAACATCTTCATGCACAGGTTCGAACAAGACTTCTTCACCGCACGGGACCTTCAACCGATGCTATACACTAGATACATCGATGACATTTTCTTCCTTTGGACTCATGGTGAACAATCACTGAAACAACTCTATGATGACATCAACAAGTTCCATCCCACCATCAGGCTCACCATAGACTACTCTCCGGAATCGGTTGCATTCTTGGACACACGCATCTCCATTAAGGACGGTCACCTCAGCACCTCACTGTACCGCAAGCCCACGGATAACCTCACGATGCTCCACTTCTCCAGCTTCCACCCTAAACACGTTAAAGAAGCCATCCCCTACGGACAAGCCCTCCGTATACACAGGATCTGCTCGGATGAGGAGGATCGCAACAGACACCTCCAGACGCTGAAAGATGCCCTCATAAGAACAGGATATGGCGCTAGACTCATTGATCAACAGTTCCAACGCGCCACAGCGAAAAACCGCACCGACCTCCTCAGAAGACAAACACGGGACACAGTGGACAGAGTACCCTTCGTTGTCCAGTACTTCCCCGGAGCGGAGAAGCTACGGCATCTCCTCCGGAGCCTTCAACATGTCATTGATGAAGACGAACATCTCGCCAAGGCCATCCCCACACCCCCACTTCTTGCCTTCAAACAACCGCACAACCTCAAACAGACCATTGTCCGCAGCAAACTACCCAGCCTTCAGGAGAACAGTGACCATGACACCACACAACCCTGCCACAGCAACCTCTGCAAGACGTGCCGGATCATCGACACAGATGCCATCATCTCACGTGAGAACACCATTCACCAGGTACACGGTACATACTCTTGCAATTCGGCCAACGTTGTCTACCTGATACGCTGCAAGAAAGGATGTCCCGAGGCATGGTACATTGGGGAAACTATGCAGACGCTGCGACAACGGATGAATGAACACCGCTCGACAATCACCAGGCAAGACTGTTCTCTTCCTGTTGGGGAGCACTTCAGCGGTCACGGGCATTCGGCCTCTGATATTCGGGTAAGCGTTCTCCAAGGCGGCCTTCGCGACACACGACAGCGCAGAGTCGCTGAGCAGAAACTGATAGCCAAGTTCCGCACACACGAGGACGGCCTCAACCGGGATATTGGGTTCATGTCACACTATTTGTAACTCCCACATTTGCGTGGACCTGCAGAGTTTCACTGGCTGTCTTGTCTGGAGACAATACACATCCTTTTAGCCTGTCTTGATGCTCTCTCCACTCCCATTGTTTCGTTTCTTAAAGACTTGATTAGTTGTAAGTATTCGCATTCCAACCATTATTCATGTAAATTGAGTCTGTGTCTTTATAAGCTCTGTTTGTGAACAGAATTCCCACTCACCTGAAGAAGGGGCTTGCAGCTCCGAAAGCTTGTGTGGCTTTTGCTACCAAATAAACCTGTTGGACTTTAACCTGGTGTTGTTAAACTTCTTACTTGGTCATAAAAGACAGAGAGTAGCGGTGAAAGCATGCTTTTCAGAATGGAGATCAGTAACTGGTGGTGTTCCACAGGGATCAGTGCTGGGACCTTTGTTGTTTGTAATAGATATAAATGATCTGGAGGAAAATGTAGGTGGTCTGATTAATAAGTTTGCAGATGACACAGAAATTGGCGGAGTTGCAAATAGTGACAAGGATTGTCAGAGGATGCAGCAGAATATAGATAGATTGCAGACGTAGGCAGAGAAATGGCAGATGGGAGTTTAATCCAGAAAAATGTGAGGTGATGTATTTTGGAAGATCAAATTCAAGTGTGAATTATACAGTAAATGGCAGAACCCTTAGGAACATTGACACACACAGGGATCTGGGCATGCAGGTCCATAGACCCTGAAAGGTGGTCAAAAAGGTATGAAGCATGCTTGCCTTCATCAGCCAGGGCATCGAGTATAAAAGTTGGCAAGTTATATTACAGCAGTATAAAACTTTAGTTAGGCCGCATTTGGAATATTGCGTACAGTTCTAGTTGCCACACTACTGGAAGGACATGAAAGCTTTGGAGAGGATGCAAAGAAGGTTTACCAGGATGTTGCCTGGTCTGGAGGGTTTTAGGTATGAGGAGCGGTTGAATAAACTCAGATTGTTTTCACTGGAAAGCCAGAGGATGAGGGATGACCTGATAGAAGTCTACAAAATTATGAGAGGCATAGGTAGGGTGGATAGGCAGAGGCTTTTTCCCAGGTTGGAAAGGTCGACTACAAGAGGGCACAGGTTTAAGGTGAAAGGTGGTATGCTTAGGGGAGATGTGCAGGGATAGTTTTTCACACAGAGGGTGGTGGGTGCCTGGACAGCACTGCCAGTGGAGGTGGTGGAAGCAGGCATGTTAACAACATTCAAGGTGTTTGTTGATCGACATATGAATGGGAGGCGAACTGTTCCTGTGCTGTATTGTTCTTTGTTCTTTGAGTCCAGGTCTGAGTAATAGCTGATGCACTTTACAATGGACTTAGAATTCCTACAGTGCAGAAAGAGATCATTTGGCCCATCGAGTCTGCACCCACCCTCCGAGAGAGCATCTCCCCTTTGCCCTATCCCCGTATCCCGCGCCAATCCACCTAACCTACACATCTTGGGACACTAAGGGGCAATTTAGCATGGCCAATCTACCTCACCTGCACATCTGTGGGAGGAAGTCGGAAAATCCGGAGGAAACCCACACAGACACTGAGAGAACGTGCAAACTCCACACTGACAGTCACCCAAGGCTAGAATTGAACTCAGGTCCCTAGCTTTGTGATCCAGCAGTGCTACCCCTGTGCCACCGTGCTGCCCCTAATAGCAGATTCAGGGCCACCAGATGATCTTTACCCTTTTGGAATACATTGCATCTGTTAAATATTTACATTAATACAAGTAGCCCCACTGAGAAACACAACATGAATCAGATCAATAGGAGGCATGTTTGAGAAGCCAGGGGGAGGTCATGCAGGGAACACAGGTGGGTGAGCCTGATTATTGTTGTGGTCCTCAAATGAAGTGAGTTGTTGGTCTGTCCCAATTCAGGTCTACCAGATGTGAGTCAACAGTACAAATCCCCTTTTAATTTGGCAGTAATTGTTATCGACCTGGTAACTTCACTGATAAGTAAACTTGGGAACAGGAAATGGCATTTGAGAAGACACATTTCTACCCTTGGTCACAATGAATTTTAAACTGTGCTTAAGCCATTTTTAGCATGGGAGCAACTGGTATTTTGGTCACAAAACTGACATGGTGTGACACGACTTCCGAAAGGCAGTCAGACACCACTTGGTCTGCCTAAAGAACAAAGAACAAAGAACTTGGTTTGGACAAAAACATACCCAAAATACACCAACAAATGGAAAATTTAGTCCAGAATACTGTCCCTCAACTTCTAAGAGGAATATATTATTGTATCATCTATTACTGTGCTATATTCTTGACTCTCTGCTTTGGTACAATTTGGAGGACTTATGCTAATTACCTTTAGTTTGGCCATAGACTCATTGGAATGATACAGGGGCCAACAATGTTAGACTATGGAGATAGCTTGCATAGACTAGAGTTGTACTTGCCCATGTGTATAGGAGATTAGGGGGTGTTCTAACTGAAGTGTTTATAAAGATTAGGATTTTATAGAGTAGGTAGGTAAAAATTATTACCTTCTGTTTGGATATTTGGAATGTCTATATCAGCCAGATGATGTTTCATTGGTGAAATGATTAAATCTTTGATGCCAGGTCTATGGAAGAAGTCTGCTAAAACCATCAAATTGTTAGACTTCAAGATAGAGCTTTGAATTCATTAATGATCATCAATGATTTAGGTGTGAAAGTAGAGATAAATTCGCAGATTACACTAAAATTAATGGTGTGGTAAATAGCAAGGAGGAAACCCTTAGATTACAGGACAATATAAATAGACTGAGCAGAACAGTGGGAAATGGAATTTAACATGAAAAGTGTGAGGTGGAAATTCTAACAAGGCAAGGGAATGAATGTAAGGACACTAGGAAGTACAGAGGATCAGAGGGACCTTGGGGTGCATGTCCATAGATCCCTGAAGGCAGCAGGCCAGGTAGATAAGGTGGTTAAGAAGGCATATGAGATACTTGTCTTTATTAGTTGAGGCATAAAATATAACAGCAGGGAGGTTAAGATGGAGTTGGATAAGATGCTCATTAGGTAACAGCTGGAGTATTGTGTGCGGTTCTGGTTGCCACACTATAGGAAGGATGTGATTGCGCTAGAGAAGGTACTGAGGCGATTCACCAGGATGTTGCCTGGGCTGGAGCTTTTCAGCTACAAAGAGAGACTGGATAGGCTGGGGTTGTTTTCCTTAGAGCAGAGAAGGCTGAGGGGGAACCTGATTGAGATGTACAAAATTATGAGAGATGTAGATAGGGTAGATAGGAAGAAACTTTTCCCTTTGATAGAGGGGTCAATAACCAGGAGGCATAGATTTAAGATAAGGGACAGGAGATTTCGAGGTGATTGGAGGAAAAACCTTTTTCACCCAGAGAGTGGTGTGAATCTGGAGCTCACTGCCTGAAAGAGTGGTAGAGGCAGGAACTCTCACAACATTTAAGAAGCATTTAGATGTGCACTTGAAATGCCATAACATAGAAGGCTATGGACCAAGTGCAGGAAAATGGGTTTAGAATAGATAGGTGCTTGATGGCTGGCGCAGACACAATGGGCCAAAGGGTCTCTTTTTTGCTGTTGAACTCTGACTGTATGATTCCAGCTTCAACTATCAAAGATAACTGAGATTTTCATTAGCATCCAAAAGGCCATTACCATTTTCCTGATTTGACTATGAACATTCTTCTCTGTGGCTCTTCAGGAAGTGGAGATGCCGGCGTTGGACTGGGGTAAACACAGTCTCTTCAGGAACACATGGTTATGGCTTCTATAACAACATATCAAAAATATTGTTTTGTGATTCTTAGGAAAATCTTCCTGTTTTAACTATTTAATTTCTTCCTGAACATCACTTTGTAACCTGGAAAGACAATTTTCAATAATTTTGTAGCTAATCATAGATTGTATCATAAAATCTTACAGTACAGAAGGAGGCCATTTGGCCCATCATGTCTGCACTGACCACAATCCCACCCAGGCCCTATCCCCATAACCCCATGTATTTACCCTGATAGTCCCCCTGATATTAACGGGCAATTTAGCATGGCCAATCCACCTAACCCGCACATCTTTGGATTGTGGGAGGAAACTGGAGCACCCGGAGGAAACCCATGCAGACACGGGGAGATGTGCAAACACCACACAGACAGTGACCCAAGCCGGGAATCGAACCCAGGTCCCTGGCACTGTAAAGCAGCAGTGCTAACCACTGTTACCGAGCCACCCGATACTCATGTTACATACTAGCTGAGCTATAGATATTAAACAATGTTTCTAACAATTAGCATTTGAGAGTGTGTCAGCAGTGGTTCAGTTGATAGTATACTTGCCTGAATCAGGAGGTTGTGGATTCGAATCCCACTCTAGGTCATGAGGATAAAATGAGGGTTTATATTCTGGAACAGAACTGAGGGGGTGCTGCACTTGTTGGAGGTGCCATCCTTTGGATTCATTGATCCTTACACTGCAGAGGAAGCCATTTGGCCCATCAATTCTGCACCGACTCTCCAAAAGAGCATCTTACCCAGGCCCAACACCAACCTTATCACCATAACCCTGCATTTACCATGGTTAATTCCCCTAACTTACACATCTTGGGCACCAAGGGACAATTTAACATGGCCAATCAACCTAACCTGGACATCTTTGGATTGTGGGAGGAAACCAGAGCAGCCAGAGGAAACCCACGCAGACACGGGGAGAAGTTACAAACTCCACGCAGACAGTCACCCAAAACCGGAATCGAACGAAGGACCTGGCACTATGAGGCAGCAGTGCTAACCACTGTGTCACCATGCCGCACCGTCAAAACCAAGGTTCTGAATGCGTTCACAAATGCAGGTAAATATTCCCATGGTACCATTTTGAAAAGGAGCAGGGGAATTATCCCCGGTTCCTGGCCAATATCCAGCTACCAATTAACATCACAAAATCAGATTACCTGGTCATTAATGTTGTAATGTGGGAGCTGTAGCCATGAGCTACACATCCCACCTTACAACACTTCAAGGTTACTTCAGCTGTCGAGCACTTTGGGATGCACTGTGGTTGTGAAAGGCACCATATAAATGCAAGCTTTCCTTTCCTAACTATGCCATTAGTGTCAGTTATTGTCGTACAAAAACACAATAGATTCCCAACCATTCAGAATTCCTGCAATGTACTTAAAACTCAGTCACTAACGTGTTAACATCAATTTTCAAAGCTTCAGTAAGATAATTGCAGTTCAACTTTGCATAAAGGAGAAAGAATACCCCACACCTCTCAAGGAACATTCACGTCATGTAAGTCCCAAGCAACGACAATCTCCAACAAGAGAGAATCTAACCATTGCCCCCTTGACCTTCAATGGCATTGCCATTGATGAACCCCCCCCCACTGTCGACATCCTGGGGGTTACCACTGACCAGAAACTGGACTGAACCAGCCATATAAACATTATGGGGCGATTCTCCCATCCTGCTGCATTGATGTTTTGGCCCAGCGTGATGGGAGATTTCAGCGGGGCCAGATTAGCGCGATCCATACTGGACTTCCGGCCCCGAGCCGACACCATCAGCTCCATTCCGGAAATAGTCATGGAGCTGGATAATTTATGTTAATTTGAATTTCCATGCAATTTAAATGCTATTAGTGGGCCCGGCACTGAAAGCTCTGGGCCCTCTAGCATCTCTGCCATACCAGGAGTATTTCACTCCAGCTGGATTTACAGTAGCTCCCCACTTTCGGGGAGCTGGCGGCCCGACCCCGCTGGAGTGAAGGGGGGAACCAGGGCCCCCCAAAGGGCTGGGTGTCGGGGTGGTGCCCCCTGGGTATTGGCCCTTTGACAGTGCCAACCTGGGCCCCCTGGCGCTGCCCAAGGGGTAAAGTGCCAATGCTCATGGGGCACCTTGGCACTGCCCAATGGGCATGGAGCAGTGCCAATGGGGTGCTGCCTGATGGGGCGGGGCCTAATAGGGACAGGGCCTGATGAGGGAGTGGAGCCTGGTGAGGGGGCTCAATGGGAGGAATCGGTGGGGGTGGGGGGTCCAGCTGCCACTCTGCACTTTGGGATCGCGAGCAGAGGGAGGGAGGCCAGCGATCGGGTCTGGGCATCAGGATGGGGTGGGTCAGGACTACTGGAGGGGATGTGGGGGGAGATCGGGGCTGCCGGGGTTGGGGGGGAGTGATCAAATTGGGCTGGAGGCAGGGGGGGTCGGGGTTAGGCCCGTGCATGCTTGAGGGCAGCAATCAGGCCATGGGGTGTGGTAGGGCTGGTGTTATAGGCTTCGCGGGGCGGGCCAGTGATCGAGCTGGCCAGCAATCTGGAAGCCAGCAGACAGGGGCCAGTGCACATGCGCCGATCCCGGCACTGACAGATTGGCGCATGCCCAGTGGCCGACTCAGCACTATGCTGCCAGCCTCTCCAGCAGGAATAGGCCCGACCCACTGATTTTTAGCGTGATTTACACTAGTGCACTCAGTAGTGCACAGAGTGTGGCAGATTCTACTCTGAACTCCCACGGAAAAAAAACTGCGTGATTTACTCCAGTTTTCACGCAAGCCTGTCCACCATCTCCAAGGGACAAGTCAGGAGTGTAATGGAATACTTTGTATTTGCCTGAATGAGTGCAGCTCCAACAACACTCAAAAAGCTCAACACTATTCAAGACAAAGCTGCCCACTTGATTGGTAACCATCACCATCTTCAACATTCACTCCTTCCACCACTGACACACAGCAGGATCATATTTCCAAAGACTCCTTAAATAGCACTTCCAAAACCATGCCTTTTACTGTCTTGCAGGACAGGGTAGCAGATGCACAAACTACACCACTGTTCCCTTCCAAGCCACATACCATCCTGACCTGGAACTATATTGCCATTCCTTTACTGTCACTAGATCAAAATCCTGGATCTTCCTTCCTAACGATATGGAGATGCCGGTGTTGGACTGCGGGAGGCACGGTAAGAAGTCTCACAACACCAGGTTAAAGTCCAATAGGTTTATTTGGAATCACGAGCTTTCGGAGCGTTGAGTGGAGAGATAGGTTCACAAACACAGCATATATAAACAGAGATACAATTGCAAAGTAATGGTTGGAATGTGAGTCTTTACAGGTAATCAAATCTTTACAGGTACAGACAGTGCGAGTGGAGAAAGGGATGATCACAGGTTAAAGAGGTGTGAATTGTCTCAAGCCAGGACAGTTAGTAGGATTTTGCAAGCCCAGGCCAAATGGTGGAGGTTATATGTAGTGTGACATGAACCCAAGATCCCGGTTGAAGCCGTCCTCATTCGTGTGGAACTTGGCTCTCAGTTTCTGCTCAGCGATTCTGCGTTGTCATGTGTCTTGAAAGCCGCCTTAGAACATAGAACATAGAACAGTACAGCACAGAACAGGCCCTTCGGCCCACGATGTTGTGCCGAGCTTTATCTGAAACCAAGATCAAGCTATCCCACTCCCTATCATCCTGGTGTGCTCCATGTGCCTGTCCAATAACCGCTTAAATGTTTCTAAAGTGTCTGACTCCACTATCACTGCAGGCAGTCCATTCCACACCCCAACCACTCTCTGCGTAAAGAACCTACCTCTGATATCCGTCCTGTATCTCCCACCACGAACCCTATAGTTATGCCCCCTTGTAATAGCTCCATCCACCCGAGGAAATAGTCTTTGAACGTTCACTCTATCTATCCCCTTCATCATTTTATACACTTACCCGAAGATCGGAGGCTGAATGCCCTTGACTGCTGAAGTGTTCCCCGACTGGAAGGGAACACTCCTGCCTGGTGATTATCTCACAGTGTCCATTCATCCATTGTCGTAGCGTCTGCATGGTCTTGCTGATGTACCACGCCTGCAGTGTATCAGGTGGACAATGTTGGTTGAGTGAAGAAGTCATCCCCTATGGACAAGCCCTGCGTATACACAGGTTCTGCTCACATGAGGAGAAACACAACAGACACCTACAGATGCTGAAAGATGTCCTTGTAAGAATGGGATATGGCGCTCGACTCATCGATCAACAGTTCCGACGCGCCACAGCGAAAAATTGCACCGACTTCCTCAAAAGACAAACATGGGACACGACCGACAGAGTATACATACTTCATCGTCCAGTACTTCCCTGAAGCGGAGAAGCTACAACATCTTCTTCGGAGCTTCAACATGTCATTGATGAAGATGAACATCTCGCCACGGCCATCCCCACACCTCCACTACTTGCCTTCAAACAACTGCGCAACCTCAAACAGACCATTGTTCGCAGCAAACTACCCAGCCTTCAGGAGAACAGTGACCATGACACCACACAACCCTGCCACAGCAACCTCTGCAAGACGTGCCGGATCATCAACAAGGATACCACAATCACACGTGAGAACACTATCCACCAGGTACACGGTATATACTTTTGCGACTCGGCCAACGTTGTCTATGTCATACGCTGCAGGAAAAGATGTCCCAAGGCGTGAGACCATGCAGACGCTACAACAATGGATGAATGGACACCACGTGACAATCACCAGGCAGGAGTGTTTCCTTCCAGTCGGGGAACACTTCAGCAGTCAAGGGCATCCAGTCTCCGATCTTTGGGTAAGCGTTCTCCAAGGCGGCCTTCAAGACACACGACATTGCCGAATCGTTGAGCAGAAACTGATAGCCAGGTTCCGCACGGATGAGGACGGCTTCAACCAGGATCTTGGGTTCATGTCACACTACATATAACCCCCACCATTTGGCCTGGGCTTGCAAAATCCTACTAACTGTCCTGGTTTGAGACAATTCACACCTCTTTAACCTGTGATTATCCTTCTCTCCACTTGTACTGTTTGTACCTGTAAAGATTTGATTACCTGTAGAGACTCGCATTCCAACCATTATCTTGCAATTGTATCTCTGTCTATATATGCTGTGTTTGTGAACCCGCCTCTCCATTCACCTGATGAAGGAGCAGCGCTCTGAAAGCTCATGATTCCAAATAAACCTGTTGGACTTTAATCTGGTGCTGTGAGACTTCTTACTGTTCCTTCCTAACAGCACTGTGGGCTTACCTACACCACATGGAACACAGTGGTTCAAGAAGGCAGCTCACCGCCACCTTCTCAGGACAATGAGGGATGGGCAACAAATGCTGGCCTAGCCAGCAATGCCCACACCCTGTTCAAATATAAAATAATGTTCTCAATCTGGTCCCATGCAGACTGCTATTGCCTATCTTATATAGTAGTAGCGTTATGTCAGCTTATCGCTGATTCCATTCTGTGGGGCTAGTGACTAAGTAGTAGCATTTCATTGCATGCTATTGTAGTGGACTCTATACATTGTATTGATGTATTAATAGAAGTGGCTGAAGCACTTCACAAAAGTCCACTAGTGACCCTTCCTTTGACACCACTTTCAATTATGGCTTAGGTTCTCCACATTTTTCAATCAGAGCCTTTATGTATTTCCTGTTTCCTTTCTCCAACCACCCTTTCAATTCCACTGCTCTGAGCTGCAGGCCATTTGTTTTCTCTATGCCATATCAGCAGATAATCCGCTCTTTCTTGGTTGCAGCGTATTTGTTTTCATTGGCATGATGTTATTTTCATTCAATCATCGCTCATTTGTTTTTGCTTGTGTGTGGCAGAGAGTTCAATTCTTTTAATATGGCGAAGGCCATCTTTGGCACTCAGGGTGAAGCTGTTGCATCTCATTTTCCATTTATGCTGATAAATTTGACTGACTTTCATATTGACGCTAGTTGCTTTCAGTGAATTGCTGCCAGGTTTGAGTCTGAGTTCACCATATTTTCTGGACCTAATGTAATTTTTGATGAGGCTTTGCTTGCTCACCTCTTGGTTATATTCGCAGACTGGGATGCTGAACGCAACAATTAATTGCAAGCTGCCTGATTATTCCTTATAGCGTCCAGAATATTTTTCAACTTTCTATAGTGACAACAAAGTACATGTCAGCAGCATGACATTTATTATAACGCTTTACCTTTGATAATAAGGAGCATCTATTCTATCCGTCAGAAGGCATTTTAATGATTGTAATGCTGTCCAGATCAAATGTTCTCTTGCAATTCAGTGCCACAATGGATCAGATATTTCAGATTGGATAAACAGTAGAAAATCTATCAATGCTCCATGCTGGTGGAATATTTTATGCAGAGAATGATTGATGCGCTTATTACTGGTCATTACAGTTGGTTTGATTAATGCTTTAGTCCTCTTTTAGCATTGCATTAAACTTGTGCTAAAACTGTGGGAGAAATCCACAACATTGTCCGAACCAAAATCACCTATTTTGGCTTCTTTGACTGTGGCCAGGACACAACAATACTCTTCACATTCCTCAACTTCTCTATAGTCTGACATGGTTGACTATACCATCACCATCCTCCAAGTTCTCTCTCTGTTGTCCAGATCATTGGGATTACCTTCCACTGGTTCCGTTCCTCTTAATTATCTAACTGTAGCCAGAGCATCTCCAACCTGTTCTTGGAAGGAGGCATTCTTGGGGAAAAGTACCGAAGGAAAGTGGAGGATTTTCAAGGAATGTTTGTCTGGAGCTCTGCATGACAACGTTCCGATGAGACAGGGGGGTGTTGGTAGGGTACGGGAACCGTGGTGCACGAAGGTTGTGATGAACCTGGTAAATAAGAAAAGAGAGGCGTACAGAAGGTTCAGAGAGCTAGGAGGTGTTAAGGATTTAGAGGAGTATACGCGATGTAGGAAGGAGCTTAAGAAGGAAATTAGGAGAGCGAGAAGGGGTCATGAGAAGACCTTGGCGGGTAAGATTAAGGAGAATCCCAAGGCTTTCTACAAATATGTCAAGAGTAAAAGGATGAGATGTGAAGGCATAGGACCCTTAAAAGGTGAAGGGGGAAAAGTTTGTGTGGAACCGTTAGAAATGGCGGAGGTGCTTAATGAATACTTTACCTCGGTATTCACGGTGGAAAGGGATCTGGGTGGTTGTACTGCTGGATTGCGGAGGACAGAAAGGATCGAGCATGTGGACATAAAGAAAGAGGATGTGTTGGAACTATTGAATGGCATCAAGGTTGGTAAGTCGCCGGGACCGGATGGGATGTACCCCAGGTTACTGTGGGAGGCGAGGGAGGAGATTGCGGAGCCTTTGGCGATGATCTTTGCATCGTCGATGGAGACGGGAGAGGTTCCGGAGGATTGGAGGATTGCGGATGTGGTCCCTATATTCAAGAAAGGGAACAGGGACAGCCCGGGAAATTACCGACCGGTGAGTCTAACCTCAGTGGTTGGTAAGTTGATGGAGAGGATCCTGAGAGACAGGATTTATGATCATCTAGAGAAGTTTAGTATGATCAAAAGTAGTCAGCACGGCTTTGTCAGGGGCAGGTCGTGCCTTACGAGCCTGGTTGAGTTCTTTGAAAATGTGACCAAGCACATTGACGAAGGAAGAGCGGTGGATGTGGTCTATATGGACTTCAGCAAAGCGTTCGATAAGGTCCCCCATGCAAGACTTCTTGAGAAAGTGAGAGGGCATGGGATCCAAGGGGCTGTTGCCTTGTGGATCCAGAACTGGCTTGCCTGCAGAAGGCAGAGAGTGGCTGTGGAGGGGTCTTTCTCTGCATGGAGGTCAGTGACCAGTGGAGTGCCCCAGGGATCTGTTCTGGGACCCTTGCTGTTTGTCATTTTCATAAATGACCTGGATGAGGAAGTGGAGGGATGGGTTGGTAAGTTTGCTGACGACACCAAGGTAGGTGGTGTTGTGGATAGTTTGGAGGGATGTCAGAAGTTGCAGCGAGACATAGATAGAATGCAAGACTGGGCGGAGAAGTGGCAGATGGACTTCAACCCGGATAAGTGTGTAGTGATCCATTTTGGCAGATCCAATGGGATGAAGCAGCAGTATAAAATGAAGGGTACCATTCTTAGCAGTGTAGAGGATCAGAAGGACCTTGGGGTCCGGGTCCATAGGACTCTTAAATCGGCCTCGCAGGTGGAGGATGCGGTCAAGAAGGCGTATGGCGTACTAGCCTTCATTAATCGAGGGATTGAGTTTAGGAGTCGGGAGATAATGCTGCAGCTTTATAGGACCCTGGTTAGACCCCACTTGGAGTACTGCGCGCAGTTCTGGTCACCTCATTACAGGAAAGATGTTGAAGCCATTGAAAGGGTGCAGAGGAGATTTACAAGGATGTTGCCTGGATTGGGGGGCATGCCTTATGAGGATAGGTTGAGGGAGCTTGGTCTCTTCTCCCTGGAGAGACGAAGGATGAGAGGTGACCTGATAGAGGTTTACAAGATGTTGAGGGGTCTGGATAGGGTGGACTCTCAGAGGCTATTTCCAAGGGCTGAAATGGTTGCTACGAGAGGACACAGGTTTAAGGTGCTGGGGGGTAGGTACAGGGGGGATGTCAGGGGTAAGTTTTTCACTCAGAGGGTGGTGGGTGAGTGGAATCGGCTGACGTCGGTGGTGGTGGAGGCAAACTCGTTGGGGTCTTTTAAGAGACTTCTGGATGAGTACATGGGATTTAATGGGATTGAGGGCTATAGATAGGCCTAGAGGTGGGGATGTGATCGGCGCAACTTGTGGGCCGAAGGGCCTGTTTGTGCTGTGGCTTTCTATGTTCTATGTTCTTACCTGCTCCAATATCATTACCTCTGGAGTTCCCTATCGACCCATCCTCGAATCCTCCTTCTTCATCATCTATATGCTATTCATTGATAGTCTCATCTCTAGACATGGGATCATTCCACATGTACATAGTTGACATCCAGATCTATCTGTTCAGCCCTTTATTCTGCCCACTCTGTGCTGTCAGATAGCTTATCCAGCATCACTTCTCGGATGAATCTTTTCTCTCGATGTGCATTTGGAAAAACCCATCGACCTCAGTATCTGCCATAAATTCTGTACAATTGTCACCAATGCCATCCCATCTCCCGGACCCCTGTCTCGAGATGGACTGTTTGTAATCTTGGCAATTTCAGTGACCCTGAGGTGAACTTGTGTTCTGCTATCCTCTCCATCACAATGAACGCTTATTTCTATTGCTGTCATATTACTAACATTATATTTAACCACTGCCTCAGTGCATCTGCAGATCAAACGCTTATCAATGCTATTGCAACCTCCAGATTGGAGTACATCACAGCTCCCTTAACCACCCTCCCATCTTCCACCCTTCATAAATTTCAATTTATCTAAGGTTCTCCTGCATATATCCTTTACTGCACAATGTCTTACTCACCCACTACTCCAGTCCTTACTGACACACCATTCTCAGCTAACCTCAAAGTTCAAGCTTTAATTATCATGTTCAAATCCCTTTATGACTTCTCATTTCCATATCTCTCCCAGTTTAACAGTCTCTGTCTCAAGTCTTCTTGTGATTTTGACTTGCATCTCTTTATCTCATCATTGGTAGCTGTGTCTTCAGCCACCCAGGCCGCACATGTTCTGAGATTTCCTTCCTGAACTGCTCCTTCCACCAGCTCCCTTTCCTTCATTGAGATCCTCCTACAAATCCACCTCTTTGATTACATACAGCTGCTATTATCTCCTTCGTTGCCTTGGAATCCATACAGTGCAGAAGGAGGCCATTCGGCCCATCAAGTCTGCACCAACTCTCTGAAAGAGCCTATTTCCACGATGCGCCTAAGGAGGCTATTCGGCCCATTGAGCCTGCACCGACTCTCCAAAAGGGCCTATTTCTACATTATAGGTGCTATAAAAATGCATATGGCTGGTTTTGTTTATAAGTGCTTGTAAAGTGAACTAAAGGTGCATCAGTGGGAAACATACAGTGCCATATTGTTATATTTCACTGGTCGTGTGCACACTGATTAAAGACAGGAAAAATATATATCTTGTTTTTTGGGATTCAAGTTACACTGAACACATTGAAGATGGGATATTCAATCCATTTTTGGTACTACCAAGCAATAGCAAAGAATAAATGAATAGTCTCCAATATATATAATATAGAAACACAGAAAATATGAACAGGAATAGCCATTCAGCCCTTTGAGCCTGTTCTGTTATTCATTATGATCATGGCTGATCATCCAACTCAATCACCTGATGTCACCTCCCCCCTGCCATAACCATTGATTCCCTTCACTTCAAGAACAATATCTAACTTCTTGAAAACATAATGTTTTGGCCTCAACTGCTTTCTGTGGTAGCGAATTTCACAGGCTTACCACTCTCTGAGTGAAGAAAGTTTTCCTTATCTCAGTCCTAAATTGTTTATCCTGTATCCTTAGACTGGTTCTGGACTCCCCCACCATTGGGAAGATTCTTTCTGTATCTACCCTGCCTCGTCCTGTTGGAATTTTATAGAATTCAATGAGATCCCCCCCTCATCCTTCTAAACGCCAGCAAATATAATCCTAACCGACTCAATCTCTCCTCATACGTCAGTGGAAATGGTCGAGAGCTTCAAGTTTTTCAAGTTGTCCAGATCACCAACAACCTGTCCTAGTCCCTCCACATCAACACTACAGTTAAGAAAGCCCACCAATGCCTCTACTTTCTCAGGAGACGAAGGAAATTCAGCATGTCCGCTGCAACACTCACCAATTTTTACAGATGCATCATCGAAAGCATTCTTTCCTGATGTATCACAGCTCCTGCTCTGACCAAGAAACTACAAAGGGCAGTGAACGTAGCCCAATCCATCGTGCAAACCAGTCTCCCATCCATTGACTCTGTCTATACTTCCCGCTGCCTCGGCAAAGCAGCCAGCATAATTAAGGATCACACGCATGCAGGACATCCTCTCTTCCACCTTCTTCCATCGAGAAAAAAATACAAATGTCTGAGATCACGTACCAACCGACTCAACAACAGCTTCTTCCTTGCTGCCATCAGACTTTTCAATGGACCTACCTTATATTAAGTTGATCTTTCTCTTTATCCCAACTATGACTGTAATACTACGTTCTGCACTCTCTCCTTTCCTTCTCCCCTATGTTGTCTATGTACGATATGCTTTGTCTGCAGAGCGCACAAGGAACAATACTTTTGACTGTGTACCAATACATGCAACACTAATAAATCAAATCAAATCAGTCCCACCAAACCCGGAATCAGTGTGGTAAACCTTCAGCACACTCACTACATAGCAAGGACATAGTCCTGTTGGATTGTATCAGTTAACAGACTGTAGCACCCTCTACTGGATTTCACTTGCAATACAGCAGATCACAAAATATTTCACTAGATACAAATGCTCCTAAATTTTTATCAATATAATTTTTTTAAATGAAAAAAGTAGTTATGAACCAGAATTTAAGCATTAGATTATGATAATACTGCAATTGTTCACTATTATCATTAATCACAACCTGTTTGTAATCTGAAGATAGAACTCAGCATTCAAAATATCAATAAATCATATCAATTACTGAGATCAAGATTGGTCAAAGTTTAACACTATTGCTCCAATAACACTTCATTCAAATTGAGCTCCAATACTGGACACAATTTCACTTGCTATTAATAATTATGCACTTCACAACAATTTTTTTTTGACATGGCGACATTGTTAGCGCTGCTGCCTCACAGCGCCAGGGACCCGGGTTCGATGCCTGGCTTGGGTCACTGTCTGTGTGGAGTTCGTACGTTCTCCCCGTGTCTGCGTGGGTTTCCTCCGGGTGCTCCAGTTTCCTCCCACACTCCAAAGATGTGCGGGTTAGGTTGATTGGCCATGCTAAATTGCCCCTTAGTGTCAGGGTAAGTAAAAAGGGCTATGGGGATAGGGCCTGGATGGGATTGTGATCGGTGCGGACTCGAAGGGCCGAATGGCCTCCTTCTGCATTGTAGGGATTTTATGGTTCTATGTAGCAAGGATAATCAAATGCTAGTTAATATAACCACCCAAGCATGAAACCAGTATTGCTGATTGGCCACCAATTACAGCAATGGTTTGATTTTCATTTCTACCTTTTTGGATGAAAATGAAACTCGGGTGTTTTCTGGAACAGGAAATCTTTAATGTTATTCCTACATCTTGGCAGCTAGTTAAAAATCTACTCTACCATTGATCGGTAGTTATGAAGGTGTGCCACGGTAAAATGTCTACTGGAATGACCATACAGCTCGATATCAACATCTTAACAGAATTACGCACTTGTGATTAATCTCTTCCCCCACTGAAAGGAATGGGAATTGGCCATTGAACAATGGAGTTAAGGAAGCAGCAACACAGAAAACACAGGATCCTAAAAAAAGATCAATTAATACTGATCTTAAATTTTTAGAAACTTCAGGAAGGCTCTACTAAGTCAATGCTTCCTTTGTGTTTTAGGAGATTTTTTTGAGTGCAAAAAATATTGCGTCCATGAAGGTAAAGGCTGTAAATGCTGCTGGGAGGGGGAACACTTTCCAATTCAGGCACCCAAGGTAAGCATTAAGCATTGGTCAATCATACACATCATGGTTTGGGGTAAATTAAAGCTATCTATACTCCACCCTAACATATGCTTTCTATCAATGATTTTATGTATGTTTCAATATTTGTTTATTTTATTACTAAGTTTTGAAAGGAGTGACATCCAAATAGTCAGGAAATACTACAGATAATCGATATTTGATTTCTGCTTAGGGTACTTCTGCTAGCATTTGTTACGCATTTTAGAAAAGATTAGGTTGAAACTTTTAAACTTTAGAAATTTGGTGTACTCATGGAGTAAGCTGGTACAGAAATTGCATTCTTATCCGATTGAGGTAATTTTAACATGTAAGTTTATAGCAACTTGAGGTGACTCAGTGTGATAAGTAACAAATTAAAAGATTTATTGACAGAGAAGAACTATGTACAAATAAGGGTTAAACAGCACAACCAAACAGATCTACCCCCGACAACGTCCTGACTCTAACTGAAGCCTTCCAGCCCTGAGAATGTGTGCCCTCACTCCTGATTGGCCTAGATTCATGTGCTCATGCTCCATTGGTTCTGGCCCGGTCACATGGCTCATGAAGGATTGCCCATTAAAGAGGCCACGCTACCACAAAGCTGTTGCCAGAATTAGTTAGCAGAAATTCAGGAATGCTGGTCTGACAATTGCTTGTTTAATAATTGCTGTGGTTTAATCTTTATTGTGTATGTATTGATGTGCCAAGAAATTACATAAACCTAAGGGGAGCAGAGAAGAAAGGTTACTTTAAAGAAGAAATCCTATCATTGAAGTAAGAATAGAAGGTCAATAAGAAAAGTCCTGTGTTTAGATAATAGGTCACACTCTATTGTGCAGGGCATCTAACATGTTTGTTAAATTGCTTTGTCTGGCAATTTGCTGAAAGTACGCATTGATAATGATGCAACATTCAAACCAGGACATCAGGGAACTGGGACAACAGAGCAAAAGACTGTGCCCCTCCATCACCATTCAGATTGGAAGATTGTGAAATGGACAGTGCATGGATTTGATTTGATTTGATTTTTTATTGTCACATGTACTAGCATACAGCGAAAAGTATTGTTTCTTGCACACTATACAGACAAAGCATACTGTTCATAGAGAAGGAAACAAGAGAGTGCAGAATATAGTGTTACAGTCATAGCTAGGGTTTAGAGAAAGATCAACTTAGTGCAAGGTAGGTCCATTCAAATGTCTGACAGCAGCAGGAAAGAAGCTGTTCTTGAGTTGGTTGGTATGTGACCTCAGACTTTTGTTGCTTTTTCCCGACGGAAGAAGGTGGAAGAGAGAATGTCCAGGGTGCGTGGGGTCCTTAATTATGGTGGCTGCTTTGCCCAGGCAGTGGGAAGTGTATTCAGAGTCAATGGATAGGAGGCTGGTTTGCATGATGGATTGGGCTACATTCACGATCTTTTGTAGTTTCTTGCGGTCTTGGGCAGAGCAGGAGCCATACCAAGCTGTGATACAACCAGAAAGAATGCTTTCTATGGTGCATTTGTAAAAGTTGGTGAGAGTTGTAGCTGACATGCCAAATTTCCTTAGTCTTCTAAGAAAATAGAGGCGTTAGTGGGCTTTCTTAACTATAGTGTCGGCATGGGGGGGACCAGGGCAGATCGTTGGTGTCCTGGACACCTAAAAACCTGAAGCTCGCGACCCTTTCTATTTCGTCCCTGCTGCATGTTCTCCTTTACGCTTCCTGAAGTCGATGACAATCTCCTTCCTTCAAAAAAAGCCCAATTTAGAGTGATTACATTCAATATCAAATCAGGCAGAGAAGGAGAAATAGAGAGAAAATGATCACATTAAGGGAAAGAGAAAGAGCCTGAAAGGAAAATATTTTTAGAAAATTGACATTTAAAAAAATCTCCAACATCAATTCATATGAGACTACGTTTTCCCCCCAAAGTATATTTATTATGGCACTGCCTCCAAAGATAACACTTGTTTCACAATTCTTCTGCCTCTATTTTGTAACATAATGCACACATTTACGTAACTCATAGGCCTGAGAGAAATTGTCCATAAACTCAGGGTCAATCTTCTCTGCAGCAAAATTTCAGTGTTCCTCTTATCGTTCATCTTTTGTGCCAGTAATTGCCATTTGTTGTGCTTGAAATGACAAGACCTAACTTTCTGAGGGAAGTTTAGTCCTTATCTAAAGTACAAACACAGAAACTTCACACCATTCAATGTATTTGAAATTGCTGGTGAACAGACAACAGGTTAGGTTTAGGATGCTTACAAACCGTTTTAGTAATTGAGGCAGAGAAAAAAATCCCCTTTCTTCCCAAGGCCATAATTCTACAATACGTTTGGAAAGAACGTTGAAAATACAAAAGCCAAGCAAATATTTTCTCAAATTGTACAAGTTGTTTACAAGTACTTTGCTAAATGGTAACCAACATATTCTTTCAGAAGCCTTCCTGTTGCAATGCCAATGTATCTTTTGCTTTTTTTAATGTTGCACTTTTAACTGGAGCAAGATTCGTTCTGCTGTAGGCTGGCAGCACTACACCACTGATTTCCTTTAAATTTGCATGTCACGAATGATAATCCTTCTGTCTGTTTAACACAATTTGATATTAAACCTTGTCCTTGTCTGTTGCTGTGATGCCATCAACCACCTCCGATATCAGGCAGACTTGTAAACTCAATGCGACACACCCAACCTGATATCTAAAAACTGCTGTAAAGCTGTTAAGATCCATTCACAGGCTGGTTCCTCTCTGCATTTGATGGTGGTATGCTTACGGACAGGTGCTTGGCCCAGTCAGGCAGCCACAGTGGGATTGGGGGGGGGGGGGGGGGGGGGGCGGTGGTAGGCGGGGTGGGGATAGAGACAGAGTGGGGGGGACAGGGGGAGAGAAACAAAGTGGGGGGATAGTGGAGAGAGACAGAATGGGGGGAATGGGAGAGAGAGAGACAGAGTGGGGGAGGATAGGGGGGGAGAGACAGAGTGGGGTAGAGAAGGGGAGAGAGACAGAGTGAGGGGGGATGGGGGTGAGAGACAGAGTGTGGGGTTGGGGGAAAGAGACAGAGTGCGGGGGGAAATAGACATAGTGGGGAGGATAGAGGGAGAGAGACAGAGTGTGGGGATAGGGGAGAGTGACAGAGTGTGGGGGAAGAGAGAGCAATTCATACTAATCCCTTGGCTGTGATGGCCTGAGGATGTGAAATGCAGTATTGTGTTTATATTCCCTGCTCGCAGCTTTATGTGGAATTTACAGCACAAAAACAGGCCATCTGGCCGACCCCATCTATTTTGCTGTTTATGTACCACACAAGCTTCCTCCCACTTCTTGTTCACATGATCAGGGCAACCTTCAGCTTCTTCTCATGTGTTTATCAACTTCCTTGAATGTATCTATACGAGAGTCATAGAATAGTTCGAGCACAGAAAGAGGCCATTCAGCACACAACCTTTGGTTCATTTCTCTGCAACTGCAACTCAGCTATTCCCACTCCTATCCCTTTTCCGTGTAGCTGAAGGAGATCTTCCCTTTTCAGATAATTATCCAGTTCTCTTTTGGAAACCACAATTGAATTGATCTCCACCACACGCTCAGGCTGTGCATTCCAGATCCAAATGACTTGTTGCATAAAGAGCTTTTTCCTGATGTCACCTCTGGCTCTTTTGTTAATCACCTTAGAGTTGCCAAGAGACAGTACTGGACCAAGCTAGAGTCCAAGGCGGGTCACATGGACTCCCATCGATTATGGCAAGGTCCGCAAGACTTAACAGACTACAAGATGAAGGCATGTAGAATCACCGGCTGTTGTAGGTAAAAAAACCTCTGACACTATTAGTAGATCAAAATGCAGTGTTTATTTTCACAATTGTGGGAGAAGTGAGGTTCCTAAAAGTGGACCCCATGCCTTCTCATCGAACACAAGTAAGAACAGAGTTTATATATGTCCCGGGCCCTGCCCTTATTACATTACAATTCTCTAAGATGTCTGTCATTGTTCATGGTGAGATTCTTGTTGTATTAGCAGTGTCTTCCTCTGCGTAGTTTGTTCGATCTCCAAGGCCACGATTGTTCATCATTTATATCCTTGAAACAACATCACAGGTTTTGCACAAACAAGTTAACTAATATACATACAGGTTTGTATAATACTTTATATCAGGATAAGATGAATAACGTATGATGAATATATATATGAATCTATGGTGATTCAAAGACAGAAGGCACACATGTCAACTCCATCGTGTTAAACAAAGGTACATAAAAATGGAGACTGTTTAGCTTATTTCGAGCTGGGTTAATCGCATTTCTTGATAACAAATGGAGACAGAGGAATAGCTGTTCCTTTTATCTGGCACAGACATGAAAAACACCAAACTCTGACGAAAACATAGACTCTGCAGTGTTCTCAACAAAATCACAGAGTTTGGGTCTTAATGCTTAAGTGTGACAAGGTTCATTAACCCATTCCCGACTGCACCAGCAATAATGCACCCCTCCTTGATGAGCTCAATGCATTCTATGCCTGCTTTGAGCAAGAGGTCAGTGAGAGGATGTTTTCTGCCCCAGAAGCCTTGGCTGAACTGGTATCCAAGGTCATCAGAACAGACATCAGATCAAGTCAACCCATGAAAAGTGACTGGCCTGGATGGGGTACCCGGACGAGCACTCAGATCCTGCATGGACCGGATGGCAGGGGGTATTTGCAGATAACTGTAACCTCACCTTTAACTGATTGTAGGTCCTTACCTGCTTCAAGAAGACGACCATCATCTCTGTACCAAAGAAAAGCTAGGCAGCGTGCCTTAATGCTTATCGTCCGGTGGCTCTGACATCCATCATTATGAAGTGCTTCGAAAGATTAGTCATGGCGCGGGTCAATTCCGGCCTTCCAGATTGCCTGGATCCACTACAATTCATCCATCACCTCAACAGGTTCACAGCAGATGCCATCTCCCTGGCCCGACACTCAACCCTGGAACATCTAGATAACAAGGACACATGTCAGACTCCTATTCATAGATTACAGCTCAGCCTTCAACACCATTATTCCTACAAAACTCATCTCCAAACTTAGGCTTAGGGCTTACACCACTGAAGAAAATCATAGAATCCATACAGTGCAAAAGGAGGCTATTCGGCCCATCGAGTCTGCACCGACCACAATCCACCCTATTCCCGTAGCCCCACATATTTAGCTTGTTAGTCCCCTGACACTATGGTCAATTTATCACGTCCAATCCACCTAACCTGCACATCTTTGAACTGTGGGAGGAAACTGGAGCACCCGGAGGAAACCCATGCAGACATGGGGAGAATGTGCAAATTCCACACAGGCAGTGACCCGAGGCCGTAATTGAACCGGGTCCCTGGTGCTGTGAGGCGGCAGTGCTAACCACTGTGCCACTGTGGTAAGTAGTAAGCCAGTACACCGTGGTAAGTGGTGCAGTAAAAATAAACAAAAGATGCATTGTTGTTTGAAAAGGGCACTGGACTGTTTAATTGAAAATACACCTTGGCTATCCAGATCAACAATTTATCTGGAAGGAACTCTTTCAGAGATAAATTTTAAAAATACAATAGCCACCTGAACATTTGTTCAAATCATATGTGCAGATTGCAGATTATAGAAGTAATTTGTTGCAGCGTATGGAAGGAACAAACTATAAAAAAGCAAAGGCCAAGCATATATAGAAACTGATAGCTTGAGTCCTATCCGAAGAACCTGGGTTCAAGTTGTTGCCTGGTTGTTGTGTGAACTCGCTTACCTCAATCTGCTACGCTCCGGTCATGTTGATAGATGTAATTTTGCATAGAAATAAAAGAGGGCAGAAAGGAAAAGAAATGATGTCGACAGTGGGGAAAGTAGATTAGATTGCTGTTTGAGAAAGATGAATCTTGAAAGGTTATGGGAAGTGAGCAAGAAAGTATGATTAAACTGGTTACCTGAGCCTGTGCAGAGGAGAGAATCTTTATACTGGAGCTAACTCCACACAAATTGCCATCGATTTTGACAGATATTTCAATACACAAACAGGATCCATGACTTTAAAACAGAGACTGTGTTATGTCTGCACACTCTGGTTCACAAAACCCCATCTTTTAATCGCTTTTCAGCTGCAAATACACACATCATGAGTATGCTATGGGAGATCGAAGGGTGCATTTTGGTATCCATACAATAGAATCCTGCACGTAGCAGACAAACTTCTTTGAAAGTCAACTAAAAGCTCTATTTTCAATCAGGTAGCAATAAGTATACAGGAACATAATGCATAAATCTGCAATTTTCTTCTGTGATTGAGTAAATGTTTTCTTATTTATATATGTGCTATTACTGCTTTGAGCTGTCATGGTGGATCTGGGTGAGATTCTCCAGCCTCCTGGCTGCATGTTTCCCAGCAGTGGAAGGGGGCACGTTGTTCACTGGCAGCGAGATTCTCTGGTCCCGCTGCTGTCAATAGGATTTCACACTGATGTCACCCCACACCTCCGTGAAACCCATTGGCGAGTGTGCACTGCTGGCGGGACAAGAGAATCCTGCTGGCGCGAATGGCGAGGGAATTTCGGTCTATATTTCTCCAGCACTCTGAGGAGCGTTTGCCACTTTTAAATTTATTTTATCATTAGTGTCACAAGTAGGCTTACACTAACACTGTAATTAAGTTACTGTGGAAATCCTCCAGTCGCCACACTCTGGCGTTTGTTCAGGTACAGTGAGGGAGAATTTAGCATGACCAATGCACCTAACCAGCACGTCTTTCAGACTGTGGGAGGAAACCGGAGCACCCAGAGGAAACCCACACAGACACGGGGAGAATGCGCAGATTCCGTGTGGTGGACTACAGTTGCGCCTTTGTCCTGTCTGGACACATCCCCTGCCGGCTCCTCCCCTTGTCACCTAGTATAAAGGTGGCTGTTTCCTCCCCATTGTTCAGTTCGGGTCGGTTATCTGTTGGGATATGCTCCTAGTTCTGTAATGAATAAAAGCCTACAGTTGTATTGGCACACAAGTAGTCTTCTGCCTAATTGATAGCGCTTCAATTTTATTCATTACCTTTGACCAATATGGAGCAGCTTTTGAAGCCTGACAGATTAACCTTGGACCCTCAAGAGGTCAGAGCTTCTGATAGTTTTGACCATTGTCTGGACTGTTTTGAAGCCTTCATCAGCGCCTCTGCGGTCGTCGACTCCGACGGCGATAAGCGCTGCATGCTCCGCGCCCGGGTAAGCGATGCAGTCTACTGTATATTCCGGGATGCTACTACATATGTGGACACTATAGAACTCTTAAAAGGGCAGTTTCGAAAGAGCCCTAACATGGTCTACGCCAGACATCTCCTGGCTACTCGCAGGCAGCAGCCAGGAGAATCGTGCGCCCAATTTCTGCGCGCCCTGCGGGTTCTAGCTAGAGCTTGCGACTGTAAGGCTGTTTCAGCCACTCAGAACACGGAGGGCCTGATCTGGGATGCCTACGTCATGGGTATTGAGTCTAGGGGCCTTCCAGTCAGCCGTTGGCAAGACGTCCTCCCGGATGCACTACATTCAATTAGGTCACTCTTGTGTACAACGACCAATACGACCCCTCACGAGCGGATGTTCACTTTCCCCAGAAAGTCCTCCTCGGGTACCTCGCTCCCAACTTGGCTGATGTACCCTGGGCCCGTTCTGCTTCGGAAGCATGTCCGGACCCATAAGGCAGACCCGTTGGTCGAGAGGATCCAATTGCTACATGCTAATCCTCAATACGCTTATGTGGCGTACCCTGATGGGTGGGAGGATACAATCTCTGTCCGTGACTTGGCACCTGCAGGTGCCCCTGAGGCCACCACATCCCTCCACCCCACTGTCCCAGTCCCTTGTGTTGTGCGCCCAGAGACCGCTACGCCCCTCCCCCCTTCAGTCCCAGTCTCCTATATTGTGCGCCCAGAGCCCACTACGTCCCTCCACCCCCCCAGCCCCAGTTCCCTCTGTTCTCCATACACCACCAGGGCCACAGCTCACTCCTCTCACCCCTATGTACAGCTTGCTTGAGTCGCCGGTGCCGTCGCCACGCAGTACCCGACTACTGGACGGGACGACGGATCGGTCCGCTTCACACCACCTGGCGCCTCCTCTCGACGCTCAGTGCCTGGAGCCTGGGCTGACACCGCTCCCTGCTCGGATGACTCTGCAACCTGCACTACGACGATCGCGACGGCGGATCAAGCCACCAGATCGTCTGAACTTGTGACATTGTTTCCGCTTCACCCCGTTTTATTTTAAGGAAGGGTGAATGTGGTGGACTACAGTTGCGCCTTTGTCCTGTCTGGACCACCGTTGTTGTGTTTGTCATGCCTGGACACATCCCCTGCTGGCTCCTCCCCTTGTCACCTAGTATAAAGGTGGCTGTTTCCTCCCCCTTGTTCAGTTCGGGTCGGTTATCTGTTAGGATATGCTCCTAGTTCTGTAATGAATAAAAGCCTACAGTTGTATTGGCACACAAGTAGTCTTTTGCCTAATTGATAGCGTTTCACTCCGCACAGACAGTGACCCAAGTTGGGAATTGAACCTGGGTCCCTGGCGCCGCGAGGCAGCAATGATAACCACTGTGCCACTGTGTCGCCGCTTCACTTGCCGACTAGATAAAATTTCCCCTAAAGATCCCCATTACCTACTGCTGTATCATCTTCAATAATGAAAATGAATACAGAGCACAGATATTTACATTTCAGCCGTATCCTACTCCTCAATCTTAACCACCATCCGAAATCTTTCAAAGGACTCATGTAGCTTTTCTGGCCACTAACAGAACTTATAAAGCTTTTCCATGGGAATTCCACCTGATAAGTCATTTTTTTCCCCAATGTGTCTTAGGGATTGAAATGTGGCTTTAGTTAGCTTCAGCTGTATCTGATACCGATACATGCAATATTGCCAATGTTTTATAATTCGTGATATATTTATTTTTGAGGCTACTTTCTGATTAATTATGTAAATAACTTTATTCTTCTTCTCTACCACTTATTTCTGTCAACCAGCACACTCCAGTCTCCATGTCTGAGATCTTTCTTTATACCTGAAAATTGAACCCATTCTTACAGCAGCTACCAGGTTGTCTGCAGCAATAATGTTCCCAGCCAAATGATGATACAGTAACTGTTGATATGAATTGAGGGATTGTTAAGACATGAAATGTTCCGACCAGAAACAGTGGCAGAAATAGACTCCATCACACATTTCATATCTAAAATTTCTTTAGAAAGAGAAGTGTGTGAATTAGGATGATGTAGATAGTTCGTTCTGAGAACTGTGCTGTGACAAAAATGGGCCAAATAGCTTCCATGTGTTCTGCGAAATTTTACAGGTTCCCACGTGGAAATCAGATAGCATCTCAGGAGCATTGCTACTGATTAAATCCATTACTTCCCAACATGTTGAGTAAGGAAGACAATTCTTACCGGCACTCTCTGCTATCTTTTCCCTGTCATATTATCCATTGAATAAGGTAGCACACCCTAATTTCTGATAAATTATCAGCGTTTCATAATTTACATATCTAATTTTAGGTATTGCGGTTATGTGTCAAATAGGATAAATCAACCAATTGATAAAACATCTGGGGTGGGAGTTTTCGGCTGTGCTCGCCCCAAAACCGGAAAATCCTGCCCGAGGTCAATGGACCTGTGCATGGTCCACCACCCCGCCCACTGTGGTGGGGGTGACTTCCGATCCTGGAGTCAAAAGAAACTTCTATATTCTTAAAGAATTTGGCTTTACATGACCAACATCTTATCCTTATAAAATGTTTATTGGGTTGGGAAGCCTAAAGAGATAGTAGCCCTTGTGCTGAGATTCTATAATACAGCTCATTGACTCTATTGAGCCATAGAATCATAGTAGCCCCACAGTGCAAAAGGAGGCCATTCGGCCCATCGAGCCTGCACCAACAACAATCCTACCCAGGCCCTATCCCTGTAACCCCACGTACTTACCCTGCCAGTCCCCCTGACACTAAGGGGCAATTTAATATGGCCAATCCACCTAACCCGCACATCTTTGGACTGTGGGAGGAAACCAGGGTACCCAGAGGAAACCCACGCAGGCATGGCAGAAATGTGCAAACTCCACATAGACAGTCACCCGAGGCCAGAATTGAATCCAGGTCCCTAGCGCTGTGAGGCAGCAGTGCTAACCACTGTGCCACCGTGCCACCCTAAACACTGTGCCACCGTGCTGCCCTAAACACTGTGCCACCGTGCTGCCCCAAACACAAAGGAAGAAAGGACATTAATCGAAAAGTAGAATACGTTTTTCTTTCTGAGGAAATGCAGGCCTAAACTGGACTGACTTGGCCTTACCTCAGTGCTGGGGTGAAGGATTTCCTCAGAGAGGAATGTGCTTTTCTCTCTCCTGGTGAGCTGGTGGTGCACTCGTGCAGGCCACCTCATACTGTGATGGCGGCTGCCCCTTGAATACTTACAGTAGCCAACTGTACCAAAGGCTGGGTGGCACTTCCCCAGTTGGAAATTGCTGTCAGGATTGGCTCACTCCTAAAGAAGCCTGGATTCAAATAGGTCTCCCACACACAGCTTCTCTCAATACCACATAATCCTACTGGGGCTGGAGGTGGGGCTGAAGGGGGGAGGATGAGGCTGAAGGAGGGGGAAATGGGTTAGCTGAGGGAGGGAGGATGAGAGGGTGAAAGAGGAGGATGGGTTGAGGAAGGAGGGATGGGGTAAAAGAGGGAGAATGAGGAGTGAGGGAGGGGGGATGTAGTTCCGACTAGTGAGTGTGTCAGGAAAGAGTTGCCCCCTCCTCTGTGATTGGCTCAGTAGAATGATTGACAATAGTTCTGTCTTTGATTGGCTGTGAGAGAGTCACTCATTTTGGGGCCTAGGTATTGTGTGTTTCACTGTAACCCTGTCTCTGGGCTAAATGTTAGTTGATAAATAAACTCAATGATGTGCATCTGATCACTTAGCCCTGGATGCCAAGATAAAATAAAACTCATCAGTCTTAAAAGCACTGCATAGAAATGCATTTGAAGGCATTAATTTCACTTAAGACCAAAGATTAGTGCAGAGGATAAAAATGAAGCATTAATAAACCACAAATCTATCGAACTACAAGCCCAAATGATGCATTTACAGATGTTGAAAGGATGAACAATTGCATGATCTTATGTGAGACAGCAAGATTATTCAAAAAACAAATTATAATTATGGGTCCTCACCCATTGCCAACAAGTTATCGAACAGTAACAGAATTACTTGTTGAGAGGCAAGTACTGGAATGAGTTACTGACCACTGAGGGCACACCACGATCACGATGACTGCAGTAATTCCAGGAAATTAACCAGAACTGGCTTCTCTGAGCAACTGGGATGGGGAATAAATGTGGCCGTGCCCATATTCAAGAACAAGTAAGTGAATAAATAACACAAAGCTTTCCTAAGTACAGCACCACAAAAGCAGAAGCACACAGTGCATGATAAAAGAGAAGGTTAATTTAAAGTTACTGGTGCAGAGTTTCTGCTCGTTTGTGATAGTTTCTTCAGTGCAATTGGTGGAACCAGCACAAAATATCGTGGACTTTAAGCGTAAAGTAAATTGAGTTTCCACTCAATTTTTGTGCTGGTTTAAAAAAAGACATCTGACTAGAAGCCAGCCTGGCCCACAAAACTGCCCCCCCAGGACAGATTAATCACCACTGGGAGTTTCCCACCCTTGGAAAGTCGCCAAAAAACTAAGTTGGTTCTGGGTGCAAGGGCATATTGTAAAGCTTTGGATTTTATTTTAATTTACTCACACACAATGTAGCTAGCAAATGATTTTGTAGATGTTTTAATCATTCTCAAGCATGGCAAAGGCATCTCTGGGCTTGGGACTGTGATAACCTCCAGGATTTACATGGGGAATCCCTGACTAACGTCGCAGTTGGACTCGTAGCATGCGAGTTCCCGTGGTAACAGTTAATTACGGCACGGCACGGGCAGCACGGTAGCACAGTGGTTAGCACTGCTGCTTCACAGCTCCAGGGACCTGGGTTCGATTCTCGGCTTGGGTCACTGTCTGTGTGGAGTTTGCACATTCTCCTCGTGTCTGCGTGGGTTTCCTCCGGGTGCTCCGGTTTCCTCCCACAGTCCAAAGATGTGCGGGTTAGGTTGATTGGCCATGCCAAAAAATTGCCCCTCAGTGTCCTGGGATGCGTAGATTCGAGGGATTTAGTGGGTAAAATATGAAGGGATGTGGGGGTAGGGCCTGGGTGGGATTGTGGTCGGTGCAGACTCGATGGGCCGAATGGCCTCTTTCTGTACTGTAGGGTTTCTATGTTTCTATGTTACCTAAATAGCTGGAACTTGTATCCCAAGTCCTTTACAAGGAAGGCCCCTGAGCGGGTCCAGTATTTTATTGTCCTGGATGGGACTTGTGTACATATACCACAGGCTTGTGGTTTAACTTTTGCTTTATAAAATAGAACACCATTCCTTTCCAGTTGGCTTCCTCAGTTATTACAGGTACTTAACGGTCCATTGCCAAAAGTGGTAGCATCCCTGAGTGAGGTGGATGAAACCTCAATGACATAGCTCATTTACAACATTCATAATTTTTCTATTAAAATAAAAGCAAATTACTGCGGATGCTGGAATCTGAAACCAAAGGAGAAAATGCTGGAAATTATCAGCAGGTCTGGCAGCATCTGTAAGGAGAGAAAAGAGCTGATGTTTCGAGTCCGGACGAACCTTTGTCAAAGTTTGACAGAGGGTCATCTGGACTGAAACCGTCAGCTCTTTTCTCTCCTTACAGATGCTGCCAGACCTGCTGATAATTTTTCTATTGGTGGTTCCCAAACTGTGCGCTGGCAAGAGAGATCTTCACTCCCCTGGAGTGCAAATCAGAACATTACTTCTGTTCACTTCTGTACAAGAGGAGAGCAAATACAGTAAAGGTCCTGGAAGTTAAAGACTGTCTTCCAGCGCAGTGAAAGTTTAGGGTGCATACATAGTGCGACATTAACCTTAAGCCACTGACGACTTGGGGAAAAGTGATGTGTAGAGGGTGCTTTGATGTAGTTCTTTGTTCGCATTCATTGTTTAATAATGATAAGTACTTCTTGATTCTAGTACTTGTAGAAGCAATTTATTGTAAAATGACCATTTCCATCCCAAGTACTGTATGCCCCTTGAGTCTGAAGATGTGCTGGTTAGGTGCATTGACCCGAACAGGTGCCAGAGTGTGGCGACTAGGGGAATTTCACAGTAACTTCACTACAGTGTTAATGTAAGCCTACTTGTGACTAATAAATAAATTTTAACTTTAGTTATTTATTGCTCCAATCAAAGTTATGTAGTGCACTGCTGAGTACAATGCCATTACAAATATATTCTATCTTAATTGAAGTTTTAGTGTTTGTATCCATTGAAAGACTCTATAAAATTCCAAGCTGGTGTAAGTCTGTGGGCAGGAAAACAATTAGCATTTTTCTCTATGATTACAAAGGAGAGCAGAAATAGGTTTTGAAATAATTTGCATCAGTACCTATAAAAGAAGACTGAACCTGATAGTGTAGTATTGTTACATGTGTACCTCGGGTATTGTTACATTAAAATGTTCTGACTTGAGAAATTGCACGTGTCAAAGCAAAACGAAACATCCTCACAGGATATTTCCACACCTTGCAGAATGTACTGGCCCAAGTTAAAAAGTAATATCTTTATTTGATTTTATGGACATTATTTATCTTGGCAGATTTTTTACACAGAGAGTACCGGCACGGTAGCGCAGTGGTTAGCACTGCTGCTTCACAGCTCCAGGGTCCCGGGTGCGATTCCCGGCTCAGGTCACTGTCTGTGTGGAGTTTGCACATTCTCCTCGTGTCTGCGTGGGTTTCCTCCGGGTGCTCCGGTTTCCTCCCACAGTCCAAAGATGTGCGGGTTAGGTTGATTGGCCTGGTTAAAAATTGCCCCTTAGAATCCTAAAATGTGTAGGTTAGAGGGATTAGTGGGTAAAATATGTGGGGGTAGGGCCTGGGTGGGATTGTGGTCGGTGCAGACTCGATGGGCCGAATGGCCTCCTTCTGCACTGTAGGGTTTCTATGATTTCTATGAGAGTAGTGGGTGCCTGGAACCCGTTGCCGGGGGAAGTAGTGAAAGTGGATACGGTAGTGACTTTTAAGGGGCGTTTTGACAAATACATGAATAGGATAGGAATAGAAGATAGGGGGTTTTAGTTAAGTCGGGTAGCATGGTCGGTGCAGGCTTGGAGGGCCAAAGGGCCTGTTCCTGTGCTGCAATTTTTTTTGTTCTTTGTTCTTTGAGTGCTCAAGATAGTTAAGAAATCTGCTTCTGTTGGCATTGGGAAAAGAGTTTAGTAGCTTCCCAGTTCAGAGTTGACTGGACAAAGCTGATCCAGGCTTGTTTTTCACCATGTGCAAGTGTTGCAGATACAAGTGGTTATTGCTAAATCTTTGTGTTGCCAATGAGTAAAACTACCTTTCAATAAGATATACGACGGGCCTTTATGGCCTCGCTAGTCCTGAAACTGTAAAATTCTGCCTGAGTTCAACGGACCTTTCCATGGTCCTCCTCTTGCCTGCTCTGATTCCCATGGCAGACGGGACGGTAACATTCTGGCCATAGAGCGCAAATCTCCCATTTTCAGGCTAAGTGCTCCCACCAGTGGGAAAACAGGAATGAATCACACTGGCACTGGGAGCGTCTGTCAGGTGGGATTCAACCCTCTGATGGGTGTAAATTTATGCATCCTGCGATTTGCGCCAGCCAGCCCCCTGCTGTTCAGAGATCACCCCCTTCTCCACAAAAACCAAAACAGTGATCCCCCACTGACTAGGGGAGGACCATCAACCCCTCAGCAAAGAGGGGCATCCTTCCCCTACCACTCAAATAATGGGACACCCTCTCCCACACCAAGTAGGCATGAAGGTGACCTGATCTGCCCCCCCCACCCCAACAGCCTGCACTTCCCTTTCTAACACCTCCCAATGCCCTCCCCTCTCAGACCCCACTCAGCACCCCTCAGACCTGCACTCAGGCCCCCTCCTCCCCTCAGACTCCAATAGCCCCCCCTCAGACCCTCACTCAGCCTCCCTCCTCCCTCAGACCCACACAACCCTCCATCCCCCTTCAGATCCCCACAGCCCCCTCCCCCCCCCAGACTCCCACTTAGGCCCACTGTCAGGCCATGCGCACTGCCCCCTGGAACTGACACCACAGCTTGGTGCCTTGGGCCCTGTAGGGGCTCAGAGAGGTAGGTTCAGTGCCCATGTGCCCTCTTCTGCTGCCAGGCTACAGAGGAAGAATCCCTCAAGGGTCCTATGGGTTGGGTGGACTCAGGTTTGGGGCAGTGGGTTGACCTCAGCGCTCTTCCCCAGGGTGGGGGTGTCATGGTTGGACTGCCCCCTCTCGCCCTGGCATGGTGATTTCAGGCAGCCCTGTGATCAACATCTGCATTCCTGCCTGTCAACTGCGCAAATTCTGAAGTGGCCAGGTCACTTTAATCTCCATGTCCCCTGGTCACCTGGCAGCTTTTTAAATCATTGCAGCACTCCAGTCTCAACAGGGATTTCCCTTTCTCTCTGTCAGAAGCTGCAGGTGTGAGCAAACCCTTTTGAATTCCTCTGACAGAGAGGGGATGTCAATTTCACTGGGGGGGGGGGGGGGTCCCTTCTCCAAAGTTGTTCATTTAGCCCCAATGTATTCACACAGTTTTATTTGAAGTCTGGTCCTTCCTAGAATGCTGAAACCTTTGTAACCCTCTCAATTCCATTGAAAACTGTTGATCTCTTTCAGTACTTTGCAGTACTTTGAAATAGGCTTTGATTAACAGCTCAATGAATTTCTCCTCAGCCTCCATTCAGCCCTGTTTATTTACCTTTCCCTTTATGCTTGAATGCATCTCAAGCACCCTCATTGTTCCTAACTGCAATGTTTACAAAGACTGATTAAAAGCTCTCTTTTCTTCAAAGGGAATAAGTGGTTTCACATCCTTTTTTCAGGGGGGATGAGTTCTGAGGGGGATCGGGTCAGATAACCCTCATGGCTGCATCACGTGGGGGTTGGGGGTGATTCATGTTTTGAGCGGTGAGAGGGAGGGGGAAAATACCCCTCTTTGCTGAGGTGTTGGTGGTGTTCCCCTGGACTCTTAGGATCCAGCATTTCCAGGTCCACACTTTACATTACCTGCACCAAAGTCCAACTGGTGCATTTCCCGCCAGAGAGTCATGTAAATGCAGGGGGTTGGCGAATGGGCCATCAAGCTCGCTAATTGTATTACAATTAGTGGGTTTACATAATAATTGTGTTGCCTTCCGGCCTGGGCGGGAACCCGATCAGGGCCGGTGGGGCAGGGCAGGTCGGTGAATGACGATTGCTTTAATGTCCATTGGGAATTCCGAGTTTTGGCCGAAACCCCATTCAGCAGAGCATCGGGGTTGCCATGCACCAACTGAAGAGGCTGGATAATTGCACCCATAATGTGTGCCCATGAAATGCTGTAGAGGCAGTAATACACTCATATAATTTATGATGCATTGTGCTGTTCACCATTGTGCTGAGGAGAATTCTGAGTTGCTGTTTAGAAATGCAGAACACAACATAAGAGCATAAGAAATGGGAACAGAAGTAAACCATGAGGCCCATCAAATCTGACCCGCCTTCCTCACAATTTTCCATTATTTAATAACCAACTGGGTTGATAATTCTATTTCAGATTGCAGGTTGTCCAAAGATGGCATGCTTGATGATGAGAGATTTGAACTGAGTTGATCCTCTATATATATATATTGGAGCATGTTGTGGGGGTGTTGAAAACTTTTCAGTGGGTCTGAAGAAATCTTCACAATCACATGTAGGTTAACTGTAGCCTTTATTCATTCTTAGAACTTTTCACAAATATACAATAAAAGGTACCAGCTGTCTCCATACTTGCTGGTACACATGCCTCTATCCAACACTAGACTGAGGCCTAAGTACAGGTCATGTGTACATCACTGTGTGGGCAGCAGTGTAACTCAGTCCCACATTAACCCTATATGTGCCAGATTCGTATACTAGACCTCCCCCCAAATCTTTACCAATGCATTTAAGTGATTATAGTTTACATTATGTTTTACACGATTACTATCATACATTTACAGTGTCATTACTACATTATCTCTATTCTATCTCCCCCCTTCAAATCCTTGATTTCAAAGCTTCAGGCGCTCTGGAGGCTTTATAATCCTTCCCTATCTCATTCGGACTGTTGTCGAAGGAGTGGTGGGCTCTGTCGCTGCTGGTCCTTCCTGTAGGTTTGGAGATTGTTCAAGCAGTTGGCTATATTTTTGATTTGACCTGATTTGATTTATTATTGTCACATGTATTAACATACAGTGAAAAGTGTTGTTTCTTGTGCGCTATACAGACAAACATACCATTCATAAAGAAGGAAAAGAGAGAGTGCAGAATGCAGTGTTAAAGTCATAGCTAGGGTGTAGAGAAAGATCAACTTAAAGCAAGGCAAGTCTATTCAAAAGTCTGACAGCAGCAGGGAAGAAGCTGTTTTTGAGCCGGTTGGTTCGTGACCTCAGACTTTTGTATCTTTTTCCCAATGGAAGAAGGTGGAAGAGGGAATGTCCGGGACCGAGAATCCCCAGGACCGGACAGGGTATTCCCATGGACCTTGAGGGAAGCTAGTGTTGAACTTGCAGGGGCCCTGGCAGACATATTTAAAATGTCAGTATTCACGGGGGAGGTGCCGGATGATTGGAGAGTGGCTCATGTTGTTCCGTTGTTTAAAAAAGGTTCCAAAAGAAATCCGGGAAATTATCGGCCAGTAAGTTTGATGTCGGTGGTGGGCAAGTTATTGGAAGGTGTGATAAGGGATAGGATCTACAAATATTTGGATAGACAAGGACTTATTAGGGAGAGTCAACATGGCTTTGTGCGTGGTACGTCATGTTTGACCAATCTATTAGAGTTTTTCGAGGAGGTTACCAGGAAAGTGGATGAAGGGAAGGCGGTGGATGTTGTCTACCTGGATTTCAGCAAGGCCTTTGACAAGGTCCCTCATGGGAGGTTAGTTAGGAAGGTTCAGTCGCTAGGTATACATGGGGAGGTAGTAAATTGGATAAGACACTGGCTCAATGGAAGAAGCCAGAGAGTGGTTGTGGAGGATTGCTTCTCTGAGTGGAGGCCTGTGACTAGTGGTGTGCCGCAGGGATCGGTGTTGGGTCCATTGTTGTTTGTCATCTATATCAATGATCTGGATGATAATGTGGTCAATTGGATCAGCAGGTTTGCTGATGATACAAAGATTGGAGGTGTAGTGGACAGTGAGGAAGGTTTTCAAAGCTTGCAGAGGGATTTGGACCAACTAGAAAAATGGGCTGAAAAATGGCAAATAGAATTTAACGCAGACAAGTGTGAGATATTGCACTTTGGAAGAACAAACCAAAGAAGAACGTACAGGGTAAATGGTAGGACTCTGAAGAGTGCAGTTGAACAGAGGGATCTGGGAATACAGGTACAGAATTCCCTAAAAGTGACGTCACAGGTGGATAGGGGCGTAAAGAGTGCCTTTGGTACACTGGCCTTTATAAATCGGAGTATCGAGTATAAAAGTTGGAGTGTTATGGTAAGGTTATATAATCATGATGTGGAGATGCCGGCGTTGGACTGGGGTAAACACAGTAAGAAGTTTAACAACACCAGGTTAAAGTCCAACAGGTTTATTTGGTAGCAAAAGCCACACAAGCTTTCGAGGCTCTGAGCCCCTTCTTCAGGTGAGTGGGAATTCTGTTCACAAACAGAACTTATAAGACACAGACTCAATTTACATGAATAATGGTTGGAATGCGAATACTTACAACTAATCCAGTCTTTAAGAAACAAAACAATGGGAGTGGAGAGAGCATCAAGACAGGCTAAAAAGATGTGTATTGTCTCCAGACAAGACAGCCAGTGAAACTCTGCAGGTCCACGCAACTGTGGGAGTTACAAATAGTGTGACATAAATTCTGATTCTAGGATCGCATGATAAAGACTCAGGAGGAAAAAAGCAGAAATATTTATGTGAAATAGTGTGACATAAACCCAATATCCCGGTTGAGGCCGTCCTTGTGTGTGCCTGACTAGGGGAGCCTCGAAAGCTTGTGTGGCTTTTGCTACCAAATAAACCTGTTGGACTTTAACCTGGTGTTGTTAAACTTCTTACAAGGTTATATAAGGCATTGGTGAGACCGAGTTTGGAGTATTGTGTACAGTTTTGGTCACCTTGTTACAGGAAGGATGTAAATAAGATTGAAAGAGTGCAGAGAAGGTTCACAAGGATGTTGCCTGGACTTGAGAAGCTGAGTTACAGAGAGAGATTGAATAGGTTGGGACTTTATTCCCTGGAGCGTAGAAGATTGAGGGGAGATTTGATAGAGGTGTATAAGATTTTGATGGGTATAGGTAGAGTGAATGCAAGCAGGCTTTTTCCACTGAGGCTAGGGGAGAAAAAAACCAGAGGGCATGGGTTAAGGGTGAAAGGAGAAAAGTTTAAAGGGAATATTAGGGGGGGCTTCTTCACGCAGAGAGTGGTGGGAGTGTGGAATGAGCTGCCGGATAAAGTGGTAAATGCGGGGTCACTTTTAACATTTAAGAAAAACTTGGACGGGTTCATGGATGAGAGGAGTGTGGAGGGATATGGTCCAAGTGCAGGTCAGTGGGACTAGGCATAAAATGGTTCGGCACAGACAAGAAGGGCCAAAAGGCCTATTTCTGAGCTGTAATTTTCTATGGTTTCTATGGTTTCTATGCGTGGGGTCCTTCATTATGCTGGCTGCTTTGCCGAGGCAGCGGGAAGTGTAGACAGAGTCAATGGATGGGAGGCTGGTTTGCATGATGGATTGGGCTACATTGACCTTTTGTAGTTCCTTGCGATCTTGGACAAAACAGGAGCCATACCAAGCTGTGATACAACCAGAGAGAATGCTTTCTATGGTGCATCTGTAAAAGTTGGTGAGAGTCGTATCTGACATGTCAAATTTCCTTAGTCTTCTGAGAAAGTAGAGGCGTTGGTAGGCTTTCTTAACTACAGTGTCGGCATGGGGGGACCAGGACAGGTTGTTGGTTATCTGAACACCTAAAAACTTGAAGCTCTCGACCCTTTTTACTGTGTTTTCACCTTTTCTTCCATTCCTTCATGTTAAACCTTGCTCACTCGGTTCGGCTGCTACCAGGGAAAATTGGGCAGAGCGTAAAACAGGGCATCAAGCATAACCACTAGTTTTCCACCACACAGCCAGCATAATTAAGGACCCCACGCACCGTGGACATTCTCTCTTCCACCTTCTTCCGACAGGAAAAAGATTCAAAAGTCTGAGGTCATGTACCAACTGACTCAAGAACAACTCCTTCTCTGCTGCCATCAGATTTTTGAATGGACATACCTCGTATTAAGTTGATCTTTCTCTACACCCTAGCTATGACAGTAGCATTACATTCTGCACGCTTGCCTTTCCTTTTCTATGTACAGTATGCTTTGTCTGTATAGCGCACAAGAAACAATACTTTTTACTGTATACTAATACAGTGACAATAATAAATCAAATCAAATAAAACCAATCTGGTTGCATTTATACAATATTTTTTGCTCTCATTCATAAGTCTGAAATGTCTTCTGATAATCTCTCTATTGGTAGATCTTGTAAAGAGGAATTCTGCTATTCTTCCACTGAGGTTATAATAACCTATTTCAAGGACTCCCTCAGAAATTCCCAGCATGAGTGTGGCAGGTACCACCCAGAGGCTTATTAATTTCATAAAGCCCACTAACCTCTGGCATTAATCCTCTTTTACATGTAAACACATCGGCACCATTTGATGTTGATTATGACCTATAGTATTTTTCACATAGGGTGGAATTTTACGGTCCCGCCACAGCAGGGGCGGGGCTGGAAAACATGGCAAGTCATTCAAAACTCCATTCGCTTAACGTCTAAAAGCTATCCAACCACCTCTTCAAATGTTTGTCTTTTCTGGTCTGAATAATTGGTTCCAGTAAACCTGTTTATTTTCCCCTTGGAGGGCTAATTGTCCAGCCACATGAAATCCCCAACACATGGAGCTTGTGGTTATTTTAAGGGAGGCACTCTGTCTCGTGAAGTGTGTACAAAATACAAGGGCACTGCTGCCACTGACATTGCCATTGTATCATCTTCTCAAGAGCAAAAATCTGCTGCTGAAGGCAAAGCTGGTTGGCGCCTGGTTGTCACATTTTGCAGGTCAGTATCTCTCAGTTTCCTCTTGGTGTTATCAATACATTGTCTGCTTGACCTGATGAAAAGCAAATATGGAATCAGACTCCAAGCTGTGATCACAGTTGTATCCAGCCCTGCCCTCTTGGAGATCGTAAATAATACTTTTTGATCCATGCCCAGATCGCTTTATTGATTTGCCATTTTGCACAGCATTACGTGATATACTAGCTTTGTGGCTCCAAGTATTAATAATAACTTTTGAAGTTTACTTATTAGTGTCACAAGTAGGCTTATATTAACACTGCAATGAAGTTACTATGAAAATCCCTGAGTCACCACATTCCGGCGCCTGTTCAGGTACACTGAGAGAGAATTTAGCATGGCCAATGCACCTAACCAGCACGTCTTTCGGACTGTGGGAGGAAAGCAGAGCACCCAGAGGAAACCCCGTAGACATGGGGAGAACGTGCAGATGCCGCACAGACAGTGACCCGAGCCAAGAATCAAAGAACAAAGAACAATACAGCACAGGAACAGGCCCTTCGGCCCTCCAAGCCTGCGCCGCTCATGTGCCCAACTAGACCATTCGTTTGTATCCCTCTATTCCCAGTCTGTTCATGTGGCTATCTAGATAAGTCTTAAACGATCCCAGCGTGTCCACCTCAAGCACCTTGCTTGGCAGTGCATTCCAGGCCCCCACCACCCTCTGTGTAAAATACGTCCCCCTGACATCTGTGTTGAACTTTGCCCCCCTCACTTTGAACCCATGACCCCTTGTGTTCGTCATCTCCGACCTGGGAAAAAACTTCCCACTGTTCATCCTATCTATGCCCTTCATAATTTTATACACCTCTATTAGGTCGCCCCTCATCCTCCGTCTTTCCAGGGAGAACAACCCCAGTTTACCCAATCTCTCCTCATAGCTAAGACCCTCCATACCAGGCAACATCCTGGTAAACCTTTTCTGTACTCTCTCCAAAGCCTCCACGTCCTTCTGGTAGTGTGGCGACCAGAACTGGACGCCGTATTCCAAATGTGGCCTAACCAACATTCTATACAGCTGCAACCTCATATGCCAACTTTTATATTCTATGCCCCGTCCAATAAAGGCAAGCATGCCATATGTCTTCTTGACCACCCTCTCCACCTGTGCTGCCACCTTTAAGGATCTGTGGACTTGTACACCCAGGTCTCTCTGTGTGTCTATACTCCTAATGGTTCTGCCATTTATTGGATAGCTCCCCCTTACATTAGATCTACCGAAATGCATCACTTCGCATTTATCTGGATTAAATTCCATCTGCCATTTCTCCGCCCAATGTTCCAGTCTATCTATATCCTGCTGTATTCTCTGACAATATTCATCACTATCTGCAACTCCAGCAATCTTTGTGTCGACCGCAAACTTACTGATCACACCAGCTACATCTTCCTCCAAATCATTTATATATATCACAAACAGCAGAGGTCCCAGTACAGAGCCCTGCGGAACTCCACTAGTCACAGACCTCCAACCGGAAAAAGACCCCTCCACTGTTACCCTCTGTCTTCTATGGCTAAGCTAGTTCTCCACCCATCTAGCTAGCTCACCTTTTATCCCGTGAGATTTAACCTTTTGCACCAGCCTGCCATGAGGGACCTTGTCAAACGCTTTACTAAAATCCATATAGATGACATCCATGGCCCGTCCCTCGTCAATCGTTTTTGTCACCTCCTCAAAAAACTCAACCAAATTTGTGAGGCATGACCTCCCTCGTACAAAACTATGCTGTCTATCGCTAATGAGATTATTCAGTTCTAAATGCGCATATACCCTATCTCTAAGAATCGTCTCCAACAATTTCCCTACCACAGACATCAAGCTCACCGGCCTATAATTACCTGGGTTATCCTTGCTACCCTTCTTAAACAACGGGACCACATTTGCTATCGTCCAATCCTCTGGGACCTCACCTGTGCCCAGTGAAGAGACAAAGATTTCTGTTAGAGGCCCAGCAATTTCATCTCTTGCCTCCCTGAGGAATCTAGGATAGCTGCCATCTGGCCCTGGGGATTTGTCTGTCTTCATGTTTCCTAAAAAACCTAAAACTTCCTCCCTTGTAATTGAGATTTTTTCTAACGGGTCAACACATCTCTCTGAGACAGTACCAGTCAACATGTCCCTCTCCTTTGTGAATACTGATGCAAAGTATTCGTTTAGGATCTCTCCTACTTCCTTTGGTTCTAAGCATAATTCCCCTCCTTTGTCCCTGAGAGGTCCGCTTCTTTCCCTAACAACCCTCTTGTTCCTAACATATGTATAAAATGCCTTAGGAATCTCCTTAATCCTGTCTGCCAAGGACATTTTGTGACCCCTTTTTGCCCTTCTAACTCCCTGTTTGAGTTCTTTTCTACTTTCTCTGTATTCCTCCAGTGCTCCATCTGTTTTTAGCTGCCTGGACCTCATGTATGCCTCTTTTTTCTTTTTGATTAGACCCACAATTTCATTGGTTATCCATGGCTCCTGAATCCTACCTTTCCTATCCTTCCTCTTTATAGGCACATGCCTGTCCTGCAGTCTTATCAACTGCTCCTTAAAAGACTCCCACATGCCAGATGTGGATTTACCCTCGAACAGCCTCTCCCAATCAACAGCCACCAAATCCTGCCTAATCCGGCTGTAGTTAGCCTTTCCCCAAGGACAACACTCATCTTTTTCCATTATTATCCTAAAGTTTACAGAATTGTGGTCACTATTTGCCACATGTTCCCCCACTGAAACTTTGATGACCTGACCGGGCTCATTCCCCAGTGGAGTCAGACACTTTAGGAACATTTAAGCGGTTAATCGATAGGCACATGGAGCACACCAGGATGATAGGGAGTGGGATAGCTTGATCTTGGTTTCAGATAAAGCTCGGCACAACATCGTGGGCCGAAGGGCCTGTTCTGTGCTGTACTGTTCTATGTTCTATGTTCTACTAGGTCCAGTATAGCCCCCTCTCTAGTTGGACTGTCAACATATTGTTCCAAAGAACCTTCCTGTACGCATTTTATAAATTCTTCCCTGTCCAGGCCCCTAGCCCTAAGCGATTTCCAGTCTATGTGAGGGAAATTAAAGTCTCCCACTACAACAACCCTATTTTTTCTGCACCTGTCCAGAATCTCCTTACATATCCGTTCCTCAATTATCCGTGGGCTGTTGGGAGGCCTGTAGTATACCCCCAGCATAGTGACTGCGCCCTTCCTGTTTCTGAGCTCCACCCACAGTAACTCGTTACCTGACCCTTCCAAATTGTCCACCCTCTGTACCACTGTAATATGCCCCCTAACCAGCATTGCTACTCCCCCACCTCTCCTAGTCCCTTCTCTGTCTCGCCTAAAACACTTATACCCCAGAATATTCAACTGCCAGCCCTGTCCTTCTTTTAACCAAGTCTCCGTCACTGCAACCACATCCAAGTTCCGCGCAAGCATTAAGGCTCTAAGTTCATCTGTCTTGCCCGAACCTGGGTCCCTGGCATTCTGAGACAGCAGTGCTATCCACTGTGCCACCGTGCTACCCAACTAATGGGATTCAGAGGTTATGCATCATTTCCCAATTCAAGAAGTTGTACACTCTGGGTTTTGTTGTCAAGATAGCTTTCTCCAGAATGGACACTCATGCATGGAATGAAACAAAATATGTCTGCAAGACACTTTTACGGCTGTCAGATTTCCAGGTACTGTCTCGGAGCATGAGGACTGAAAGGTTTCTACACTGCGAAACATTCATCTTCGTCACTACCATAAATGGGCCCAAATATTCCTGGGGACTAAAGTTTAAGTTAAAGTTTATTTATTAGTCACAAGTAAGACTTACATTAACACTACAATGAAGTTACTGTGAAATTCCCCTAGTCACCACAGTCCAGCGTCTGTTCAGGTCAATGTACCTAGCCAGCACGTCTTTCAGAAACCCATGCAGACACGAGGAGAATGTGCAAACTCCACACAGACGTGGGTCCCTGGTGCTGTGAAGCAGCAGTGGCAACCGCTGTGCTGTTGTGCCGTCTGCAACTTGCCCCATTGTGATGATAAATTATGGAATAGGTGACTTGCACTAATAATGATGCCATTCCATATTTTCCTGGGACTTTTGCACCACTTCACTAGGGCTCTCTTTGAAAAAAGGAAATTATAGCTCTCTCCCCCTAAAAATCAATGGTAAGTTCCCTGCATTTGAGCGAGTTTTCACATCGCTGCTATTTAGATTTTAAGATAATGCTGGAGGCCAGGCAGTGGTGTAATTTATTGTTCAAATGTCAAGTTTAATCCTTCAGTTGTTAGTAATGTATTTCTGTTGCCAAGATTAAGCAACTAGCATCTTTGAGTATCCATTTTGTGCATCTGCGATTTTAAATCTTGGTACTACAATGCCACAGGTTCAAAGCTCATTCAATTCATGAATCAGTTACAGAAATTTAAATGACGCCTTGTCTGATTTCCCAGTTTTCAACCTCACCATAACTACCAGCACAATTGTTTCAAACAGATATGAGGAAGCGGATGATCATAAACCTCAAAACAGTTCAAGTCCATTTATTCAGAGGAAAGTCATTTTGTCAATATTTACCATCTACAAAGGTTTGTGATATATAGGCTTATTCTAACCCCTACATTAAAAATTCCAAGTTAGGTCACTTAGCTCACATAGAACCATAGAAAACTTACAGCACAGAAGGGGGCCATTCTGCCCATCTTGTCTGTGTTGGACCGAGGGCACCCAGATGCTCTTTCTAATCCCAGCCTCCTGCATCTGACCCATAGCACTGTATATATGCATATTTGCCCCAGTAATCCATGAAAATAAAAGACAAGCATTATTTTATTCCTAAATTATTAATAACTTATAGTGACTTGGATTCATGCAGCAGTGAAATTGAGAAAAAGGCCAATCTCAAAAAGGGACACCACAATGTAAAATAATTGCATATTTAAGTCTATATAAATGTATTATTTATATATTTAAACAACTCCTGTAACTCCACATGGTCAATGTGCCTTCTACTCACCTCCTAGATTAATGCTGGGAACCTGATTTGTTGCCATGCTCAATGCAGCATTTCCCGCTTGGAGCAAATTAACTGTGAGATCAGTGCGATAAATGAGGAATTTACAATGCATGTCACCAATGTTGCCATTGTAGGACAATCTGGGCCGTACTCTTTCAGTACTCCCATATAATTCACCCTGCAGTGGCTTGATGAGATGAGATGGATTTACACCTCCTCCTATGAGCACAATCAACATCAGACCTACCTAACTTCAGTTTCCTCTGTCCTTTACCTGTGGAGCCTCTCTGGATCCAAACTCATCATTTCTACTTCCATTTCATGCTCACTCTACTGTACTTTCTGCCTCTCTAACTCACTCTCTCTCCTCCTTTAAGATGCTCCTTAAAATGTACTTCATTGACTCAATCTTTAGTCATCTTCCTAATATCCCTTTCTGTGGCTCAATGCCAAGTCATTTTTGGTAATGCTCTTGTTAAGTTTTACTGCGTTAAAGTCACTATATGTCCAAAAATGGCTGTTGTTGTTAACTTAATTCTAATGGTCACTTTGGGCTCTTATGTGATCACTGGCAAAACCAGTATTTGTTGCCCATCCCTCATTGCCCTTGAGCTGAGTGGCCATTCCAGATGGCAGTTAAGAGTCAACATTGTTGAGGATCTGGAATCATGCAGCTCAAGTAGAGGCAACAGATTTTCCTCCCGAAAGGACATAAGTGAAGATGGGTTTCTACAACACTCATTGATAGTTCTCATGGTCACTATTACTGAGACTGAAGGTGATCTTATAGAGGTCTATAAAATAATGAGGGGCATAGATCAGCTAGATAGTCAATATCTTTTCCCAAAGGTAGGGGAGTCTAAAACTAGAGGGCATAGGTTTAAGGTGAGGGGGGAGAGATACAAAAGGATCCAGAGGGACAATTTTTTCACAGAGGATGTTGAGTGTCTGGAACAAGCTGCCAGAGGCAGTTGTAGACGTGGGGTACAATTCTATCTTTTAAAAAGCGTTTAGACTGTTACATGAGTAAGATGGCTATCGTGGGATATGGGCCAAGTACGGGCAATTGGGTCTAGCTTAGTCGTTAAAAAAAATGGCGGCATGAACAAGTTGGGCCATGCTAGAAACCTCTATGACTCTATGACAAGCTTTATATTCCAGATTTATTAATTGAATTCCACCAGCTATTGTGGTGGGATTTGAGCCCGTGTCCCCCATTAGCCTGGGCCTCTGGATTACTAATCTAGTGACGTTATCACGATGCTATCTCTCACCACCCCCATCTTCCAATCTGAGGATTTCTTCAAGTACGTGCAATGTTGATACACCATTTTATGATCAGCTTTGAGATTTGATTTTTTTTTGTGTGACATTCTGGTTATTTCACTTTGTCGTGATCCAGGAGCAGGCCCCAACTCTATGTTATGATCTATGTAGGGACCAATAATTTTTGTTTAAGGTAGACAAAGTTTTGAACAAACAAACTAAACTTTCCAGTGCAAAGCCAGAAAATAAAACAATTTACAATATCTATCTTATTATCTTGGGGAGGGAAATTATTTGCCCTTACCTGGACTGCTCACTATGAGCGACTCCAGATCCACAACAATGTGGTTAACTCTAATTGTGCATCAATAGGTAATCTGTGGTCAAACACATCACATTGCAAAATAAATGACAGATGTGACCAAGGCAGATTCCATGGATTTCTCAGCAACCTAACCAGATGTCAGTGACCGCTATGAGTTATACAATCTCGTTAAAAATTCAGTCCCCTTATGATGGATTTCCAGTCTTCACCTTTAAAGGTATAGAATTCCTTCCGACTTGCCCTGACTTGGATTGCCTCAACATCTGCTTACCTTCCAGCATTTCAATCTTGTGTCCTGAGACTATGTTACCCTGGATTCCTGAGGCCTCTTGCACCCACTCACAGGCATAACTTCAGCTCTTCTGCCATGCTGAGCAGAACATCATTGCTCCTAAATTTTACAGTTGCCCCAACAGCCAGTAGCACAGGCTCACTGACCCTTCTGCTGCCATTTCAGCTGTCCAGGCTTCTCATGAGCCCTCACTACCTGGACTCTGCCAAACCAACTCCTCAGAGCTAACAGCATGGAACTTCTTCCCCTGCTCCTGACTTTCCAACTGACTTAAACTGACAGGCCCTTGAACTGCTCTTCACTGACCCTTGAACTGGTCTTGGTAACCTATCAATACACTCTGAGTGCGGCATGATGGCACAGTGCCAGGGACCCGGATTCGCTTCCTGGCTTGGGTCACTGTCTATGCGGAGTTTGCACGTTCTCCCTGTGTCTGTGTGAGTTTCCTCTGGATGCTCCAGTTGCTTCCCACACTCCGAAAGACGTGCTGGTTAAGTGCAATAGCCATGCTAAATTCTCCCTCAGTATATCCGCACAGGCACTGGAGTGAGGCGACTTGGGGATTTTCACAGTAACTTCATTGCAGCGTTAATGTAAGCCTACTTGTGACTAATAAATAAGAGGATTGCACCCTTGATAGTAGGCAGGATCAAATATAGCAAGTATTAGAACATCCTGTGCACTGAATGTTACAAACTCCACAGGTGGTAACTTACGCAGAGACAAAAATATTGATTTCATGACAATTGACATTAAAGTCCTACTTGTAGGTTAGAGAGATTAGTGGGATAGTTTTTCACTGCAGTTGTTAACTGGATTAATAAATTGTTTTGAAATAGTACAGTCACTTAATGTGAACGTGTCAAAGCAGATGATGCAGATTGTGTCTTAAACTTTTTATTTGTATCAAAAATACAATTTTAACTGTGATTAATGTGATTCTGTTACTGTTAAAGAGACAAATAACTCAAATAATAAGCATTAAAAAGAACCTTTCTCCATAGTACCCCAGATTATGGACAGTGAAACATCTCAGTTCAATTGAGTTTGAACTTTTAGACCAGCAATTCAAAGTTTCGTCATAATTCATTTTCTGTTGTAAATATTTAATGCAGTGATATCTCCTTTATGCAATGATCAATTCAAGTATAATTTGACTTGTGTAATTGTACATGGTGTCCTATGCCCTTTAATTTTAATTGAAGTCTTTACATAGAATTACATCATAAGATCATAGAATTCCTACAGTGCAGAAGCAGGCTATTCGGCCCATCAAGTCTGCACCGACTCTTTGAAAGATCATCTTACCCAGATCCTATCCCCGTAACCCCATGTATTTACCCCCCCTAATCCCCCTAACCTACAGATCTTGGGACACTAAGGGGGCAATTTAACATGGCCAATCAACCAAACCTGTGTATTTTTGGGCTATTGGGGGCAACTGGAGCACCCGGAGGAAACCCATGCAGACACGGGGAGAAAGTGCAAACTCCACACGGGCAATCACCTTGGCCGGAATTGAACCCGGTTCCCTGGCATTGTGAGGCAGCAGCCTCCTCCTGGTTTTTTTTAATACAATTCCATTACTGTAACTTTTCTTTTACCATTTTTTTCATTTACATATCTAGCCTTGCATTAAATTCATCCATACTATTCATCTCAACTATTCCTTGTGGTAGTGAGTTCCACACTCTCAACACTTTGGGTAAAGAAGTTTCTTCTAAATTTCCTATATTATTTCTTGGTGACTATTTTATATTAATATGTTTCTTAATGCTAAAGACCTCTGTTGGCCTCTCAGCTTTTCTTTTCTCAAGAAGAGATCTAAGCCAGTTCATTCTTTCCTGAGAAGTATAATCTCACATTTTTATGCCATCCACGTAAACATTTTTTACACCCTTTCTAGTGCATCCTATGGTGAGCAGAATTGTACACCATATTCAAAGTCTGGTCTAACAACTGGAAGTGCGATAAAAATGAAAAACATACACCCTGGTTGACCAGTTGGTAAAGACTATGTTGAATTGAACTGTCCAGACCAAGAACAGCCCAAATACCTGAGACGTGTGTGAAGCATTGATATGGCAACTAACCTGAGTGCTCCTCATCTGTGGCAGTCAGATATGTGTTTGTGGGAGATGGAGGGGATCTGCAGGGAGAGAGGGAAAAGGTGAGAATTAGCTAGAATTCCAGGTCCTGATTGCCATCTCGTTGGCGTGTAAGCATGTGTCAGATGTCAGGCAAGCACAGAGTTTAGGATTGAATATGGGTGGCAAGGTGACACAGTGGTTAGCACTGCTGCCTCACAGCATCAGGGACGCAGGTTCGATTCCGGCCTTGGATGGAGTTTGCAAGTTCCCCCTGTGTCTGTGTGGGTTTCTTCCAAGTGTTCCAATTTTCTCGCACAGTCCAAAGATGTGCAGCTTAGGTGGATTAGCCATGCAAAATAACTCCTTAGTGTTCAAAGATGTGTAGGTTAGGGAGATCAGCAGAGCAAATTCATGTCAGGTTATGGGAATAAGGCAGGAAGCTGGGCCTGGGTAAGATGTTCTGGTGGAGAGTTGGCACAGACTCGATGGGCCAAATAGCTTCCTTCTGCACTGTAGGAATTCTATGATTAATTAGGCTAAAAATGTAAGTTGATTGACTAATAAAATGGCTCTTCCCCCAGTTAAAAAACTTCTTGATATGCTCATTCTCAGTAAGTATCAATTGACCACTTGACTGCGATACAAAAAGGCAGCTCGCACATTGGAACATTTCTTTGGGCCAGAAAATGAAGGGAAAAGTCTGGGGAGGAGACGGATATTTCTCTCAATGAAAATCTCTCTTTTGCAGATCTTTGTAAATTGGATTACAGTTTATCAAGAATATATAACCAAGAGTGAGATTAAGGATCTCAGTGAGATTAAGGATTAAGAATATATAACCGGTAAGATTAAGGATCTGAAAGAGATTAGTATTAGTAAAAAAAAGTAGCGCTGCAGGAATTAATGGGCCTGAAAGTTGATCAGTCCCCTGGAGCCGATGGTCTACATCCCAGAGTGTTGGAAGAGGTGGCTGTGGAGATAATGGATGCATCGGTGGTCATCTTTCAAAATGATAGATTCTGGAACGGTGCCTGCAAATGTGACCCTATTTATGTAAGAAAGGAGACAGAGAATAGAGAACAACAAGCCTGTTAGAGCTGTAATAAGGAAAATGCTAGGATCTATGCTAAAGGATGTGATAACTGCACACTCAGAAAATAATGGTGAGATTGCGAAAGGATTTATGAAAGGGAAATCATATTTGACCAACATGTTGGAGCTTTTTGATGATGTTACTAGCGGAATACACAAGGGAGAACCACTACAAGCGGTGTATTTAGATTTTCAGAAGGCTCTCGATCCCACACTGGAGGTCAGAAAGTAAAATTTGAGCTCATGGGATTGGGGAAAATATACTAGCATGGATTTAGGATAGGTTAACAAGACAGAAAGCAGAGAGAAGGGATAAACAAATCATTCTCAGGTTGACAGGCTGTGACTTGTGGGATATGGCAAGGATCAGTGCTTGGGTCTCAAGCTATTCACAATCTGTGGGCCATAACTTCCCCAAGAGTGGCAATCAGTGGCAGATGGCCACCCCATGCTGGCTTACCTGCATTAAAGTTCTTAAGTGCCTGTCCTACTCAAACTTCCTGACTCAGGGCAAGGCAGTGGGTCCTTGGCTCCTGTTTAAAGCGTAAAAAAGTGGAGCAAAAGGAGAACATGCCCACATTTTTACAGCACTAGGTGCTGTAAAGCAGGTGAGTTTAAATGTCCCATTGAAACCAACAGGTCAGGAAGAAGCTAAGTGTCTAAGGAAAGTTAATGAGATGCAGAGGATGGGGATTGGGACATGGGTGTGGAGTCGGACATGGGGGGGAAGCTGGAGTTAGCCATAGTTTGAGGCTGGGTCAGGTCAATGGAAAGGGTTGGGATGGTGGAGGGGTGGGGGTCAGGTCAGGTCAGGTCGAGTTGGGTTGAAGTAGGGGGGATGGAGGTCGGGTCAGGTCATTTTGGGTCAGGTTGAGGTAGGGGAGGGGTGGTGGGGGGGGTGTTGGGTCCAGTTGGGTCGGGGCCTCAGATCGAGGTGGGTGAAGTCAAGGGGTGGGGAATAGTTTGGGGGATGTGCTACTTAGCTGGGGGGAGTGTGGGGGACTCCCTTGGGCATTCAGAAGTGTGGGGTCTGTCCTGTGTGGGGCTCTGTCTGGGTGTTTAAAATGGTTGCATTGAATTTAGAAGTGCTTTTATTTCTTCTTTTTCAGAGTAACAATTAGCATATCACTAGCAGAAACATCTGAAGTTAGTGATTTATATCGCTTTGTCGGCTGGTTCCCAGCACAGCACCATTGTTCCAGGGGAAGTTTCTGGACAATTAAATTTTATTTGGGAACCTCCAAGTCGGCTTCCCCAGTACATCTTTGGGGTACCTCCTCCCAGATCTAACACCGGGAGACAGGAAGTGATGGCCCTATATTCATGATTTTGATGTGGGGACCAAATGTAATACTTCCAAGTTTGCTGATGCACAGAAATTGGTGGGAATGTGAGTTGTGAGGAGGATGCAAAGAGGCTTCAAGGAGATTTGGACAGGCTAAGTGAGTGGGCAAGAACATGGCAGATTGGATATGATGTTGAAAAATGTGAAGTTATCCACTTTGGTAGGAAAAACAGAAATGCACAGTATTTCTTAAATGAGGAGAGATTGGGAAATGTTGATATCCAAAGAGACCTGGATGTTCTCGTTCATAAATTGTGAAAGCTAACATGCAAATGCAACAAGCAATTAGGAAAGCAAATGGTACATTGGCCTTTATTGCAAAGAGATTTGAATGCAAGAGTAAGGAAGCTTTTCTGTGGTTGCATAAATCCTTGGTGTGACCACACCTCAAGCATTATTTGCAGTTTTGACCTTTTTACTTAAGGAAGGATATACAAGCCATAGAGGGAGTGCAGCGAAGGTTCATCAGACTGATTCCTGGGATGGCAGGACTGCCCTATGAGGAAAGATTGAGGAGAATTGAGGAGTATTCTTTAGCGTGTAGAAGAATGAGAGGTGATCTCATTCAAATGTACAAAATTCTTACAGGGCTCAACAGGGTAGGTGCAGGAAGGATATCTCCCTTGGTTAGGGGGAATGTCTAGAACCAGGGGATACAGTCTCACAATAAGGTGCAGGCCAATTAGGGCCAATGAGATGAGGAGGAGTTTCTTGAGTCCAAGGATGGTGAATTGTTGGAATTTTTTACCCCAGAGGGCTGTGGAGGCTCAGTTGTTGAGTATGTCAATAGGTTACAAGATGAAGGCATGTAGAATTGCCGGCAACAATGCACCCCTCCCCGATGAGCTCAATGCATTCTATGCCCGGTTTGAGCAAGAGGTCAGCGAGACCCTCCGCTCCGGGAGCCTCGGCTGAGCCCATATCCGAGGTCACCATCGCAGACGTCAGGTCAGCCTTCTTGAAAATCAACCCACGGAAACTAAAGTACATTCTATGGTAGAGAATTCCACACATTCATCACTCTCTGGGTGAAGAAATTTCTCCTCACCTCAGTTCCAAAGGTTTACCCCTTATCGTCAAACTATGACCCTAGTTCTGGACTCCCCCATCATTGAGACCATGCTTTCTGAATCTACCCTGTCTAACCCTGTTAGAATTTTATAAGTTTCCATGAGGTCTCCTCTCGCTCTCCAAAACTCCAGCGAATATAATCCTAAGAAGTATAAGTTGCATAGTGCAAAATACTGTACCACCAGCAAAGTGTGATTGTCAGACATAAAGAATTAGTCTGCAGCAGTTAAATCCTAAGGGTTGTTACATGCTTTTAGCAAGCATTACTGCTTACCGTTGCGGCAATTAGGTCATATAATACGATTAACATATTTGTTAATGTGAGATAAGATGTCTCCTGATTCATTGCAGAGTATATGGCCACTCCAATCTGAGGTTGCAACACTATCCTTGCTTGTGGTACAGCAGCCAATATACATAACCTCTGAGATCTTACCAGAGACATTTGTTGATTGTCTCTCCCAGCCGTATTTTTATATAAAATGGGAAAGGGGAGCAGGGTCTTGCTAAGATAAGACCTTCCATTCATGTCAAGACTTAATTAATGTCCCATTATTTCATATGAGGTAATAATTAGCTCTTGCACAAATTGCCTGGAATTACTCCAATGGAAATTACAATCATAAAAGCTCAAATTTAAAAGATCAAATATGGCATTAGAGAAGGGATTACAAATTGGCCCAATGAAATCATTATTCTAGCAACTTCATAAAACATTTATGGTTATTTCTACAAATCATTGAATACTGGATAAGGGAGCTGAATGGGATGTTATTATTACCGCAAAGTATCTAATATTCAGCACACAATGGAAAGCAATTCCAATAACCAAACTAACAGTTGAAATACAATTACGCTATGATAATGGGCTGTAAAAGCTGGGTTGGTTTGTGCTGAATCAAATACTCTAAACATTGGTTCCGAGTTTATATATTTGAGGTGATTATCTCTGTAAGAGCAACACAGCATAAAAAGGTGACCTGGCTTGAGTGACCAATTGGGACTCAGAGTGAGTAATTACACCAGGGGGTGGAGTCCTCCCTTAGGCAGGAGACATGTAGGGTACTAAGTGCAGCTATGTGCCTGTTGTACCTCTGTGCAGTTCTTCTTATTAATAAATCCTTTTGTGTTTCTAATGAAGCCTGTGAAAGTGCATCATGACACTGTTGAAGGGATCAGTCAGGAATGTTTGTTCTCATTGTTTAATTGGAGACTACGGAACAGATTTAATGCCTGGCAAGTTTAACTGTGCACACACCCGCTCCTCCAACCTTGGTTGCTCAAAAGTCTCCCTAATAAGTTTTTTTTTTTAACTGGTCGGTGCAACATCGTGGGCCGAAGGGCCTGTTCTGCGCTGTAATGTTCTATGTTCTATGTTTTAAACAGATTACTAAACCAATTTTGAAAGCCACTTGTTTTAAATTTCCGGTATTTGGGGATATTGTTCTCGATGAACAAAGTAAAATGTTAAGAGGGTAAACTTAAATTCAATACTTGTCTCTTTAAACAATAATACCACAGTCATATGAGGTTTGACTGGTCATAATCCAACAGGTTTATTTGAAATCACAAGCTTTTGGAGCGCTGCTCCTTCATCAGGTGAAGTAGACAGAAGCACGCAGGCACAGAATACATAGGCGGAGTGACACTCAGCCTGACATTCACAGGTAATCAAGAGTGTGAAAAGATAAGTACAGCAATGTAGGCCGGCTGAATAACAAGTCTTTACAGGTAATCTAGAGTGCTAATAGATAAATGCAAGCAGTTAAGTATAATCAGTATATGTAAAGTGTCGACAGGCTGTATACCAAGTGAAGGGATGACCTAAGAACCGATAGTTTAAGGCAGAGAGATAATTACAAATAATCAAAGAGTAAGATAGTGCTAAACACAGTGCAAACAAACTTAGGCAAAGAGATCATCACACAGAATCAACATGGGCATGGTGTCAAAACAGGACAGTTAGGAACAGTATAGTGGGGTTACATGTAGCATGACATGAACCTGAGAACTCGGTTAAGGCCATCCTCACGAATGCGGAACTTAGTTTCTGCTCGGTGAAAACCTCTCATCTTGTCCACCCCAGTCCAACACTGGCATCTCTACATCATGGCCACAGTCATAATGGCAGCAGTCTGGGCCTACATGGCTTCAAGCATGGATCAAATGTCCGAAGTTCCCTTTTATTCTGTTATTGTAGGTGATTGGCTTTTTGCATTGTATGGTTCCTTTGACATTGATGCGAGTGCATGTGCCCACCATGATTGAATAGCTGGTGGTGCATGCAAGCTGTGAGATGTGACTACTGCAGCTTGTAGTGGTGTTGCTGTAGTTTGAATTGTGGGTGACATAGATTGTTAGAATGTATGTTGAATGGACTAATGTGTGTAGTGCTTGTGATGCATTTGGTACGTTTCAATATGTGCAACATTGTGCTTGTGCCCACTACAATTGAATAGCTGGCAGTATATGCAAACTGAGATATGTGAGTGTGAAGCTGACAGTAGTGCTAGTGAAGGTTGAGTGGCGGGTGACAAAGATGGTTGGTATGTGTGTTGAATGGAGTCATGTGTGTAGGGCTAGTTGGTAGAACTTGGAATGCAAAGCATTCACTGAACTTGACCACTTGTCAATGGACACATTGCAGCACTGCATCAATATTCCCAACGACGGACTGTTAGCATTGATTGTTGTTTCACCATATGTTCGGAGACTCAATTGTATGAGTGGCTGAGTGACCTTGAGATGTAGTAAACTGGTCTACATTTCTTTACATGAAATAATACAAACAAATAAAATAGGAACAGAAGTAGGCCATTCATTCCCTTGAGCTTGCTCCGCCATTTGGTAAGGTCAAAACAGATCTGTTTGTATTTCAAGTTCTACATTCCCATCTACCCTGATAACTATTGATTCCCTTGCCAACAAGAATTTATCTACCTCCTCCTTAAAAAAATTCTCCACCTCCACTGCTTTCTGAGGCAGAAAATTCCAAAGTTGTGCAATCCTCGGAGAGAAAAACATTTTCCTCATCTGCATCCTAAAAAGGTAGCCATAATTTTAAAACAGTGACTTCTTAGTTCTGGACTCACCCACAAGAGGAAACATCTTTTCCACGTCCACTTTATCAAGTCCATTCAGGATCTTATATACTTCAACCAAATCCCCTCTCACTCTTCTAAACTCCAGTGGAAACAAGTCCAGTCTGTCTAATCGTCCTTCATAAGACAACCTAGTCATTTCCAGTATCAATCTAGTAAACCACCTCCAATGCATTTACATCCTTCCTTAAATAAGGAGACCAAAACTGCACACAGTATTCGAGACGTGGTCTTACCAATGCCCTGTATAACTGAGGCATAACATCCTTACTTTTATGTTCAATTCCTCTCGTAATAAAGGGTGGCATTCCATTAGTCTTCTTAATTTCTTGTTGTACATGCATACGACTTTTTGCGACTCATGTACTAGAACACCTGCACATCGGAATTCTGCAGTTGTTCTCCATTTATGTAATATTCTATATTAATTGTTCATTGTAAGTGTGCCACATTTACCTTGTTATAAGTGCTATGCACATTCAGATTCAGGGCCTTTAGTTTTGTCATCTTTGTAACATCTAGTCTTGACTATTGGTATATTCTTAGATTTTCTCTCTCTGTCCTTTCCTGCTATTCAATGACCCTGCTATTCTATGGTCTCCTGCATTGAATCTACCCTTTGATTTGTTACATCTACCCAAGTTTGATCCCTCAAGCCTATGTTTTGTTTAAAGTCTTCTCTACTTTTTTAGTTATCAGATTGAAAAGAATGCTTGTCCCAGCACGGTTCAGAAGTAGACCATCCCAATGGTACAGCCCCACATTCCCCAATACTGGTGCCAGTGCCCCACAAACCAGAACACTAGTTTTTGAGCCACACATTAATTTCTCTAATCTTATTTGACCTATACAAATTTGCGCGTAGCTCGGGTAATAATCCAGAGTGACTTTTGAGATTCTGCTTCTTAATTTGGTATCGAACTCCTTACACTGACAATGCAGACCCTTTTTCCCTGTCCTGCCTATGTCGTTGATACCTACATGTACCATGGCAACTGGATCTTCCCCCTCCCATTGCAAGTTATTTTCCAGCCCTGAGCAGATGTGCTGAATCCTGGCACTGGGCAGGCAACAGAGGCCTTTGCCTCTCGCTCTTTGTTGCAGTATTTATCCCCCTCAGTATACTGCCCTCTCCTACTACTACATTCCTGTTTGTTTCCTCCACATGAACAGCTTCCTGTGCCGTGGCCAGTCTGCTCCTCCACCTTGCAGACCTCACCTTCATCCACACAGGCTGTGAGCACCTCAAACCTTTTAGACAATTTCAAGGTCTGCGGCTCCTCCGCTACTGTCTGCTTGATCACTTTACCTGCCTCAGTCACATCCTCCTGTCTCCATTTCACATCTCTCACCGCTGACCAAAACAGACAACCCTATTCTGAGAGATGTGACCATCTTCTGGAACAAAGTGTCCGGGTACCTTTCCCCCTCCCTCGTGTTGTGCAGGATCTGCAGTTCAGCTTCCAGATCAATAATCCTGATCAGAATTCCTCCAGCTGCTCACACTTTCTGCACACGTGTTTGTCCTGGGTCACCTTGGGCACCCACACTCCACAGCTGCAACATAACACCTGCCCTGCCATTGTTACTTATGTCATTTAGTTAACTTAATTTAATTGCACACTTAACTTACTTAGAAAAATTCCTGTGTATAATACATCTCTTTCCCCCATGCACCGAATTCCCATGTGAAGCTAATTCACTACTCATAATGCCCAATTCTTCCAATCGCTTTAATTCAGTATCTACTTTCTCTTGTCAGCATCTACTGATCCCACCCTAAAGAATTAAGGGGTTGCCTCTGGGTCCACATAGATCTTTGCTTGCCTAATTCATCCTTGAAAATGCTCTCACATTTCTTCATCAGTTCGAGCAGTCCTCCTTCCCGCACTTGGAAAACGTCAGGCCAATTAAACTTGATTCTTTAAGCCAATCGCGGCTGAGAAGGTTTGGTCCTTCACCTGTGACTATGATCTCTGAGAGTTAGGCAGACTGTTACTCATAGCCTACAGGTACCATTGCAGTGCCCACTATTTTTATCGCTTCTCCAGTAAAAGTTGTTAACGTGGTCGCAGTGCTCCTCAAATTCAACAGTTGAATTCCTTCTTTCAAGTACCGATATGTATGCTCACCTATCACAGTAGCTGATGGCCCTGTATCAACTTCCATCTTAAGAGACTTCCCATTTATCCAGATAATCAGGGCTATCTTGCCCACTTATGTGTTAAACAGTGAGTGAATATTTCAATTGTTGGTGCTAGACTCTTACACATTGTATACTGGTGATGCATTACTTGATCAGCTACTCAGTAGACTTCACTTGGCTCTGCATCTGTGCCTTAAATGGCCTCTCCTCTGACAAAAAAACACTCAGCCGCCTTATTCCTACAGGATTCCGGGGTAGTGGTTATCTCCACATCGGTAACATTCCGCTTCAAACTTTGCTGATTGACTGTTTCTTCTAAATCTTCTTGTCTTATTTGTGGCTGAACTCATTTCCTGTCTTGCGGCTACTTCTTTGGTTTTGGCGCCACTGCTGACTGCAGTTCCTTCCCTAATTGGTGAACGGTGCCATTCTGGGCGCTCTGTAACTCTTGTGCACCTTTTTCAGTGCTTTCCATTGCCTGCACTATCTTGTTTAAAATATACATTGACCTCTGCAAGTAATCTCCATTGAATCGCCTCATTATTTACCCCGCAGACTTATCTATCCCATAACATATGGTTCAAGGTGTCTCCAAAATCACAATACACTGATATCGGTTTTAAATTAATGACAGAAGTCACAATTGTTTCACCTGGGGCTCTCTCCCTTGAATTAAACTTGAATCTCTAGAGTATGACTGATAATTTAGGCTAGAAATGTGACTTCACCAATTGCATGAGCTCACTGAATGATTTGGAATCGGCCATGCTTGGGGCTCTGAGAATGCGAATCAGATTATAAGTCTGGGTTCCACATGTACTCAGGAGAATTGCCTTGCACTTTGCCTCTTCCCCTATCTTGTTTGCTTAGAATTAATACCCAAGGCATTCCACGTATTGTGTCCAGTCCTTTACGGAGGAGTCAAATAGATCTATCTGTCTAAAGAGGGCCATCCTAGTAAGTACTCTTCTTTGGAAGGCACAGCGGCACAGTGGTTAGCACTGCTGCCTCACAACGCCAGGGCCCGGGTTCGATTCCGGCCTTGGGTCACTGACTGTGCAGAGTCTGCATGTTCTCCCCATGCCTGTGTGGGTTTCCTCCGGGTGCTCCGGTTTTCCCCCCACAGTCCAAAGATGTGCAGGTTAGGTTGATTGGCCATGGCTTAATTGACCCTTAGTGTCAAGGGGATTAGCAGGGTAAATACATGGGATTATGGGGATAGGGTCTGGGTGGGAATGTGGTCGGTGCAGACTCGATGGGCCGAATGGCCTCCTTCTGTACTGTAGGGATTCTATAATTTTCTTAACTTCACTGTAAACTAGATGCTCACAGTCTTGAGGGTTTTTTTAACCTCTGTCACTGATGCGCGATTAAATCACTCGGGAGGTTAGATTGTACCCGGGAAATAAAAGCTTTTATTACTAACAAGAATGGAGCACACTATATACAATACAATCCCAGACTAAAGGGTCATCAGGCAGTGCAGTGACCTTTATACTTCTCCAGGTAGGCGGAGCCAACTGGAGTGTACCACAGAACAATATCAACAGGTAGAACAGCCCAACCCTAACCCCAACAGTGACAACAGTAACATATCTACAAATACCCATAGTGCTGACCATCTATGGTTCAGTACTCATAGTGGTAACCAACTATGGTTCACCACATTCACCCCTCCTTTAAAACAAAGGCCGGCGGGGCAAAAAAAAACAGAACAACTGTTCATATATATTCATAAGTTCAGTCATATTGGAGGACCGCACCGTCTCTGCGACCTCCTCAACACTGGCGGTAACGCCGGCTCTGGTGACCGTGGTGACCTTCTCTCCAGTGACTCCTCCAGTTCCTCATGGACGGGTGGACTACGAGGTGGCGACAATCTACTGGACTCGAGCACGCCTCGAGGTGGCGACAATCTCCTGGACTCAGGCAAGCTGTACACGGGAGTAAGAGGATTAAGTGGTGGTCCCGATACTGCCCGCGCCGTGTCAGGAGGGGAGATAAAGGTCAAGGGGTCCCTAACTAGGGGTGTGGGAGCGACTGGGGTTTCCAAGTCCCCTGCAGGCGCCAGATCTCTAATAGAGACCGTGTCCTCTCGCCCGTCAGGATATGCCACATAGGCATATTGAGGGTTGGCGTGGAGGAGATGGACCTGTTCAACCAAAGGGTCGGACTTGCGGGTCCTAACATGCCGCCGCAGGAGGACAGGTCCTGAGTACATCAACCAAGACGGTAATGAAGTCCCAGAGGAAGACTTCCTAGGGAAGGTAAACATCCGCTCATTGCGTTGATTGCCGTACACAGGAGGGAGCGGATGGAATGGAGCACATCAGAGAGTACCTCTTGCCAACGGGAGACTGGAAGACCTTTAGACCTCAACGCCAGTAAGACAGCCTTCCAGACTGTAGCATTTTCTCGTTCAACCTGTCCGTTACCCCTAGGGTTGTAACTCGTAGTTCTACTTGAGGCAATCCCTTTTGAGAGCAGGTATTGCCTCAAGTCGTCACTCATAAATGACGAGCCCCTATCACTGTGGATATAGCTGGGGTAACCGAACAGGGTGAAAAGATCCCATAATGCTTTGATAACCGTGGCAGCGTCATATCTGAACAGGGGATGGCAAAAGGGAATCGTGAGTACTCGTCAATCACGTTGAGCAAGTACACGTTCCGATCTGTCGAAGGGAGGGGGCCCTTGAAGTCCACACTCAGTCTTTCAAAAGGGCGAGTGGCCTTAATGAGGTGTGCCCTGTCAGGTCGGTAGAAGTGCGGTTTGCATTCAGCACATACCTGGCAGTTTCGGGTTATGGACCTGACATCATCCACTGAGTGGGGTAGATTCCGGGCCTTTACGAAATGGAAGAGCCAAGTGATCCCCGGATGGTAGAGATCATTGTGGAGGGCCTGTAATCGATTCTCCTGCACACTTGCACAAGTTCCATGCGACAGGGCGTCTGAGGGCTCACTGAGCTTCCCTGGACAGTACATGATATCATAGTTGTAGGTGGAGAGTTCGATTCTCCACCTCAAGATTTTATCATTTTTGATCTTACCCCGTAACATGTTGTTGAACATGAACGCCACGGACCGCTGGTCCGTGAGCAGGGTGAATCGTTTTCCCGCCAAGTAATGGCGCCAATGCCGAACGGCCTCCACAATGGTCTGGGCCTCTTTTTCCACCGCGGAGTGCCGAATTTCAGGGCCTTGGAGGGTGCGAGAGAAAAAGGCGATGGGCCTGCCCGCCTGGTTAAGTGTGGCGGCCAGGGCGAAATCAGATGCATCACTCTCCACCTGAAAGGGGATGGACTCATCAACAGCGTGCATCGTGGCTTTCGCGATGTCGGCTTTTATCCCTTCAAAGGCTAAGCGAGCCTCTGCTGCTAGGGGAAAAGAGGTAGACTTGATGAGCGGACGGGCTTTGTCCGCATAATTGGGAACCCACTGTGCATAGTATGAAAAGAAACCTAAGCATCTTCTCAGTGCTTTGATACTAGTGGGCAGGGGAAGTTCAAGGAGGGGACGCATACGGTCTGGATCAGGGCCAAGGACGCTGTTTTCCACCACGTATCCGAGAATTGCTAGGCGGCGCTTGCGAAATACGCACTTCTCCCTGTTGTAGGTCAGATTCAGGCGAGACGCAGTGCGTAAAAATCTAAGGAGGTTGGCATCGTGGTCCTGCTGGTCATGGCCGCAGATAGTGACGTTATCCAGGTACGGGAAGGTAGCCCGCATCCTGTTCTGGTCCACCATTCGGTCCATTGCACACTGGAAGACCGAGACCCCATTTGTGAAGCCAAAGGGAACCCTTAAAAAGTGGTAAAGACGACCATCTGCCTCAAAGGCCGTGTATTTTCGGTCCTCTGGGCGAATGGGGAGCTGGTGGTAAGCTGACTTCAAGTCAATGGTGGAGAACACCCGGTACTGCGCAATCTGGTTGACCATGTCAGATATGCGCGGGAGAGGATACGCATCCAGCTGCGTGTATCTATTAATGGTCTGACTATAGTCTATGACCATCCGGGGTTTGTTTCCAGTTTTAACCACCACGACTTGCGCTCTCCATGGACTAGTGCTAGGTTGAATGATCCCTTCCCTGAGGAGCCGCTGAGCTTCAGATCGAATAAAGATCTGATCCTCAGCGCTGTAACGCCTGCTCTTGGTTGCGATGGGCTTGCAGCCTGGCACAAGATTCTTGAATAAGGTGGGGTGATTCTGAGTGTCGAGAGGCTACACGTGGAGCACGCTGGGCAATTTGGAGGCTGCTGTGCTCCCACTGAAAGTGGAGGGAGTGGCCCATCGTACTGCAGGGTTACACTCCTCAGGTGGACCATAAAGTCTAGTCCCAGGAGTATCGGAGCGCAAAGGTGCGGTAACACGAGGAGCCTGAAGTTCTCGTAAACTGTGCCCCGCACCGTTAGGTTGACCACGCAGCTCCCTAGCACAGTAACAGACCGGGACCTCGACGCCATCGAAATTGTCTGTCTGACAGTCCGTACTCGGGGACCGCACCGTTTCACGGTGTCAGGGTGAATGAAACTCTCCGTGCTCCCGCTGTCAAACAAACAATGAATTTGGCGTCCATTTACCTCTATGCCCACCATGGACTTGTCGAGTCTGTGAGGCTTGGCCTGGTCCAGGATGATTGACGCCACCGTTGGGTCTTGGGTGCAACTGCAGGCAGCTGAGATGGTTGATGATGATGACCCCTGCTGGTCGTCTGCGGTCGGTGCCGACCAAAATGGCTGCGTCCATGGATCGCACGTGGTCGGTGGCGCTAAAAGTGGCGGCCCCTGCAGGTCGTACGTATCTTGCGTCTTCGTCGTCAGGAATGGCGGCGCTCTGGAATCCCACGTGGTGGAAGACCTCGAAGAAGCTGGAGACAAGGAGACAGGCTCTGGAGAATCACACGCCGCACTGCTATGCTTGGAGGGTGGTTTGGTCCTGCAGACTTTGGCATAATGCCCTTTCTTTCCACACGCGGAGCAAAATACCGTTCTAGCTGGACATCGCTGCCGAGGGTGTTTCACCAATCCACAGAAGTAACACCGCGGGCCTCCTGGAGCTGCCGCCGTCGTCAGGTCCGAGGTTGAATGCACAATCGCGCAGTTTTTCGGAGCCGCTGGGTAAAGTTGAGTCGGTGGCTGTACTTGCCACGATGTTCCCACGTGGTCGGTGGGGTACGTTTCTAGACTTCTGGAGGCCATTTCCATAGTGTCAGCCAATTCTACCGTCTTAGCGAGGTCTAGGTTACCTTGCTCTAGCAGCCGAAGGCGAATATACGATGAGCCGATTCCCGCCACAAACGCATCTCGGATCAAGTCGTTTGTGTACTGGGCCGCCGACACTGACTTGCAGTTGCAGGCTCTGGCTAGCTGCTGAAGTTCGCGCAGGTACTGTCCTGTCGTTTCACCGGGCTGCCGCCGTCGAGTGGCTAGAAGGTGTCGAGCATGGATCTCGTTTGGCGGTTTGTTGTACAGTTTCTTAAGTAGTTCGATGGCCCCTTTGTAGTCTTGGGCATCGCGGATTGATGAGTATACGGTGTCGCTTACCCTCGCGTGGAGGACCCGCAGTCTATCGGCGTCGTTTTGAATGGCTGTTGAGGCATCGATGTAGTCTTGAAAACACTTTAACCAATGGTCGAAAGTGTTCGACGCTCCTGCCGCACATGGATCTAAAGTAAGCCGATCGGGTTTCAACATTTGCTCCATGGTTTTTTTTTTAACCAAAATTTTGTTAGTAATAAAATTGATGTGCGATTAAATCACTCGGGAGGCTAGATTGTACCCGGGAAATAAAGGCTTTTATTACTAACAAGAATGGAGCACACTATATACAGTACAATCCCAGACTAAAGGGTCACCAGGCAGTGCAGTGACCTTTATACTTCTCCAGGTAGGCGGAGCCAACTGGAGTTTACCACAGAACAATATCAAAAGGTAGAACAGCCCAACCCTAACCCCAACAGTGACAACAGTAACATATCTACAAATACCCATAGTGCTGACCATCTATGGTTCAGTACTCATAGTGGTAACCAACTATGGTTCACCACAGTCACCAAAGTAAAGATGCTCATTCAGCAGGTTAGGGAAAACACAACTTGTTTATTTACAGGTTAAAACTATACAGAGGCCGACAACCTCGTGCCTGCAATCAGTTCCCGAAATGACTCTGAGTACAGAAGCTGGCATTTAATCAGGGTGATCCCCATCCTGCCGAGTGATTGGTTCCCTGGGTCATGTGACCCTTACTCTGCGGATTGATCCTTAAAGGGACATACCAATGCCAGCATCTTAAAAAAAGGGTTAGAGTTCTTCATCCAGATGTAGAGCAGGCTGTTAAAAAAAATGGCATTTTGTGAATCAGATAGAACATTGAACATAGAATATTACAGCGCAGTACAGGCCCTTCGGCCCTCGATGTTGCGCCGAGCGGTGAAACCAATCTAAAGCCCCTCTAATCTACACTATTCCAATATCATCCATATGTTTATCCAATAATAATAGTTTAATATTTATTGTCATCGTTGACAATATTTGAGTGAATCATAAGCAACTAGAAAATAAAATACAAGTTTTGCCTGGTACTTCAAGATTTGGCTCTTGCTACATGAGATGTGGCCACCCCTGGTCTAAGTAGCCAAATGATTCATCACATTTAATACCATTATTTAATTTAACATTAACAATGTTAAACTGTGTGATGTTAGGATCAGATATTCCCTACATTTAGATGCAGCTAATGGTAAATGCCATTATCATCCATTTGCTGATGCCTTCTTGTTTAATGTGAATAATTATTTTCAATTTGAGAAAAAAATAGGAAATTACTTTCCGTTATTCAGCTTTTTAAGATGAAAGTGACAAAAAGAAACACAGAGTTTCAAAAGGGGTCATCACCATTTCACAAGAGTGGCTGAAAATGACCCATTCATAACACTGAAGTTTTTGATTGCCTTGTCGTCTTTTCTAAAGTTAGGCACCCAAAATTGGGCCTAATACATGTGTGGCCTAACTAATGATACGTGAAACATTAGCGTTACCTCTTTGCTTTTGTGCTCAATGCTTTTAATTGTAAAAACAAGGCCCCCATTTGCTTTCTTTCAACATTTTACCAGTTTGATATCCCACTTTCAGAGATTAGTCTGTCCTGAGCATATGTTCCAAAAGCCTTCTTGCTGTGCGAATATAGGATGTCTCTTTATCTCTTTACCTCTTGCACCAAGGTCTTCAGTGCATTATCATACATTGTTGTTGCTCACTCTAATGCATGATCAGTCATTTCTCAGAGCATCAGATTCAGTTTTCAAATGACCCCTGTTATGGTTCAGGTCAGAAACTACACTGTTTTATGGAGCCCGCCTGAATCAATAAGTTTTGCGCCTTGAATTCGGCTAGGATAAGCATGATGTGTTTCACCTCAGGTATGATTGAGATGACCCACTGAGGAAGCTTGTATCAAACAAAGATTATTTAAGAATATTGTTAACATGTATGGAACGAAAACTAGCAACAACTGTTACCAATTACAAACAAAAACAAAAGAGCCAAGGAGGCTTAAGGGTGATCTTATAGAGATCTATAAAATAATGAAAGGCATAGATAAGGTCAACATCTTTTCCCAATGGTAGGGGAGTCTAAAACTAGAGAGCATAGGTTTAGATGAGAGGGGAGAGATACAAAAGGGTCCACAGGGGCAATTTATTTCACTCAGAGGGTGATGAGTGTTTGAAACGAGCTGCCAGAGGTAGTAGTAGATGTGGGTAAAATTTTGTCTTTTGAAAAACATTTAGATAGTTACAAGGGTAAGATTGGTATCGAGGGATATGGACCAAATGCAGGCAATTAGGACTAGCTTAGTGGTAAAAACTGGGCAGCATGGACAAGTTGGGCCAAAGGGCCTATTCCCATGCTGTAAACCTCTATGACTCTAACCATGATAATGTATAACTCTTAACAAATATAAGATGTTCCAATCAAAACCAAACTTCCATAGTCAAAACCCTTTAAAACAACACAGCAGAGTCTAATGCTCATGTGATACTGGAATTGAGTCGTTTGGATGAATTCTGCAGTTCTGTTGATAGACTCAGAGCAGGTTGAAGTCAGAACAGCTTCCCGGACCATGGGGACTCTCTGGTCAAGCCACCAACAGCAGATTTTCTACTCCAGGAAGGCTGTCAGCTAAACCAGCAGAACCTCCCAAAACCAGGGCGAGAGAGAGACAGAGACATTGCTTTCAGTCTGATGTCCACTCCCTTCTAAAACTCAAACCTGCAGCTCCTGAAAATGAAAGTGCCCCTGTCACCTGACTTGCAGTCATTCTTCCTCCTGACAATGCAGGGGCATAAACATCCCAGTAAAAGTAAACAATGCCCCTCCCCCAACCATTTAAGCAGCAATAAAAGGGCATCTCCAGACAAGCCGGCAACCATGACATCAGATAAGGCTGTGAGCATGATTTAAAAGGAAACATCTCTTAAAGGTACACTAGTGTTATACCCCTGCCACTTCTTGCCCTTACCCCCCTCACCACCACCCCCCCCCCCCCCCCCCCCCGACCCACCCCCTCCCCTTAAGTGATACAGGCTGTCTTTAAGCACCGCTAACTACTCGCAATATTGGGTACCCAGCAGCCAATGAATACTGCAGGTAGAGATGGTTGCAGAAGCATTCATGGATAATCGCAGCAGGAGGTAAATTATGGGGCAGGGTTGTACCACAGTCCCAAAGTTTCTTTTTGGGAATTAACCTATTTAACATTCCCAAAGTCTCTCTGCTCCTCCACTTTTAAAGTTTCACTTGGAGGATGAAGTGGAGTAGTGGTATTGTCACTGGACTAGTCATCCAGAGACTCAGGGCAATGCTCTGGGTGCCTGGGTTCAAATCCCACAGCAGATGGTGGAATTTGAATTCAATAAAAATCTGGAATTAAAAGTCGAATGATGATGAAACCATTGTTGATAGTCAGAAAAATCCACCTGATTAACGTCCCTTAGGGAAGAAATCTGCCATCCTTACCTGATCTGGCCTACTAGGGGAGTTTTACAGTAACTTCATTGCAGTGTTAATGTAAGCCTACTTAGAATCATAGAATCCCTACAGTACAGAAGAAGGCCATTCGGCCCATCGAGTCTGCACCAACAACAATCCCACCCAGGCCCTTTTCCCATAACCCCATTTATGCTGCTAATCCCCCTGACACTAGGGTCAATTGATCATGGCCAATCAACCTAACCCTGTAATCCGAAGTGTGTGAGGAAACCAGAGCACCCGGCGGAAACCCATGCAGACATGGGGAGAAAGTGCAAACTTCACACAGACAGTGATCGAGACTGGAATTGAACCAGGGCCCCTGGCATTGTGAGGCAGCAGTGCTAACCACTGTGCTACCGCGCTGCTTTTGTCACAAATACTTATACTTAAACTTACAGATCCACAACAATGTGGCTGACTCCTGAATGGCCTCTGAAATGGTCTAGGAAGCCATTTGGTTGTATCAAACTGCTACAAAGTTTAAAAGGAATGAAACCAGAAAGACTACCTGGGATTGACCTAGGCACTGGAAACAACAATGGCAAACCTAGCCCTGTGAACCCTGAAACGTCCTCCTTACTAACATCTGGAGGCTTGTGTTAAAATTGAGAGAGCTATCTCACAGACTAGCCAAGCAACAGCCTGACATAGTCATACTCACAGTATCATTCATGACAGATATTATCCCAGACACCACCATCATCATTCCTTGGTATGACCTTTCCCACTGAAATGACAGACTCATCAGAGGTGGCAGAACAATAGTATATAGTCAGGGCGGAGTTTCTATGGGAGTCCTCAACATCGACTCTGGACCCCATGAAGTCCCCAGGTCAAACTTGTGCAAGGAAATCTCCTGTTGATCACCATATACCATTTCCCTCTCAGCTGATGAATCAGTACTCCTCCATGTTGAATGCCACTTGGAGGAAGCGCTAAGGGTGGCAAGGGCACAGAATGTACTCTGGGTGGGGGACTTCAATGTTCATCACTAAAAGTGTCTCAGTAGCACCTGTGCAGGATGAGTTGTCCGAGTCCTAAAGAATATAGCTGTTATACTGGGTCTGCGGCAGGTGGTGAGGGAACAAATAAGAAGGGAAAACATACTTGACCTCATCCTCGCCAACATGCCTACTGCAGATGCAGCTGTCCATTACAGTATCAGTAGGATTGACCGTCATACAGACCTTGTGGAGACAAAGTCCCATCGTTACACTGAGAATATCCTCTATCGTGTTATGTGGCACTTCCAGCAAGCTAAATGGGATAGATTACAAACAGATCTAGGAACTCAAGACTGAGCATCCAGGAGGTGCTGTGGGCCATCAGCAGCAGCAGGATTGTATTCAACCATAATCAGTAACCTAAAGCCCTGGCATAATCCCACTCAACCATTACCACCAAGCCAGGGGATCAACCCTTGCTTTACCATTGCTGAAACCCCACTATCAATATCCTGGGGGTTACCATTGGCCAGAAGCTGAACTGGACTAGACATAGAAATACTGTTGCTGCAAGAGTAGGTCAGAGGCTAGGAATCCTGCGGAGAGTAACTGGCTTCCTGACTCCCAAAGACTGTCCACCATCTACAAGGCACAAGTCAGGGGTGTGATGGCATATTCTCAACTTGCCTAGATGGGTGCAGCTCCAACAACACTCAAGAAGTTTGACACCATCCAGAACAAAGCAGACCGTTTGATTGGCGCCACAATATTCATTACCCCCATCAGTGACTCACAGTGGCAGCAGTGTCTACCATCAAGAAGATACCTTGCAGGTCTTCTTAGGCAGCACCTTCCAAATCCAAAACCACTGCCATCGAGATGGACAAGGGCAACTGAAACATGGGAACACCACCAAGCCACTCACCATCCTGACACGGATATATATTGTCATTTCTTCACTGCTGCTTGGTCAAAATCCTAGAACACCCTCCCTAACGGCACTGTGGGTGTACCTACACCACATGGACTGCAGCGGTTCAAGAAGGCAGCTCACCACCACCTTCTCAAGGGCAATTAGAAATGGGCAATAAATGCTGGTCTAGCTAACGATGCCCACACCCCATGAATGAATTTTTAAAAATTAGTATGGATATCCTCTGATTTTCTTCCTCCTGAATTTGTCAGCTCACGGTGATGTGTGTTGCATTTCAGCATTCTGAAGGATCCAGTGTAACACGTGGCATACATACATGCTCATTGGGGCAGCACTGCTGCCTCACAGCACCAGGGACCTGGATTCAATTCTGGCCTCGGAAGACTGTCTGTGTGAAGTTTGCACATTCTGCCCGTGTCTATGTGGGTTTCCTCCGGTGCTCCGGTTTCCTCCCACAGTCCAAAGATGTGAGGGTGAGGTTGATTGACCATGCTAAATTGCCTCTAGTGTCAGGGGGATTAGCAGGGTAAATATGTTACAGGAATAGGGCCTGGGTAGTTAGCACTGCTGTCCCTGGTGCTGAGAGGCAACAGTGCTAACCTTGTGGTCGGTGCAGACTTGATGGGCCGACTAGCCTATGATAGAATCATAGAATCCCTACACTGCAGAAGGAGGCCATTTGGCCCAATGAGACTGCACCAATCACAATCCCACCCAGGCCACATCCCCATAACCCCATGCATTTACCCTAGCTGGTCTCCTTGACACTTAGGGGCAATTTAGCATGGCCAATCACCTAACCTGCACATCTTTGGACTGTGGGAGGAAACCAGATCACCTGGAGGAAACTCACGCGGACACGGGGAGAATGTGCAAACTCCACACAGACAGTGACCCGAGGCCAGGGATTGAACCCAAGTCCCTGGCACTGTGAGGCAGCAGTGCTAACCACTGTGCCACCGTGCTGCCTCCGTGCTGGATTCTATGACTTCGTTCCATACCAGGAGCACGCCATGCCAAATTGTTCAGGGTCCCCAATGTTATCCAGGACACATGCCTGAAACCAGCATTGGACCCTTCTCTGTACAGCAGTTCAACAACTTTGATGATCATTCTTCATGGTGAATTTTTCAGTGCATTGTGCAGTTTCACTTGAAGCTGGTGTATTTGGTCACCACCTTTCTCCCCTCTGACATGATGTGCTTGGCCAGTTCCCCGGGCAGCAGCAGGCGCACGGCGGTCCGTATCTCCCAGGAGCTGATGGTTTGCCATCTGTTGTAATGGACTAGGCAGGAAGCCCCGTCTGCGATGTGCCCGAAGATGTTATTGACGAATGAGTTCATGATGCTCATGGCCTTGGAGGGGATGCTGGTGTCAGGATGAACTTTTTTCATCACCTTGTAGATGTAGATGGAGTAACTCTCCTTCCTGGACCTCCTCCTCTTCTTGCCGTTCTTCATTGGTGGCTTCTTCTGGGCTTTCTTGGTGCCCTTCTTGGAAGCTTGTACTTTATTTTCTTCAGGCATGCTGCATGCAGACTGCAGACACAGAATAGGTGGTGCTTGCCAAATAATCAGATTGATTGAATTCAATATTGTAACTTGCCATAGTGGGATTTGAATTGAAAATCTCTGGGTTGCAAGTCCTATGCCATAACCATTACACTGCCAGGCAGCAGAACAACTCAATGTGCATTACACCCTGGACCATGTTATGAATTGAAAAAGAGTGAAAGTTTACTGAGCAGATATGAAGCTATTATCTCAGGAGCCTTTGAGGAATGGCTGAACGCGAAAATAAAAATGAAAATAATCTTGAAACTTTCTGTGATTTTGTATTGATGTGGATTCGAAGGTCCTTAAGAACATCTCCAAAAATTGCTGTAGAATTCAAATTAAATAAATCGGAACAATGGACATTGATCATGTAAAGCATTGTGTTCTTCATAATGGAATACAGTTTCCAGTCTAGAATAACCTTTCAAATGATTCATTTCTACATTAATCAGATGCTGGAGTGTTATTTGATATTTTTTACTGATCATTAACTGATACATAAGGAATGAAAGTATTCTGAATTGCAATTATGTTCACTCCCAAAATTAATCAGTATATGGGAGGTTGTCTCTTAAAACCATTGACATTTGAAAGTTTTTACACACATTAAGTTAAAATACTGTTCCTCGTATTTGCAGTTACATGCCATATTTTTATTCTGAGCTTGGATTACAATGCTGCAATCATTGTTTTAGCTTGTAAAGGGAATTTTATGTTATATCTTTTTATGCTGCATCGAATATGGGTGTGATTAATGCTCCATGTTCCTTTGTTTATTTATTCGTGTCACAAGTAGGCTTACATTAACACTGCAATGACGTTACGGTGAAAATCCCCTAGTCTCCACACTCCAGCGCCTGTTCGGGTACACTGAAGGTCTGAATGGGAATGGAGGGATACAAACGATTGGTCTAGTTGGACCAAGGAGCGGCACAGGCTTGGTGGGACGAAGGGCCTGTTTCCTGTGCTGTACTGTTCTTTGTTCTTTGTTCTTTGTCAATGTAGCATAGCCAATGCACCTAACCAGCGCGTCTTTCGCACTGTCGGAGGAAACCAGAGCTCTCGGAAGAAACCCATGCAGACAAGGGGAGAACGTGCAGATTCTGCACAGACAAGGCGGGAATCGAACCCAGGTCCCTGGAGCTGTGAAGCAGCAGTGCTAACCACTGTGCTATCGTGCCGCCCATGAGAATGGGCAGCACGTGGTCACATGAGAATGTGATGATGCAGCTACAAAAGAGGTCACATGGTGGGAGTGCGGGAGTTTTCCCGGAAGTGAGGGCAGAGCACAAGTATGGTATGTAGCTATTGAGCTCAACAATAAACTAGTTTTGTTGGAAGTCCTTGATGTCAGTAATTTAAAGAACACATAATGTTCTACATGGTGTCAGAAGTTGGCAATATGGCACAAGGACTTGACTGCATTGGCCCATTCGTCTTTGATGAAAATATTGTGGATATTTGGGAAAAGCTCCAGATGGAGTGGCCTATTTACTGCAGTGCTGCATTCTCTGACAAGTCAAAAAGGTACAGACTTATACCCTGTTAAACCTCGCGGGCCCCAAGGTCATCAAAAAATTCAAGTTGTTTGTTTTCCAGAAGAGGAGAAGAAAGAAGATCCTGAAATAATCTTGAAACAGTTTGAGAACCTCTGTCTTCCAATAAAAGACGTAATCATTGATAGACATGGATTCAATGAACCAAAAAGCAGATGGGTGAATACAATCTTACACAACCACCCTAAAAATATTGGCAAAGAAATGTGCATTCTGAACTCTCACTGAAGACCTAATCAGGGATCGAGTAGTTTTTGGAATATGTAGCAATTTAGTCTACAAGCCAACAGCCTTGAGAAAATAACTTAAGGGCCAGGATTTTACCACCTCGCTGGTCCTGAAACCGTAATATCCCACCCGAGGTCAACAGACGTTTCCATATTCCGCCCCTCGCCCGCTCCGATTCCCGTGGCGGCGGGGTGGTAAAATTCCGGCCAATGTTACAAGGAGCCATCAACAAGTGTATGTTAAACAATTAGAGAAACAAAGCAGAGATTTTAATTGGGAAATTGAGGTATTCGCAGTACCAACTGCAGTGGCCAGCATCCACTGAACAGTGTTGTTCAGCATATGGGAAAAAGATGCAACAAATGTGAGAAATGGAACCACTTTGCTCGTCGTTGCAGATCCAAATCACAGCAACCATCAGCAACATAGCAGCAGCTCGATACTCCAGGGGTAGGGGAGTCAGGAAGGTGAATCAACCAAAGCAGTGAAGCTACCCAGCCTCCAGTAATGCTCTATTGTGGCAGTGTTGACAACGTTACAGGAAAGGGTGAGATCTTCACCACCCTCAACATAATTAGCAGTAACGCAAGTTTTAAAGTCAAGACTGACAACAGGAGCAAATGATAATGTACTATCCAGCCAAAGATTAAGGGAAATAGATCCATATGCAGCACCCCTGATCCCAGCACCCAGACGTACCGTGTGGCTTGTGGCAGACAGATAATCCACACCAAATGTGTAGCAGCCCTCCACTGCACACAGGGAAATTTAACATTTCATACAGTTGACTAGAATGTAAAGCCAATAATAGGGTTTTGGGATAACATTATATTGGGGCTCATTCAACTTGGTCCAGAAGTGCATGCTCTACAACTCCAAACCCCAGAGATGACAACGTGTAGAAACCTCTTCATCTGCGACATCATTTGTAATCTATCAGTTGCATGCCACATGAGACTAGATGATTCACTACCATCAAGTCTGCAATCCGAGAAGAGTACCATGAAGCAGAAAGCAGTTAATGAGCTGCATCGGATGATAACACTAGGTGTCATAAACCCTATAGATGAGGCCACAGAATAGGGTTTGTCAATGGTGGTCTCAGTACTAAGAAAGATTGTATGGTCAGGATACGCATTGACCGAGTGCACTTGAGCAAAGCACTGCTCAGATCACATTACCCAAGAAGACAGTGGAATATGTGATTGCAGACATGCCAAATGTCAAGCTGTTCAGAATTCTCAATGTGAAACAGGTTTTGGGCAGACCCCATTAGATGAGGAATCTTCGAAACTAACCATATTCGTGTCCCGTTAAGTAGACATCAGTTTCTTTGTTTGCCCTATAGGGTCTCTTTGGGCAGTTAAGTTTTCCAGCGGTGCTTGGAGCAACTCTTTGTAGGCCAACCTTGTGAGATCATTGTTGATGACATCCATGTTTGGGATTGTACTATGCAAGAATGTGATGCTCGTTTTTCTCTTGTCCTTGGCAGAATCAGAACCATCCAATAAAGTTTAACCCAGTGAAATGCAGATTTGGGGAACAACCAGCTTGCTTATGTGGGCCATCTACTCACAGCCATTGAATCACAATCTCTTAGAGGTTTACAGCATAAAAAGAGGCCCTTTGGCACCGGCCATCAAGCCCTATCTATTCTAATCCCATTTTCCAGCACTTGATCTGTAGCTTTCTATGCTATGACATTTCAATTGCTCATCTAAATGCTTCTTAAATGTGGTGAGGGTTCCTGCCTCTACCATCCTTTCAGGCAGTGAGCTCCAGATTCCCACCACCATTCGCTGAAAAGGTTTGTCCTCAAACCCCCTCTAAATTTCCTGCTCCTTATCTTAGATCTATACCACCTGGTTATTGATCCCTCTGCTAAGGGGAAAAGTTTCTTTCCATCCACCCTATCTATGTCCCTCATAATTTTGTACACCTCAATCAGATCCATCCTCGGCTTTCTCTGCTCTAAGGAGAACAACCCCAGCCAATCTTCATAGTTGAAACACTCCAGCCCAGGCACCATCCTGGTGACTTTCCTCTGCACCCTTTCTAGTACAATCATGTCCTTCCTGTAGTGTAGGACCAGAATTGCACACAGTTCTCTAGCTGTGGCCCAACAATACAATTCCATCATAACCTCCCTATTCTTATATTCTATGCCTTGGCTAATAAAGGCAAGTATCTCATATGCTTTCTTAACCACCTTAGCTCCTATTCTGCTGCCTTCAGGAATCTTTGGAGATGCACACCAAAGTCCCTCTTGTCTTCTGTACTTCCTAGCATCCTACTGTTCATTGTGTATTTCTGTGCTTTATTCGTCCTCCCAAAATGCACAATCTCACACTTTTCAGGGTTAAATTCCAGTTGCCACTGTTCTTCCCATCTGACAAGCCCGTCTATATTGTCCTGTAATCTCAGGCTTTCCTCCTCATTTTTTACCACACCACTAATTTTCGTGTCATCTGCGAACTTACTGATCATACACCACACATTCACATGTAGATCATTAATGTACACTGCAAATAGCAAGGGAACCAGCACTGATCCCTGAGTACATCACTGGATACATGTTTCCAGTCACAAAAAAGCAATCTTCGACCATCATCCTCTGCCTCCTGCCACTCAGCCAATTTTGGAACCAATTTGCCAACTATATTTGCCCTACTATACTCCTATGACGGTGTGGCCAAATTCCCCTCCAATTTGACTTTCAAGTTTGCTGACGACACCACCGTAGTGGGTCGGATCTCAACCAATGACGAGACAGGAATGAGATAGAGAATCTGGTGAACTGGTGCAGCAACAATAATCTCTCCCTCAATGTCAACAAAACGAAGGAGATTGTCATCAACTTCAGGAAGCATAAAGGAGAACATGCCCCATCTACATCAATGGGGACGAAGTAGAAAGGGTCGAGAGCTTCAAGTTTTTAGGTGTTCAGATCACCAACAAACTGTCCTAGTTCCCCCAAGCCGACAATATAGTTAAGAAAGTCCACTAATGCCTCTACTTTCTCAGAAGATTAAGGAAATTTGGCATGTCAGATACGACTCTCACCAACATTTACAGATGCACCATAGAAAGCCTTCTTTCTGGTTGTATCACATCTTGGTATGGCTCCTGCTCTGCCCAAGACCACAAGGAACTACAAAAGGTCATGAATGTAGCCCAATCCATCACGCAAACAAGCCTCCCGTCCATTGACTCTGTCTACACTTCCCACTGCCTCGGTAAAGCAGCCAGCAAATGAAGGACCCCACGCAACCCGGACATTCTCTCTTCCAGCTTCTTCCATCAGGAAAAAGATACAGAAGTCTGAGGTCATGTACCAACCGACTCAAGAACAGCTTCTTCCCTGCTGCTTTCAGAATTCTGAATGGACCTACCTTGCATTAAGTTGATCTTTCTCTGCACCCTAGCTATGACTGTAACATTACATTCTGCACGCTCTCATTTCCTTCTCCATGAACGGTATGCTTTGTCTGTATAGCACGCAAGAAACAATACTTTTCACTATATGTTAATACATGTGACAATAATAAATCAAATCAAATCAAATCAAAATCAAATCAAAAATCAAATTGCCCTGGATCCCACGGGTCCTTACCTTCATGATCTCTCTCCCATGTGGGACCTTGTCAAAAGCCTTACTCAAGTCCATGTAGACTACATCAGCTGCACCACCCTCATTTACAAGTAGTTGCTCCCAGTCTGTTATGGCCATATGTTGTCTTATCATATTGAAATTGGCCATCCTCCAATTCAGAACTTTTATTTCCAGTCCATCTTTGTCCTTTTCCATAACTACCTTAAATCTTACCAGGCAAAGAACAGGAGTGAATCTGACAGTTGGATGGGTGCACAGACATGGGGCTTCGAAGGATAAGCTTGCATGACGGGCCGTGTGGAAAAGTAATTTTCTTTAAGCTCAAGAACTAGAACATGGATCAAAAGGGCAACTGTGAAATACTAGAGGGAAATAGGTGGTTGGCACAGTGGCACAGCGATTCGCACAGCTGCCTCACAGTGCTGGGTACCCAGGTTCAACCCTGGCCTCGGGTGACTATCTGCGTGGAGTTTGACGTTCTCCCTGTGACTGCGTGGGCTTCCTTCCACAGTCCAAAGATGTGCAGGTTAGGTTAATTAGCCATGTTAAATTGCCCCTTAGTGTCAGAGGGCTGGCAGGGCAAATATAGGGGGTTGTAGGGATTGGGGCTGGGTGCGATTGTTGTTGGTGCAGGCTTGATGGGCAGAATGGCCTCCTTCTGCACTGTAGGGATTCTATGATTCTGTGAATAACTGAAGGTGGAGGGTGGTGCCTTGTTACTGATCATTTCATGAAGTAGCCAGCCGCTGCTGCCATTTAAGATCATTTTCTATCTCCCTTTGTTAGTAAGGTGTGCAGCAGGGAAGGAGGATGTCATTCACAGCCACTGCCACTGCCTCACACATTACATGGGCAGCTCTATGAGCTATTTTATCCCTCAGCCACCTTGATAATTATATCCCCCTTTGGTTGAATCTCATTTAAAGTGACCTCCCCATAACTTTCAGAAATATTTATTGTCCTTCTTTCAAATTATTTTGCAGGTGTTAAGCGTTTAGGCGGCATGGTGGCACAGCAGACAGCACGCTGGCACAGTGGTTTGCAGTGCTGCCTCGGGAGCCAGGGACCTGGGTTCAATTCTGGCCTTGGGTAACTGGGTGTGTAGAGTTTGACATTATCCCCATATCTGTGTGCGTTTCCTCCGGATGCTCCAGTTTCCTCCCACAGTCCAAAGGTGGATCGGCCATGATTAATTGCCCTTTAGTGTCCCAAGATGTGTAGGTTAAGGGGATTAGTGGGAGTAAATATATGGACTTACAGGGATAGGGTCGAGGTAAAATGCTCTTTTGGAGAGTCAGTGCAGTCACAATGGGCCGAATGGCCTGCTTCTGCACTGTTGGGATTCAATATTCTACTCAATTGATATTAATAGTTTAAATGAATGTAGGTCTTTATTTCCAGCAGTTACACTGTTACTTTGCAATGAACAGTATTAGAATGCTGCTCCTGTGCAGAATGAGGTCCAGGAGTTTCAGAACTTCAGTCTTTAACACTCAGGCCAGAATTCTACCACCTCGTTTTGGGGGGGCGACACTCGCAAAACTGCATTCTCCGTTGGCCTCGGGTAGGATCTTACGAGCCTCGGGTGGGCGAGGCCGTTAAATTCCAGCATCAACGTCTGCAATACACCTTACCACAAGTCTTTGGCACTAAACAGTGTGCCAATTATGATCGGTATTCAAAAAGCATAGCTGTATCACAGCATCAGACAGCTGACTAACATAAGGTGACAGGCTTTAAACTAATATCCATTCACAATTTTATCGCTGTATTCTAGTTAAAAAAAATGGTGGTAAAACCTAAAATGCTATTCCAATCTTCAAGAGAGGACAAAGTGTTTTGGAAGTGAGAAACAGAAGAAAATCAAAGCAAGTAACATTAGCCAAAATAAACATCTTGAAGGAAAATGCTGGGCAATTAAGGAAAAGGGCAAGCACTGATTAAAGAGCAAAGATGGGATTGAATCATTGGCCTGGCTTTTAATGTTCAGAGGTGCTGGCAGCAGAGAGGTAACAAGAACATGTAGGAAACCCGTAAATGCATCTGTCAGTGGCTTTCTAATGCAATCACAGCAATAACACATAATTTCCTGCTTTCCTGACCACTTAGTGCCAGCGGCTGTGATTTCAACACAAGTATTTAAAGGGAAACTCCAAGCACACAATATGAAGGAGTATGGACTTAGAAGCCAAGGGAAAGAAATATCACAGAATCATAGAATCCTACAGTGCAGAAGGAGGCCATTCGGCCCATCGAGTCTGCACCAACCACAATCCCACCCAGCCCTATCCCCATAACCCTATGTATGTACCCTAGCTAATCCCCCTGACACTAAGGGGCAATTTAGCATGGCCAATCAACCTAACTCACGCATCTTTGGACTGTGGGAGGAAACCCACCCAGACACAGGGAGAACATACAAACTTCACACAGACATTGATCCAAGCCAGGAATCGAACCCAGGTTCCTGGTGATGTGAGGCAGCAGTGCTAACCACTGTGCCATGGTGCCGCCCCAGATAGTAGGAGAATGGAACCATAAGGTGGTAGCCTGGGCCTCCGTTCTGTGATGCTACCGCCATTCACCCTTGCCCCAGGTGTGCTGTTGGGAGCTGTGAAGATCTAGAGGGATGTACTATCCCCCAGTGATGGGAGGAAAAAGCAGGCTGTGGGCACCAAGAGGGTGTGGTTGACGGTAGAAGGTATGGTCAGCAGCATGAGGTCCCATGGATGGAAATAAGAAAACGCTTCAATGGCCTGTGACAGAGACAGTTGGCCTTTCACCTGGTTGCTCACATTTTTTTCTATTCATTTGTGGGACATGGGCGTCGCTGGCCCATCCTTAGTTTGCCCTTGGAGAGTAGTTGAGAATCAACCACATTGATATGGCTCTGGAGTCACGTGTGGGCTAGACCAGGTAAGGATGGCAGAATTCCTTCCCTTAAAGGACATTAGTGAACCAGATGGGTTTTTCTGACAATCGACAATGGTTTCATGGTCATCAATAGACTCTTAATTCCAGATTTTTAAAATTGAATTCAGATTCCACTACCTGCCATGGCGGGATTCAAACCTCGTCCCCAGAACATTAGCTGGGTTTCTGGAATAATATTTTTGCAATAATACCACTAGGCCACCGCCTCTTCACATCTCACAAATGAACATGAGCAGGTGGTGAAGACACTAACAGCGCAGTGACGGCAATGGAGAGTCCATGTTGGAGGCTGTGGGACACTCTCAACTCTGCTCAGCTGAATGCAGATGTTGAACCTTGGGGAAATGTTGATGAACAGGTGAAACAGCAGCAGCAGACTAAGTGTGATGTGCTGGCAGATTTTTCCAGCTGCATTACTCACAGAGAGGGATTGAAAGAATCAGTCTCATGCATCAAGGGAAAGTTCATTGAATGTATTGGAGAATGTTTCTTGAAGCAATATAGAATGGAATACTACAGAGCAGAAGGAGGCCATTCAGTCCATCGGGACTGCACCGACAACAATCCCACCCAGGCCCTATCCCCACAACCCCATGCATTTATCCTAGCTAGTTCCCTGACACTAAAGAACAATTTAGCATGGCCAATCCATGTAACCAGCACATCTTTGGACTGTGGGAGGAAACCACAGCACCCAGAGAAAACCCACGCAGACACGGACAGAATGTGCAAACTCCACACAGACAGTGACCCAAGCCAGGAATTGAAACCAGGTCCCTGGCGCTATGAAGGCAGCAGTGCTAGCCACTGTGCAACCATGCCACCCAGTATGTTGTGGAACTGACATACTGGGCGGATATGTTGTGGAACCAACCAGGGATCAGGCTTTCCCAGATTTGGCAATGTATAATGAGCAGGGATAAATTATGATCTCTTAGTTAAGGATCCTCTAGGGAAGGGTGATCATAACATGGTAGAATTCAAAATTTGGCTTGAGGGGAAGAAATTGGAGCCCCACACTTACGTTCTGGAGTTAAACAAAGGTAATTATGTAGAGATGAGGACAGATATGGCCCTACTGGATTGGGCAGGAAGGCTAAAAGGTAGGACAGTTGATGAACAATATCAGTTGTTTAAGGAGATATTCAATTCCTCCCAACTAAAATATATGCCAGAGAGGAAGAAAGATTGTAAGGGAAAAAAAAACATCCAAGGCTAAGCAAGGAAGTCAGACACCATAAAGACAAAAACTAAGGCATACCATATTGCAGAGGCCAGTGGAAGGCTGGAAGATTGGGTAACTTTTAAAGATCAACAAAGGGCTACTAAAAAAGTAATAAAAATAGCAAAGGTAAATAATGAAAGAAAACTAACACAAAATATAAAAAAAGGATAGCAAAAACTTCTATAAGTACATAAAAGGAAAGTGAGTGGCTAAAGTGAATGTTGGTCCCTAGGAGGATGAGACTGGGAGGTTAGTATTAGAGACCACAGAAATGGTGGAGATGCTATATCAATATTTTACCTCAGTTTTCACAGTGGAGGACACTAGTACCATCTCAATAGTAACAGGTAATGCAGAGGAAATAGAAAGAGAGGAACTCAGAATAATCATCATCAATAAAGAAATAGTACTCAACAAACAATTGGGACTGGAGGCAGACAAGTTCCCAGGGCTTAATGACCTACATCTTAGAATCTGAAAAGAAGTGGCAGTGGAGATAATGGATCAATTGGTTATAATATTCCAAAATCCCCTGGATGCAGGGAAGGTTCCAGTGGATTGGAAAAATGCTAATGCAACATCCTTATTGAAAAAGGGAGGGAGGCAAAAAGTAGGAAACTATGGCCCAGTTAGTTTCTACAACAACATTCAACAACATGTGTTGGTAAATTTGATTTTGATTTGATTTGATATATTATTGTCACATGTATTAACATACAGTGAAAAGTATTGTCTCTTGTGCGCTATACAAAGCAAACCATTCATAGAGAAGGAAACGAGAGAGTGCAGAATGTAATGTTACAGTCATAGCTAGGATGTAGAGAAAGATCAACTTAATGCAAGGTAAGTCCATTCAAAAGTCTGACAGCAGCAGGGAAGAAGCTGTTCTTGAGTCGGTTGGTACGTGACCTCAGACTTTTGTATCTTTTTCCTGAAGGAAGAAGGTGGAAGAGAGAATGTCCAGGGTGGCGAGGGGTCCTTAATTATGCTAGCTGCTTTGCCGAGGCAAAGGGAAGTGTAGACAGAGTCAATGGATGGGAGGCTGGTTTGCGTGGTGGATTGGGCTACATTCACAACCTTTTGTAGTTCCTTGCAGTCTTGGGCAGAACAGGAGCCGTACCAAGCTGTGATACAACCATAATTCAATATAGAATATGATTCCAACAATCATATTCTATGATTCGCAGAAAGAATGCTTTCTATGGTGCATTTGTAAATTTGGTGAGATTGTTGGAATCCATTATTAAGGAAGTAATAACAGGACATTTGGAAAGTCAAAACACAGTCCATCAGCGTCAACATGGTTTCATGATGGATAAATTATGTTTGACCAATGTTAGGGTCCCGGACCAAAACCCTAAAGTATATAATTAAGCCAGACTAGACCCCAAAAACTTTCTATTTTGGCATAAATGTGAGGATGGGATGCTTGACTCCAGGAGCAATTCAACTGACAAATTAGGGAACTTTTGTCCAAACAAGCTTTATCCATAACACAGTTCAAGTATAACTCCACCAAAATGAAGCAGTTTAACTCTTAACAGTGGAACAATGTGTGCCAGGTCTGCCCTCAGCTGAGCTGATCCGATCTCTGCTGTGTGGTAGTGGGTCCCTCAGGCAGGCTATTGCTGGTCAGCTCCTGCTGCTCCTGGTGGCCATTCTGAGCCTCAATTGAGGCCCAAAGGAACACATCAAAAAGACACCCATGCCGATGTTATAGATCAAAGCTCCTAAGTGCACCTCGGGCCTCCAAACAACCAAAATATGTGAAGTATCCTCGATTGTGTATGAAGTAACCTCTCCGCACATGTACTGTGAACAAATTCTTTCACAGAAGCAGAAGGGGTGGCACGGTAGCACAGTGGTTAGCACTGCTGCTTCACAGCTTCAGGGACATGGGTTCGAATCCCAGCTCGGGTCACTGTCTGTGTGGAGTTTGTACATTCTCCCTGTGTCTGCGTGGGTTTCCTCCGGGTGCTCCGGTTTCCTCCCACAGTCCAAAGATGTGCAGACTAGGTTGATTGGCCATTCTAAATTGCCCCTTAGTGTCCCGGGATGCATAGGTTAGAGGGATTAGTGGGTGGATATGGAGATAGGGCCTGGGTGGGATTGTGGTTGGTGCAGACTTGATGGGCCGAATGGCCTCTTTCTGCGCTGTAGGATTCTATGATTCTATGATAAGAAAGCAGTTGTGAATACGCAGTGCTTTCATGGTATCAGCCTCCTTAACCACCAGTGAATTCTCACTTTGCTTTCAGTGGTGGCTTTCACGAAGCCTGGGAAATCCAGAAGCTAGAGTTAAACACTGACATTAATATCTGTATTATCGACCCATTAACATTTTAAAATTGACAACCCACTTTTCCCAAGCTTGTACATAACTGAGCTCTTAGCAGTCAAATGCAGTCTTTGGTGGGCTTGTCATATGAGGAACGGTTGAGGACTCTGGGTCTGTGCTCGTTGGAGTTTAGGAGGATGAGGGGGGATCTTATTGAAACTTACAGGATACTGCAAGGCCTGGATAGAGTGGATGTGGTGAGGATGCTTGCACTGGTAGGAAAAACTAGAACCAGAGGGCACAACCTCAGGCTAAAGGGACGATCCTTTAAAACAGAGATGAGGAGGAATTTCTTCAGCAAGAAAGTGGGGAATCTGTGGAACTCTTTGCCGCAGAAGGCTATGGAGGCCAGGTCATTGAGTGTCTTTAAGATAGAAATAGATAGGTTCTTGATTAATAAGGCGACCAGGGGTTATGGGGAAAAGGCAGGAGAATGGGGATGAGAAAAATATCAGCCATGATTGAATGGCAGAGAAGACTCGATGGGCCGAGTGGCCTAATTCTGCTCCTATGTCTTATGATCTTATGGTGCAAGTTTTCTGACATGCTCACATTTTTCCTGGTTCCACTCCCCCATCTGCACTCACATTCTCACCCACATTACAATAGCCCCATGAAACTTGAATGAATCCGTTTACGCCCTTGTGCTTTTAAAAGAACTATCCAATTACTCCCACTTACCTGCTTTTTGTCTATTTCTCTGTAATTTTCTTTTTCCTTTCCAAGTATATGGGGCAATTTCCCCCCCAAAAAATTAAGTGCCCAATGGGCAGGAAAATGGGAGATTATCCCACCCATTTTCTGGGCGCACTTAGTCAGGTGAATTTCTGGCACTCTGTGCATCACAGAGTCCACTGGAGGATTCACAGGGGTAAAGGGGGGCCCTCATCCCGTCCGGGAGGCTAGCATCAGTGTGCTGACCAGACCACTGCGCATGCACCAGTCTCCCAGTAGGAAGATCGGTGCGTGCGCACTGGCGCCCCCCCCCCCCCCCCCATTGCCGGCCTCCCGATGGCTTCCCCGGCCTCAATTGCCTCTGCCCCCAGCAGCGAGGCCATCACGCCTGGTCCCCGTCACTGTCCTGGGCTCGCTAATGACATGGAAATGTCAATTTCAATGTGGTAATCAGCCTCGCGCTGTTTCCTGGCATGAGGCTGATTATGCCATAAAAAAAGGCCTGGGAAAGTCAAGATTCACGAAGGCAGCACGGTGGCACAGTGGTTAGCACTGCTGCCTCACAGCACCAGGTTCGATTCCAACCTTGGGTGATTGTCTGTGTAGAGTTTGCACGTTCTCCCCATGTCTGTGTGGGTTTCCTCTGAGTTCTCTGGTTTCCTCCTACAGTCCAAAGATGTGCAGGTTAGGTAGATTGGCCATGCTAAATTGCCCCTTAGTGTCAGGGGATTAACAGGCCTCCTTCTGCAGTGTAAGGATTCTATGGGCCCTATTTTACCATTTGGAGTCTAAGTGCTGAATCCGGACGTCAAATAGATCCGCACCTGGAATCCTCTTTCCAGCGCGCCCATATGTGTTTTCCCGGCTCCGGTCCGATTCGCGCTGTGGGCGGGGCTTAGCACTGGCAGACCGATCGGAACTCTGAACTGTGCATGCGCAGTTCGAAAAAAGTCTGACAGAGCGCGCCCAGGTGTGAAAGAAAAAAAAAGCAGAGAGCGGCTCTCTGACAATCATCCTCTGGTCGGGGGATGGTGGGGGGACCCAGATCATCCTCTGGTTGGGGGGGGTGGGTCCGCTGCCAGTCTGCGGCTGATCGGTGGGGGGGAGGGAGCAGGGGGTCCGCCGCCACTCTGCGGGCAATCCCTCCACCCCACTGGAGGAATGAATCCCTCCTGCCGGAGTGGACGTGCGGCCATACCATCCCACAAAACCTTCTGGATGAAGCGATTCCTCAGTGGATCCGCATGAAAACTGGCTACAAGATCAGTACAAGTCCAAGAGGAGACACTGGAGAAGGACCAAGCTGGGCCTGTAAAGGGATACTCCATCACTGGTACACTACCAGCCACAGATTACTCTTCCCTGCAGGGGCAAGAGAGCGGGAGAGATGGCATATGGCAAAAAACCATATCCATGTCCATGCCATATCCTTGTCTATGTCCATAACCATGTCCAGCCAACTTCAATGTGTTCTGAAGTAATAATGCATGAGAAATGAAGACCAGATTGTGGATGTTTTCTGGCATTAGTGTGGGCCAAATGGAATTCAGGAGTCTGCAGTGGCATCTCCAGGATTTTATTCTTGTAGTGACAAAAATCCTAATAAACCTGATAATCTCTCCCTCAATGTCAACAAAACGAAGGAGAATGTAGCGACTTCAGGAAACATAAAGGAGAACATGCCCCTGTCTACATCAATGGGGACAAAGTAGAAAGGCTCGAGAGCTTCAAGTTTTTAGGTGTCCAGATCACCAACAACCTGTCCTGGTCCCCCCATGCCGACACTGTAGTTAAGAAAGCCCACCAACGCCTCTACTTTCTCAGAAGACTAAGGAAATTTGGCATGTCAGCTACGACTCTCACCAACTTTTACAGATGCACCTTAGAAAGCATTCTTTCTGGTTGTATCACAGCTTGGTATGGCTCCTGTTCTGCCCAAGACCGCAAGGAACTACAAAAGGTTGTGAATGTAGCCCAATCCACCACACAAACCAGCCTCCCATCCAGTGACTCTGTCTACACTTCCCTTTGCCTCGGCAAAGCAGCCAACATAATTAAGGACCCCACGCCAGCCCAGACATTCTCTCTTCTACCTTCTTCCTTCAGGAAAAAGATACAAAAGTCTGAGGTCACGTACCAACCGACTCAAGAACAGCTTCTTCCCTGCTGCTGTCAGACTTTTGAATGGACTTACCTTGCACTAAGTTGGTCTATCTCTACACCCCAGCTATGACTGTAGCACTACATTCTGCACTGTCTCGTTTCCTTCTCTATGAACGGTATGTTTTGTCTGTAATGGCGCAAGAAACAATACTTTTTACTGTATGTTAATACATGTGACAATAATAAATCAAATCAAATCAAATCAAATGGCTCTGCTTGGATGGAGCTTTAGGAATCGAACATGAATGGAATGGAATCAGAGCAAGTCAGAATGCAAGGCAGAATAAAAACATCAGCAAATAATACTCGCGGAATCTCAAGTAAAATTACACATTCCAACTATCGAAAAACTGACAAATGCTGTGAAGTTTACTGGAGTACACACCATCTGGCTGGCCTGAAAATCTTTTGTAATAATAACTTAAAACCATTTCCTAATAGACACTCCAGGCTGTATACTGAAGTGGATTTTGCACAAGGGAGATTATAAATGACAATGTTTAGCATTCAGCAATTAGCCCGCTATTAAAGCTATGACATAGTTAAACTGAAAGCATTAGCTACAATCCATTTTCGAAGCTCCAAACTTGATAAGGATATTGAAACCTGTCTAATCCGCTGCCAAATGTGTTTGTCAAACCGAATTATGCTGCATTTCCCCGGAAATAACAAGTAAATCATGTCAGAACGTTCGCAGTGATTTTGTTCAAAGAGACAGCTAGATGGACTTTATTGCTATTGATGTCTGTCCTGGATTTATAAATGTTTTTCACACCGTCACTATCTGCTCCTAAAATTACAGAGCTGCTGAAAAATGTGTTTGCTTCTTATAACGAGAAACTGTCCCTGATGAAGCGAGTCAGTTTATATCCGAGGAATCTGATGCATCTTTCAACTAATTTGGGCTGATTACCCTGACCCATTCCCCACCACTCCTCACATGTTTGAATAGCAGAGCAGGCTAGAATGGGCTGAATGGCCTAATTCTGCCTCTATATGTTATGGTCACCAACACACCCAAACACTGGACAGGCAGATCTCATACGAAGTGAGCTGCACCTGTCAAAACACACCTCAAGTAATCATAGAATCATAGAATCCCTACAATGCAGAAGAAGGCCATTCGGCCCATTGAGTCTGCACTGACCACAATCCCACCCAGGCCTTATTCCCATAACCCCATGCATTTACCCTAGTTAGTCCCCCTGACATGAAGGGGCAATTTAGCATGGTCAGTCCACCTAACCCGCACATCTTTGGACTGTGGGAGGAAACTGGAGCACCTGGAGGAAACCCACGCAGACACGGGGAGAATGTGCAAACTCTGCACAGACAGTGGCCCAAGTCAGGAATTGAACCCAGGTCCCTGGTGCTGTGAGGCAGCAGTGCTAACCGCTATGCCACCATGCAACCAAGAACACATTATTTTGGTGGTTCGTTTACTGACACACGAAAGACAGGTTCAGGCACAATGCTGAATTCATGGCTGAGATATTTGACTTCTGCCCATAATGGGGACGCAGCATCGACAGAGTGGCTCCTCTGGAACTCATTTGGGCTGGTGTGAGACCCAAGCAAGTGCGAGAATTAAAATAACAAACCCACGATCCACAACAAATATACCTTCTCTTAATGAATTAAAATCCCATGAGAAAGATGGTCCATCAGTGACTAACAAGATACCCGAGTATTAGATTAGAGGACGAGGTATGCAATGATGCCAAAATAAGTCGTGAGGTTGAGGATTGAGGGAGATTTTAGTCCACCGAGTCTGTACTGACTGCACCTTACCCAGGTGCATTACCGTGCATTTACCAAGGCTAATCCATCTAACTTATACATCTTTGGACACTAAGGGGCAATTTACCATAGCCAATCCACCTAACCCCATGGAATGTGGGAGGAAACCAGAGCACCTGGAGGAAACCCACGCAAACACGGGGAGAATGTGCAAACTCCATGCAGTCACCCAAGGCCAGAATTGAACCTAGGTCTCTGGCGCTGTGAGGCAGCAGTGCTAACCACTGTGCCACCATGCTGTCTGTGAGGAAATCCAAATCTAGGGGCCAGAAATATAAAGTAGTCACCAATAAACCAAAAGGGGAATTTGAGAGAAGGTTCAGGCAGTATTTTACCAGCACTCATGGGGCAGGCTAGAAGGTGAAGGGCTGGTAATTTACACTGGGGAAGTGTGTTGGGAAAGCTGTCCAATGTGGTCCTGCTGTCATGGCATGTTCGCCAGTAAGAAGTCTCACAACACCAGGTTAAAGTCCAACAGGTTTATTTGGTAGCAAATACCATAAGCTTTCGGACATCATGTTCGCCAGTGGCAGGATTGGATGCAGCGTGGCTCCTCGTCCAAGGAGGTGGGCCGACAATGTGCCTAATGAAGACCATGTTAAGGGCCATTTTATGGGGCTGCCAGCGTTTTGCCGAATGGCCAGGTGACCACCCTCATTCCATGAGGAGGCCACAAACTTAACGGAGTGGCATTCCTGCAGCCACCCAAGGCAACTATCAGAGCTGGAGGTGCTATGACTCACAAAGCCTTGAGGCAGTCTCTGTGGTCCCAGAGTGGAGGGACGTCCTCTCTGACCCTTGATTCCCGAATCTTTCAATTTATTCAGCATTATCTCTCAGAGGCTGACAGTCTCCTGCTTGCATCAGCAGCATCTCTCCAGGAGACTCTGCTGATCCTTCAGAGATACTGGTCCTCTGATTGGTCCGACAGCACCACCTGCTGTTGGAATTGGATGGTGGGCTTGCAGGTGGATGATAAGGAGGATTGCTGAGCAGGTGCTACAGTCAGCAAGTGCAGATTCAGGACCCACCATGTGCCGTGACATTGGGGTCCCAATGCCCACTGTCAATATTTGGCCTCCTTTCTCCAAAGAGAAAGACTGCAACTTGCTACCACAGGGAGCAGTGTAGGCGAATAGCATAGATACACATGAGGGAGAAAGGAGCTGAAAGGTCTTGCAGATTGGATTAACATAGAACATAGAAACAATACAGAACAAACAGGCCCTTCGGCCCACAAGTTGCGCTGGTCATGTCCCTACCTACCTCGGCTTATATGTAGGCTTACCTATAACCCTCCATCCTATTAAGTCCCATGTACTCATCCAGAAGTCTCTTAAAAGACCCTATCGAGTTTGCCTCCACCACTACTGACGGCAGCCGATTCCACTCACCCACCACCCTCTGAGTGAAAATCTTACCCCTGACATCTCCTCTGTACCTACTCCCCAGCACCTTAAACCTGTGTCCTCTCGTAGCAGCCATTTCAGCCCTGGGAAAAAGCCTCCGAGAATCCACCCGATCTATGCCTCTCAACATCTTGTACACCTCTATCAGGTCACCTCTCATCCTTCGTCTCTCCAAGGAGAAAAGACCGAGCTCCCTCAGCCTATCCTCATAAGGCATGCCAACCAATCCAGGCAACATCCTTGTAAATCTTCTCTGCACCCTTTCAATCATTTCCACATCCCTCCTGTAATGAGGCGACCAGAACTGAGCACAGATTAGATGAAGAGGGATGGGAAGAGTCTTGTGTGGATCATAAATGATAAATTAAGTCAATTGGCCTGTTTCTTTGCTGTTGACACGAGGCGATTCAATATCATTTCATAGAATCATAGAATCCCTACAGTGCAGAAGGAAGCTATTTGGCCCGTCGAGCCTGCACTGACAACAATCCCACCCAGGCCCTATCCCAGTAACCCCACATATTTACCCTGTTAGTTCCTCTGACACTAAGGGCGATTTAGCATGGCAAATCAAGCTAACCTGCACATCTTTGGACTGGGGGAGAAAACCAGAGCACCCGGAGGAAACCCACACAGACACAGGGAAAACGTGCAAACACCACACAGACAGTCACCCGAGGCCGGAATTGAACCCGGGTCCCTGGTGCTAACCACTGTGCCACCGTGCCGCCCCAATATGTGTTCAGGAAGTTTGGGAAGTTAAGGTAGATTGTAAGAATGTATGTTCCTAGCATATTATGTGGATTTGTTAAACATCATTCCAGATTTCTGTTAAACTGAAGGCCCATCTGCCTGTTGAAGTTGACATAAAAGATCCCATGGTACCATTTAGAAAAAGAGCAGGGAGTTCTGATAATCTCGTCATTGGCAGCACAACAAAGCTTCCCGAAACAAATTAACTCATTGTTTCTCTCACTGATTGTGGTTTATTTGTACCAGTGTTTTTCTGTATAACAACAGTGGCTACACTTCATAAATAATTCATTTAATTTTCCAAGCACTTTGAGATATCCTGAGATGATATTGTTCTGTACAAAATAAAGTTTGTTCGTTCTCCATTCGAAGGTAACCACTTTTGTCTCTAAATATGCACTATATACAGTTCGGGCAAGACTCTCCACTGTCCTGGCAGCAGTTTTTACTGTGTATTACTCATGCACCGCATGTAGGAAGATTAAGGTTGAGCAATTTGGCACAAAATACTCTTAACTGGCCTTTAAAAAAAACCTGAATGTGCAAAACACCAATTTAAAGCTAGACCTTTTGCAATGATTTGGTAGCAACCCCGCTAGGACTGAAATAAGGCAAGTGCTTCACTGATGCCGATAGACAAATTTCTTCATGTTAATGGTTAGTTCTGCATGGGATAAAATCACAAGTCAGAATGTCTGCATTTTAATGCTCGTAGCTGTGAAAGTTCTTCATTATACTTTAATTTACAGGAAATATGTGGTCAGGGCTATCAGGCAATAGCCTCTGAAATGCTAAAGTGGAGTAGAAAGTGGGCATGGAAAAGCCGTGCATTAGTACTCATAAAAGAAACATGAAGCTGATAGTGCAGCACTGCACTTTGGGCACTGTTATATTCAAACTTTTTGCTTCTTAGACAAGGCAAAATGTGACAGCTCCACAAGATGTTTTTGCGCACTGTGCTGGCTAAATGGCTGTACTCCAACGGTAAGATTCCAATTGCTCAAATTTAACAATTTCATTTCATTACAAAGGATTACAACCGCATTCAGGGTAGCTTCAGGACTTTTGGAATAGAATTAAAGCCTTGCATTCCAAGCAAGGGCAAATTGAATCAAACTTAGAAAAATATGTGTTCTGTTTCTCCTTCAGGGCTACAATTATCAAGCAGCATTTAAGCAGTAGCATTGTCAAGTAGTAGATACAAGGGATGGTCCTTTGCAAAAAAAAACTTTAGAGTACGGCTCCATTACATTCATCTATAGTTTAATAGAATCATAGCTCCCAAGATTTATTGGAGGTGCATTCGGAGAGGGGGTGGGGAGGAGGGGGTGGGGAGGAGTTCTGGACTGGAAATTCGGAAGTATGGGTTTCTCCGATAACCCGGAGATGATGAGTGGGAAAGCCCAAGGCCAAAGCTGAGGAGCAGAGAGCAGGTCGGGAGACAGGGAGAGATTGGTAGGATGGGTTGTCATTCTTCTGGTTGTCTCTTGTGGGAAATGCAGTCAAATTGGATTAAAATAAAAAATCTTCTTAAAATAGAGGCAAAGGATTGCTCTAAAGCTGTCATGGATCAACCTGCCTTCTGAGAGGTCACTCATTCCTCTACCCCATCACCTCCTGAGAGAGGTTTGGTCACCTGCCATCTCTGCTAAAACCAGAAATTTTGGGTTGGTGTCAGGTTTATAGATCATAGATCATAAAATCCTACTGTGCAAAAGGAGACCATTCGGCCCATCCAGTCTGCACCGACCACAATCCCACCCAGGCCCTATCCCCATGACCCTATGCATTTACCCTAGCTAGTCCCCTGACACTAAGGGGCAATTTATCATGGCCAATCCACCTAACCCGCACATCTTTGGAGTGTGGGAGGAAACTGGAGCACCCGGAGGAAACCCACACAGACACGGGGAGAACATGCAAACGCCACACAGATAGTGACCCAAACCGGAATTGAACCGGGTCCCTGGCACTGTGAGGCAACAGTGCTGCCCATTGTGCCACCATGCTGCCCACAGGTTTGAAATTTTAAAAATATTAACTTCATACCCACCCATTCTTGGGTGTTAAAGTTACCCCCAGAGAGGGATAAATTGGATAGCCCTCAAAAACTGGCAATGGGATGGTGGTGTGCAATTAACCAGCACCCGTTAAATGCAATGCAGATGGCATGCCAACTTCATGCTGCCTGTTCATCTCCATCGTATCTGCAGCTATCCTGCAGCAAGCACGCTGTTCATTGGTTGCATGCATCAGCAGGGGTCCAATACTGTGAGTGATTAGCATCACTTAAAGCTATCCAGCTGCAAGGATAGGTCAAATGCATGTCAGCTGGAGGTGGGGTGGACGAAGTTGCAAGAAGGTTTCACTGCACAGGACTTAGCTAAGGACTTTGATGGGACATCCTGCAAAGGAATGCTGTTGGGTATGCATAACAAAATGTTCTGTGTATTGAAGGGCCTGCATGAGAACCTGTGGTCTATTCCAAGAAACATGGATGAATCTAGCACTAATTTGGCACTGGGTTTTGCGCAGAGTTTACTGCCCATACTGTCCAACATGGCTAATTCCTTTTGCACAGTTATGGACCCAACTATGATGCAGTATGTTGGGTGCTGGCTGTCTCACAAGCAGCAGCCACCCAAAGTCTGAGTTCTGCAGTGGAAGTTTGAGGTCATGTAAGGTCAACTTGCTGCCATGAAAACTCGGACTGCTGCCATCGTACCTGTGGAGCACAGTGTGCAAAGTGACCTGCAGGGCATCACGACAATCCAACAATCCGCCCTCCAAGAGGTTACAGGGATTGTTAAAGCATTGCTGGGCTGGCAGTGGCCAGGGATCTACTATCAGGGAGATCCTGCCCATGCCCTTGCTGTTGGCTAGCCAGCCCAGCTGCCACACAGGCAGCAATGGTGCAGTCTGCAGACTACCTAGGGCCAGAGCTGCTCAAAGTATCCCCCAAGGTCATCTGCAGTCTATCCTTCTGGAAGTCAGCTGTTGTCCACCAGTCATACTGAAGGCACTGGGATAGCATTGAGTGGGAGCACGGAGACAGGCTAAAACACAATGACAGGCACTATGAGAATGCACAGTACTGATTTGCTAACTTTTGCATGCAATATAGCACAAGTTACTTTATCAATTTGGCTCGGAATGTTTATTTTTTGTTGGCTTTTGTTTTGGCATTGTGGCTAAGAAGATGCTGTGATGCTCTGTGACTGAGAGATGATAAGATGTAAAGATGGTCCATGGATGAGGAATTGGGGTGTGGTTACTGGTATTGAACTTGGATGCATTCTTTGCAGCAGCCCAGGCAGAAAGGGACCAATTAGTTTGCCTTTGTCTTTCTCCTCCCCATCCTTTTTAAAGTTTAAAGTTTATTTATTTGTGTCACAAATAGGCTTAAACTAACACTGCAATGAAGTTACTGTGAAAATCCCCTAGACGCCACACTCTGGCACCTGTTCGGGCGCACCGAGGGAGAATTTAGCCAGCACATCTTTCGGACTGTGGGAGCAAACCAGAGCACCTGGAGGTAACCAACGCAGACACGGGGAGAACATACAAACTCCGCACAGACAGTGACCCAAGCTGGGAATTAAACCTGGGTCCCTCGCACAGTGAGGTAGCAGTGCTAACGACTGTGCCACCATTCCTGTTCCTCAGCTGCTCACCGTATAGCTGATAGTAAATGTTGTCCTCTCATGGTGGAAATGTTGTTTAAGGTGCAGCATGCAACACACCACACACCTCCAGAGTTGTCCTGGCACAAACAGTACTGTTTCAGCACTACAGTTGTCTGTCCTATCACAACACGGCTTTTATTGCATGCACACCGTGCAGGTTGTGCACTGGGTATCCCATGTCACCAAAAGCCAGCTTTTGGTTCATCGTGGTGACTGCAATGTAGGTGGCACATCGTCACAGAATAAAAGCGTCATGACTGTTGGTCGGATACTGGGCACTGGCCTTCATGCTTTGTTGCACTTGGTCACACATCATATACTGAGGTAATGGAATCAATTTTGGTTCTGGTATAGGGCAGAATTAATAAGCCACACCCACAATGCAATGTGTGTTCAGTCAATGGCAGCCCACACTATGGGATAACCTGTAATCCAAATGAAACTGAATGTTGTTTTAATCCAGGTCAGAAAATCCCAGATATTTTATGGAATCAGCCTAGATCACAAGTTTTGCATTTTGAATTTGGCGCGGGTAAGCATAAAATGTTTCACTCCAGGTATGATTCAAATGACCCACGAGGGAGCTTCTATCAAACAAAGTTTATTTCAGAATACAGTTAACATTTAATAAGACAATTAGCAATAACTTTTGAAAATTTCAAACAAGAAAAAAAAACAACCATGATATTCATAGTCATGGTCATAGAATCCCTACAGTGCAGAAGGAAGCCAATTGGCCCATTGAATCTGCACCTACCACAATCCCACCCAGGCCCTATTCCCGTAATCCCCCAGATATTTACCCTGCTAATCCCCCTGACACTAGGGTTAATTTAGTATGGCCAATTCACCTAATCCACACATCTTTGGACTGTGGGGGGAAACCGGAGTACCCGGAGGAAAACCAAGCAGACACAGGAAGAATGTACAAACTCCACACTGACAGCGACCCGAGACTGGAATTGAACCCGGTCCCTGGCGCTGTGAGGCAGCAGCACTAACCATGGTGCCATTGTGCCGCCCCCTATTGTATAAACCTTAACAGCTATGAATACTGTTCCAGCACAAGCACCCCTACCATCAAACACCCCTGTTCCAGGCTTAACACAGAAAGTAAGTAGGGTCACGTGATGCTGGATCTTGCAGCTTTGCAACACCAGCTGTGAATTAATCCTTTGGATGGAGAATTGAAATTCTGACTTCCCCATCCTGGAGCTCCCAGCACACCTTGATAGAGATCAAGCTTAATAGAGATAGGCCTCTAGCTTTTACCCAGCAAATGACTTCAAGAGACAGAGGCACCCCTTGCCTCTAGTTACTAACTAGCCAGCCACCAAAGGCTGAATTTCCAATACCAGGGAGAAACACAGAAATATGGCTTGGACACTGCAGTCCTAACAGCTTCTAACTAGCCAAACTGAAAGTGAATATTTAGATTCCTCTGTGAAGGAACTATTTGATCTTGACCTGTCAATCAGCCTTCTCCTGACCATTCAAAAGGGCCGTAAAACTTGTAAAACTCCAGGACATTGCATTAGGCCCAAATTAGAAATAAACAAAAAGATCCATTTTATGCCTTCAACAGACCTCATGGCAACAATACAAAAAAAAGGCCTGTTAAAATAAACTGCAGAGAAGCATGATTAAAATACATTTCTTAAAGGCACAGTAGTGTCACAATGCCCTCTGCTTACCTGTCTCTGGTGAACTTCTGCAACAGAGGATGTAAGATGTTGCAATATCTCTAGACCGAGTCAGGCAGAACCTGACAGATAAAGGTACATGGCCATGGCCATCTTCACGGCCATTGGCAATGTGTCCTTGTCCTGCTTTAAAATTGCGGTAATGGCCATGGCAGGTGAATTCAGTGAGGACATTACAGATGGGCAGATGGCTCACATATTGTTCCTCGCTCAAGTTCATCAAAGAGAATTGCTTCCTGAACATCTTATGCTGATATGGCCTCCTACTGAGGGCAATTCCCCCTCCCCTTCTCCTCCGCCTCCCTCTTCCAGCAGTTTGTTTTGTTCTGCGGCAGGACCTCAAGTTCATTTTCCAACACGAACTGTATTCCGACTACCACATTCACTGGGAGCAATCCATTTGCAAAGAAGCCTTCAAGTCAGCAAAAAGTCCTTCAACGTCTGCCATGCCACTCCCTATAGATTTTGTAACTGGAAACAACCATGGAAGGCGCCAAAAATATGTAGAGTCATAACAATAGCCTGAAGAAATCAAACAGCAACTACCTGTGACTGCATAAACAAAATCTGTGGAGCCTAGAAACTTGGGAGAAAAACAGAAATTGTTGGAAGTACTCAACAGGTCTGGCAGTACCGTGGAGTGAGAACCAGAGTGAACATTTCATCAGTAGTTGGTGATTCATCAAAATAACATGGATGGGCACGTGCTTCCTGCTGCTGACCATGTGTTTAGCTATGAATATTTAAGAGAGGCTGTTAGCTGGAGATTTGAGCTCCAAAAATGGCAGTGCAGCACACTCAAGGATCTCATGCTCTGACTGCCCTGCATACTTCTGGCCAACAATCAACTGAGCGCACATTAACATCTGCACTAACAGGCATCTGGCATGTTTCACCATCGAAATGTGCATATGTGCCACGCATGGTATTTTGGAGCATGAAGAGCACTCATAGCATCCATGAAACAGGCACCAATGAGCTCAAGTCCTCGCCCATAGTTGTTTACAGCATTGAAAGGGACGGCCATGCTCTTTGTGCCTGTGTCAGGTCTTTGAGTGATTTATCAAGTCTCACTTTCCCCATAGCCCTGCAATCTTCAAACCTTCAAGCATTGTTGTAATTCTGTAAGGAATTAGGTCAAACAAAAACGTGATGATTTAAGTTAGACCCAGCCTTCAAATAATTAAACTAATCCAATAGGAAATCTATTTTAATAACTGCACAGCTGAGAGAGAATATTACAGTAATGGCAGCTACCTTTTTCCCATGTACTCATCCAACATTTGAAAACTGAAATGTGTCATTTGGACAATGAATAATGCTATTCATAAACAGATTACATAAAGTTTTGAACGCAACATTCTACATACAATACCAGGTAGCTTTACTCTCATCTGGAAGCTGGTATATCAGATAGAGTTTCTGCAAATATTTCTTTTCACCAATCCACATTAAAGCTGCAAGAATCAATATTAATTTCTACTAAATGTTGCTGTTAAGACTGTTCGTTTCTCCCTTGGGGAGTTGAAAGCCCAGCTAATTTGCCTTAAGTCCTTCATGACCATACACACACTCGGTGGTTATTTTAAGTGATGCACTCTGTCTCGGGGTAATGCGTTTAAAAGACAGAGGCACTGCTGCAGCTGACAGTTCCATTACATTTCCTCCTGCAAGTAAGATGTCTGCTCCGGAGCAAAATCCTGCTTCAAAGTGCAAATTCCGGAGTCTCAGATTCCTGAATGCCATTCTTCCTCATTTATTTCTGGTCTTTCTCCTGGTAATGTATGCCGTTTTCGGAGCATTTCTGTTCGAGCAACTGGAGAGGACCAATGAATCAGCCAAGGACTATGATAACTTTCTGAATGAGCTGTGGGAAATTGCCAACAAAACTCAAGGTATGCTGAATTTTATCTTAGATTAACTATTTTTTAATTGTTCAGGTAATTGTTAAAGTTTCTATAAGTAATATCCACTATGAATCGTTCCTTAAAATTCAAATCTATCCTAAATAAAGTATTATAATTGCATGAGTTTATTATTAGCAATATCATCCTCCCCACCTTTAAAAATCAATGTTTAAAAATCAAAATAGACCTTTTATTATCTTTGCTGGTTCCACCAGGACATTAATGAATATCATTATGTGTAGGGAATGAAACTGAAGCTGGAAAAAAGTACTTTAAAGCTGAAATAAGGATAAAGCTGATGGATTTCCAAAGTTATTGGTCCAACCTTCAAGAAAATAAAACGCAGTGGAACTTCCTCGGTTCTTTGTTTTTCTGCTGCACTGTGTTCACAACTGTGGGTAAGTCACCTGCCTCTAAAATGGAAAGACAAATGAACTTGCAACTTTCACATTGCGGTCAAGTTTTGAACTTGATTCCGTTTTAATTTTTCAAGTGGGTCAGCGTTACCCCAGTTTCCTCGCTGACTTCGTGTGTTGATTTCCAGCTGATGGCCCTTGGCCACGTCTTAATTCAAACAACCAATTTGAAATATGCCACTTGCCCCAGGCTGGTATCTATAATTAGTTTGCTGTTTAAATAGTTCTCTTTTCTTCCTTTCCGCATGGTCACCGTTTCGCACTTGAGGGACTGTGCTGATATCGGACCCGAGGGGGAGGGGGGGAGAAAAACAACTGGGCATCTTTGTTAAGGACCAGCACAGAGATTATATCAACATTCTGATATATGTTTATACACGTGAACACAATTAAATATTTGAAGAGTATCCAAGGGATACTCAGTGATTTTAAGAGAATAGGGTCAGTATGGAAGGGTATTGAATGCGGAGGGATTAGGGTGATATACAAACTCTTAAATCGGAAATAATGGATAAACAATAGCAATTTTGATTTCAGTTGATTTATTATTGTCACATGTATTGGGATACAGTGAAAATTATTGTTTCTTGTGCGCTACATAGCCAAAAATTACAATTCATAGAGTACAAAGGGGAAGGGATAGTTTTTTTTAAAGTTTGTAACATTAATTTATTTATTAGTATGTGAGTACATTGGCCTTTATAAATCAAAGTATTGAGTATAAGAGTTGGAATGATATGGTGAGGTTGTATAAGACATTGGTGAGGCCGAATTTAGAGTATTGTGTGCAGTTTTGGTCACCTAATTACAGGAAGGGTATTAATAAGGTTGAAAGAGTGCAGAGAAGGTTCACAAGGATGTTGCCGGGACTTGAGAAACTGAGTTACAGAGAAAGGTTGAATAGGTTAGGACTTTATTCCCTGGAGTGTAGAAGAATGAGGGGAGATTTGATGGAGGTGTATAAAATTATGATGGGTATAGATAGAGTGAATGCAAGCAGGCTTTTTCCGCTGAGACTAAGGGAGAAAAAAACTAGAGGACATGGGTTAAGGGTGAAGGGGGAAAAGTTTAAAGGGAATATTAGGGGAGCTTCTTCACACAGAGAGTGGTGGGAGTGTGGAATGAGCTGCCAGATGAAGTGGTGAATGCGGGCTCACTTTTAACATTTAAGAAAAACTTGGACAGGTGCATGGATGAGAGGGGTGTGGAGGGATATGGTCCAGGTGCACGTCAGTTGGACTAGGCAGAAAAATGGTTTGGCACAGCCAAGAAGGGCCAAAAGACCTGTTTCTGTGCTGTAATGTTCTATGGTTCTATGGTTCTAACACTGCAATGAAGTTGCTGTGAAAATTCTCTAGTCACCACATTCCGGCGCCTGTTCAGGTACACTGAGGGAGAATTTTTGCATGGCCAATGTACCTAACCAGCACATCTTTTGGACTGTGGGAGGAAACCGGAACACCCAGAGGAAACCCACACAGACACAGGGAGAACATACAGACTCCGCACTGACAGTGACCCAAGCTGGGGATCAAATCCGGGTCCCTGGTGCTGTGAGGCAGCAATGCTAGTCACTGTGCCACCATGCAGATAGGGTGCAGAATATAGTGTTATTGATAGGGTAAAGAGAAAGATTTTGTTACATATTCTAATCAATCCTATTTATTCTTAGCTCAATCCATCAGTAACCACAGGCAGGAAATTTCTGTTGGCAGTGATGTTGTGCAAACGTTTAGAATGCTAGTACCAAGTTAATCTTTCTGCTATATTAATGAAGGGAGTGAGCAACAAAGTGAAGCGAGGAGTTTGATACAGATGTTTAGAAGATCAATTTGCTGACAGTGATTTCTATACTGAATTTGAATTGCCTTATCCAAGCTGTCCTGGTGGCTTATTTGCTAAATGCACAATGTATTGTTATATATGTAACCATACAGCTCAATAGTTCCCAGAGTCAGTGATGGATATTGCTGAGTTTGTTCAGGTGGCTTAGACAGGCGTAGGTAACCCCAGACAGCAGACAGTAAACATCAGTTAGGATTCCTGCTCCTGATGGCTGCCTGGTGATCCTTGCTGAAAAGAGTGCCTGGATCCTGGAAGGTGATAGGATTAACACAAGCTGCAATTGAATACTCTGCTGACATTCACCACCTAAGCTCACAATATGAAGAACAGTTATTTGAATCAGCGACTGAAGGCCTTCGATACAAATGCAATTCCACCCAAACAAGAACAAGGCCAGAATTTTACCGCCTCGCCCGCCCCAGCATCGGAGAATGGCATTCTCCGTTGGCCTCGGGCGGGATCTTACGAGCTTCAGGCGGATGAGCCTGTAAAATTCTGGTAAAAGTGTCTGCAGAAAATGAAGGAGAATTCTGCATGGTATTTAAAACACTTTGTCAAAACCACTTTGCAGGAAAGATTTCTGAAGTACACTGATCCAGTCCAGTGATCCTCGCACCAGTAAAGTGTATCAGAGTATAAAGGATGTGTCATCCATGATTTTCAATTCATTAAAACCAAGGGTGAAGCTTTGCACCAGAAACGCTCATTTGAAGAAACATTCCTCACTTGTTCACAATCATATAGAATTTGTTCTGCCGGAAGAATGGGCAATAAAGTGTTTTTATATACATACTTGTCAGTCATATGCATGTGTATGCATGTATGTGGGGGTGTATCTGTGTGAGTATGTGTCAGCGTATTTGTGTGTGAGTGTGTGTGTGTGCATGCGAGTGTGTGTCAGTGTGTGTGGTTGTGTGTGTTAATGCGCATGCCAGTCAGTGTGTGTGTCAATGTGTATGACAGTTAGTGTTTGTGTGTGTCAGTGTGTGTGTCTGTCAATGTGTGTCAGTGTTTGTGTGTGTCAGTGTGTGTGTGTCTGTCAGTGTGTGTCAGTGTTTGTGTGTGTCAGTGTGTGTGTGTGTCAGTGTGTGTGTGTGTGTGTGTGTGTCAGTGTGTGTCAGTGTTTGTGTGTGTCTGTCAGTGTGTGTCAGTGTTTGTGTGTGTCAGTGTGTGTGTGTGTCTGTCAGTGTGTGTCAGTGTTTGTGTGTGTCAGTGTGTGTGTGTCTGTCAATGTGTGTCAGTGTTTGTGTGTGTCTGTCAGTGTGTGTCAGTGTTTGTGTGTGTCAGTGTGTGTGTGTGTCTGTCAGTGTGTGTCAGTGTTTGTGTGTGTCTGTCAGTGTGTGTCAGTGTTTGTGTGTGTCAGTGTGTGTGTGTCTGTCAATGTGTGTCAGTGTTTGTGTGTGTCAGTGTGTGTGTGTCTGTCAATGTGTGTCAGTGTTTGTGTGTGTCAGCGTGTGTGTCAGTGTTCGTGTGTGTGTTTTTTAAATCATTCATGGGGCACGGGTGTCGCTGGCTGGCCAGCATTTATTGCCCATTCCTAGTTACCTGAGGGCAGTTGAGAGTCAACCACATCACTGTGACTCTGGAGTCACATGTAGGTCAGACCAGGTAAGGACGGCAGATTTCCCTCCCCAAAGGACATTAGTGAACCAGATGTCAATTCTGACAATCGACAATGGTTACATGATCACATCACTCGATTCTTAATTCCAGATTTTTAAAAATTGATTTCAAATTTCACCAACTGCTGTGGTGGCATTAGCTGAGTTTCTGGATTAATAGCCTAGTGATAATACCACCAGGCCATCACGTCCCGTTCAACACTTGTCAGTGTTTGTGTGTCTGTGTGCATGTGTGGGTGTGTGTGTCTGTGTGCGTGTGTGTGAGAGAGTCTGTGTGTGTGTATGTGTGTGTGTGAGAGAGAGTCTGTGTGTGTGTGTGTGAGAGAGTCTGTGTGTGTGTGTGTGAGAGAGAGTCTGTGTGTGCGTGTGAGAGAGAGTGTGTGTGTGCGTGTGAGAGAGAGTCTGTGTGTGCGTGTGAGTCAGTGTGTGATTCAGTGAGTCAGTGTGTGATTCAGTGTATGTGTGTGTGAGAGAGTCTGTGTGTGTTTGAGAGAGAGAGTCTGTGGGCCCGATTTCACCATTTGGAGTCTAAGGGCCGGATCCGGGCGTAATACAGATCCGAGCCCGGAATCCTCTTTGCAGCGCGCCCATACGCTTTTTGCCGGTTCCGGTCCGATCCGCGCAGTGGGTGGGGCTTAGCGCTGCCGGAACGATCGGAGCTCTGAACTGTGCATGCGCAGTTTGAAAAAAAATCTGAAGCAGCGTGCCCGGGTGGGAAAGAAAAAAAAGCAGAGAGAGCGGCTCTCTGACACATGGAAGAGTTGGCAATAATTATACCTGCTCTTGTTAGAGAAAATATTGTTCTAACAATCTGATAACGCTATTAAACTCAAAGCTTTTGTCGAAAGATTACACTTGCATCTATTTCAACTGTCTACTTTTGTCTCAGTAATGAATGTGAGCTGCTTGGGTTATTTTGGGCTGATTGTGTCTACTTGCAGGGCTCAAGTGAAAAGTAAAATGTGCATTTCTGAGAATCTTCAACCACACAAAACAAAGTACATCCATTTCATTTTGAGTGTCTGTTCATTCCTGTTGTCACAGAGACGTCTCCCCATCAACATATTGTAAAATTAATATATAACAAACCCAGTACTTGCAGCATATATCCTGAAGCAACAGTTCTTTAGAAGAAATTTCTAGTCCCAGGAATATCTCGGATATACTTAAACAGTGTCAGAAGTTTAATATTTTAGATCAAATGAATGTAATGGTAGTTTATGCAGAAAAATTAGTTTATTAACTTTCTAAAGTGTAACAATATTTGGAAAAGAGATGCTTTTTACTGTTAAAGGATAGGAATTAAAACATTCAAATGTTTCAATTCCTATCCTTTAACAGTAAAGATAATGAATGGTTTACGTCCTCCCCCCCGCAACCCAAGATCCATCCTCCCCCCATCCTCCCCCCCAACCAGAGATCCATCCTCCCCCCCTCCTCCCCCCCAACCAGAGATCCATCCTCCCCCGCTCCTCCCCCCCAACCAGAGATCCATCCTCCCCCCTCCTCCCCCCCAACCAGAGATCCATCCTCCCCCCTCAACCAGAGATCCATCCTCCCCCCCTCCTCCCCCCCACAACCAGAGATCCATCCTCCCCCCCCCTCCTCCCCCCATCCAGAGATCCATCCTCCCCCCCTCCTCCCCCCTCAACCAGAGATCCATCCTCCACCCCCTCCCCCCACACACTCGCAGAGCCGCCACCGACCCGGGACGGCGGATTGGCTGCGACTACAAGACACCCGTAAGTACCAGAGAGCTTTCGGACGCCATGCACCTACCTCCTCGCCAACCGTCACTGAGGAAGCGCCGGCTTCCGACTTTTATTTAGCAGGTCGCTAAAAGCGCGGATCCGGATTGGGCCGCGCGGTGGTAAAGTGGGATTTGGCGGTAGAGTTGGGCAGGCAGTTCATTAAATCGATTTAAATGCTTGCTCATGCATTTAAATCGTCGGGCCGTCCGATTTAGGCGCGGACCGGATCTGCGCCCGAATCAGGTGTCGGTAAAGCTGCGTTCTGCTCGGATTCGGGTGCACAAAGCGTTAAAGGCCCGACGCCCGAATTTACCGCGATTTCGCGCCCGAAAATGGGTGTGTGTGAGAGATAGAGTCTGTGTGTGTGTGTGACTCAAGGTGTGTGTGTGTGTGTCAGTGTGTGGATCTGTGTGTGTGTGTGAGAGAGAGAGTCTGTGTGTGTGTGTGTGAGAGAGTTTGTGTGTGTCAGTGTGTGAGTGATTCAGTGTGTGTGGGTGTGAGAGAGTCTGTGTATGTGTGTGAGTCACTGTGTGTGTGTTTGTGTTACTGTGTGTGTATGTGTGTGTGGGTCAGTGTGTGTGTGAGAGAGTCAGTGTGTGTGAGTCAATCAGTGTGTGTCAGTAAATGTGAGTTAATGTGTGTGTGTGTGTGAGTCAGTGTGTGTGTCAATGTCTATGTGTGAGTCAGTGTGTGCGGATCAGTGTGTGCAAGAGTCAGTGTGTGCGAGAGTCAGTGTGTGCGAGAGTCAGTGTGCGAGAGTCACTGTGCGAGAGTCAGTGTGCGAGAGTCAGTGTGCGAGAGTCAGTGTGCGAGAGTCACTGTGCGAGAGTCAGTGTGCGAGAGTCAGTGTGTGCAAGAGTCAGTGTGTGCGAGAGTCAGTGTGCGAGAGTCAGTGTGCGAGAGTCAGTGTGCGAGAGTCAGTGTGCGAGAGTCAGTGTGCGAGAGTCAGTGTGCGAGAGTCAGTGTGTGAGAGTCAGTGTGTGAGAGTCACTGTGCGAGAGTCAGTGTGCGAGAGTCAGTGTGCGAGAGTCAGTGTGCGAGAGTCAGTGTGTGAGAGTCAGTGTGTGAGAGTCAGTGTGTGTGAGGGTCACTGTTTGAGGGTCACTGTGTGAGAGTCACTGTGTGAGAGTCACTGTGTGAGAGTCACTGTGTGAGAGTCACTGTCTGTGAGAGTCACTGTCTGTGAGAGTCAATGTGTGCGAGAGTCAGTGTGCGAGAGTCAGTGTGCGAGAGTCACTGTGCGAGAGAGTCAGTGTGTGCGAGAGTCAGTGTGTGCGAGAGTCAGTGTGTGAGGGTCAGTGTGTGAGAGTCAGTGTGTGAGAGTCACTGTGTGAGAGTCACTGTGTGAGAGTGTTAGCGCGAGTGGGCGAACACGACCACTTCGGACTCAGAGTCAGGTTCAACAGCGGTACAGCTTTATTAACGTCGACGGAGGTGCAATCAGGACATACAAACAGCACTGTCCCGAAAGCACTCTGAAAGCCTGCCGCAATGGGCTACAGTTATACTCGAACTTTGATACTTTGTATGATTCAAATGTCAATGTTTTGTTTACAGTATTTGACTCTGACCATTCTGTGGTTGATGTGTTAAGTCTGGTGATTGCCCAGTCTAGGGAGGTGATAATTGTTTGAGATCTCCGGGGTTTCTTATACAATAGGTGTTTAATTGGATATCAGGAAGTCTTCCAAGTCTCGGAGGCCTTCTGAAGTGTTTGATAAGGGCTTCCTGATATCCTTGGAGCCAATTTAATTAAATGGAAGGTTATGCTAATGTGAGTTCCTGACTCCCTTTGTCTGCCTTGTTTCTGCATTTTAAAAAACCTGCTTGTCTGTTCACACTTTGTGCCAGGGTGCTGCTTTGTCCTGTTCCATTTATTTGATTTTACTCTAAGAAATATTTAATCTAAGGAATCACAGAAATTTGTGTCCGCTTACAGTTCCCCCCTGTCGGTCGGGAGTGGACTTGTTCCACCTCCCTCAGACCGATTTTCAAATTTGTGTCCGGTGCTCCCTGCCTCTGCATGCTGCAGTCGTACAGTTTGGGGGAGCCCCGGGAGCATGTCAAATTAAGTGTATGCGGGAGTAATCCTCCCGATTTGTTAACTGTCCGACCACGCCAATTGTCCTAACTAAGTTTTTACGTGATTTCGTTTTCTTCCGCTCGCGGTATGTGTCGCATGTCGCTACTCCCCAGAAAAGTGCGAAGATGAGTTGGATGACAACCAGTGTATGTGAAATGATTCGGATCCAGGGGTGAATGTTTACGTTTAGACCCCAGTCCCACACCTTCTGTGCCCATATTTGGCTTTGCAATGCCGTTTCGGTCTCCTGCTCCAAGGTTTTGATATGTGATTGTAGCTGATGGTATAATCGGGCGGAGTGTCCTACTTTGAGTTGGAGCTCCCTTAGAACTTCAGTCAGGTGTGGGATGGGGGCTTGCTCAGGTTCCTGATAGCCTTTTAAGTTATCCTTTAGAGGGTCTGTGGCATTAAAAGTTACTGTCTGTCTATTTCGGATATTGGTGATGTGAGCCTGACCTATAGTGACTGGTCTGCGCGGGGTGAAACAGAAGTTTGGGTTGGGGATTGGGCATGTTAGTCCATTGTATATAAATGATGTGCGTGTGGTGGCCACACAGTATCTACCCCATCCCCCGTATCCTGCCCGGGCAAAGTGTGGATCTATGGGTGTAATTTCTAGCGTGCAGTCCTGTGTCCGGTTAAACCCACATTCTGCTGCCTCTCCTTGTCTCAGTTGGTGGGGACAGATGGTGATCTCTCCCTGCTGTTTGCACCCTGCGAGAGAGACACTGGACATTACACCATGCCTGGAGATGGCCGTGGTTTCGGTTATGTGGTAGCGAAGGGAGGTATTGCCCCTAACAACACCAATGTTTTCAATCTGGAAGATAGGGAACGGCCCGGCGCCCTGTGTGACTGTTGAAACCAACAGAACCATTCCTATCCCGGTGACCTCACTAACTTCGCAGTCGGGGATCACTGGATACACCCGTGTCATCCCTTTCAGGGTCCAGTCATCCAGCATCCCCTTCTGATCTGTGAGTTGCGCTAGCTGGGCGCTCTCGATCCAGTCGGGCACCTCCCCGCTGTGTCCCTGGTCCAGATTGTGTCGTACTTGTGCTACCATCCACTGACCATACGCATGGCATAGCTGTCCCTGTTGTACTCGGGCAGTGCCCTCCCTCTCCCTGCCTATGAGGCGGTTAATGGTCCGGGCGTGCGCTTCTCGTACTGCAATCCCATCTAATTGGATGTGGGCGCCCGCTTCCCCTAGAAAGGTTTGCTCAGCCTGTTGGTCTAGTGATCGCCGTAAGATGTTCTTCATCACCCCCTTTAGTTGATCAATTTTGTTGTTAAGGCCCTGGATATCAATGGAGTTAACCACTGTGGATCCTGTGTTTAACCCCGTGAATATGTCATTGACAATGTCCCTTTTATTCCTGTATGTGTTTGTGTTTCCCCTGTAATATGGAGCCCCCATTGAGTCAATGGCCCGTTTTATGGTCTCCCTCCCCAACATTCGGTACATGTCTTGTGTCTGCTCCGAGCAATACTCTGGCACCTGAATTCCTGAAATATCAATCAGGACAGTTACGACCTCATGTTTCACATTTTCATATACAATCTCCCCCTCGTTCCACAACACCAGTCCTCCCTCCGGTCCCCTGCTTTGCAAGGGGCAGGGTAAGATTTCGGGTGTTGTAGTCGTGGGGGCCCACGTTGGAAGCGGCGCGAAGCATACATACAGTGAGATTGTGGGAGCCTCAACAAGTCCGTAATAGCCGCAAATGTCCATGTCTGGTTTTAAAATGTCCTGTGGTGTTGTAATCAATGGGTTGTCGGGGAGGGCGCAGATGGTCCCGAAAGTGCAGCCGTCTCTGTTCCGAAGGTCCCGTCGTTGAATGCAGGTTTGGAATCTTTCTAAGGTGCAAGCGAAGCAGATCTCGTTGATACCCGGGTAAATTTGTAGCCATGCATTAAAATAGGTTCTACTGTCCATAGGGTCCAGTTCAGCTGGCAAACATAGTGCCTCGGATGTGTTGAAGATTACCCCATGGAATCGCGGGTAGATGGGGTGTTCTTTGGGTGCAATACCCGTCAGGAAGGTCGCCGTGAGGATCATCCTCCAAATGGTCCACATGGTCCTGGAGAGGGGGTTGGGGGAGGGTATATAGAACCTGGTGGCCACCAGACGTTAGATTAACATAGAACATAGAACTATACAGCACAGAACAGGCCCTTCGGCCCACGATGTTGTGCCGAGCTTTATCTGAAACCAAGATCAAGCTATCCCACTCCCTATCATCCCGGTGTGCTCCATGTGCCTATCCAATAACCGCTTAAATGTTCCTAAAGTGTCTGACTCCACTATCACTGCAGGCAGTCCATTCCACACCCCAACCACTCTCTGCGTAAAGAACCTACCTCTGATATCCTTCCTGTATCTCCCACCACGAACCCTATAGTTATGCCCCCTTGTAATAGCTCCATCCACCCGAGGAAATAGTCTTTGAACGTTCACTCTATCTATCCCCTTCATCATTTTATAAACCTCTATTAAGTCTCCCCTCAGCCTCCTCCGCTCCAGCGAGAACAGCCCTAGCTCCCTCAACCTTTCCTCATAAGACCTACCCTCCAAACCAGGCAGCATCCTGGTAAATCTCCTCTGCACTCTTTCCAGCGCTTCCACATCCTTCTTATAGTGAGGTGACCAGAACTGCACACAATATTCCAAATGTGGTCTCACCAAGGTCCTGTACAGTTGCAGCAGAACCCCCTGGCTCTTAAACTCCAACCTCCTGTTAATAAAAGCTAACACACTATAGGCCTTCTTCACAGCTCTATCCACTTGAGTGGCAACCTTTAGAGATCTGTGGATATGAACCCCAAGATCTCTCTGTTCCTCCACAGTCTTCAGAACCCTGTAATCCACATTTAAATTAGTCCTACCAAAATGAATCACCTCACATTTATCAGGGTTAAACTCCATTTGCCATTTTTCAGCCCAGCTTTGCATCCTATCTATGTCTCTTTGCAGCCTACAACAGCCCTCCACCTCATCCACTACTCCACCAATCTTGGTGTCATCAGCAAATTTACTGATCCACCCTTCAGCCCCCTCCTCTCAGTCATTAATAAAACTCACAAAGAGCGGAGGACCAATCACTGATCCCTGCGGCACTCCGCTAGCAACCTGCCTCCAATCCAAAAATTTTTCATCCACCACCACCCTCTGTCTTCGATCAGACAGCCAGTTACCTATCTAATCGGCCAACTTTCCCTCTATCCCACACCTCCTCACTTTCATCATAAGCCGACCATGGGGGACCTTATCAAACGCCTTACTAAAATCCATGTATATGACATCAACTGCCCTACCTTCATCAACACACTTAGTTACCTCCTCAAAAAATTCTATCAAATTTGTGAGGCACGACTTGCCCTTCACGAATCCGTGCTGACTATCCCGGATTCATCCGCATCTTTCTAAATGGTCGTAAATCCCATCTCTAAGGACCTTTTCCATCAATTCACCAACCACCGAAGTAAGACTAACCGGTCTATAATTACCAGGGTCATTTCTATTCCCTTTCTTAAACAGAGGAACAACATTCGCCATTCTCCAGTCCTCTGGCACCATCCCCGTAAGAAGTTTAACAACACCAGGTTAAAGTCCAACAGGTTTATTTGGTAGCAAAAGCCACACAAGCTTTCGGAGCTCTAAGCCCCTTCTTCAGGTGAGTGGGAATTCTGTTCACAAACAGAGCATATAAAGACACAAACTCAATTTACATGAATAATGGTTGGAATGCGAATACTTACAACTAATCAAGTCTTTAAGAAACAAAACAATGTGAGTGGAGAGAGCATCAAGACAGGCTAAAAAGATGTGTATTGTCTCCAGACAAGACAGCCAGTGAAACTCTGCAGGTCCACGCAACTGTGGGGGTTACAAATAGTGTGACATGAACCCAATATCCCGGTTGAGGCCGTCCTCGTGTGTGCGGAACTTGGCTATCAGTTTCTGCTCAGCGACTCTGCGCTGTCGTGTGTCGCGAAGGCCGCCTTGGAGAACGCTTACCCGAATATCAGAGGCCGAATGCCCGTGACCGTGGACAGCGAGGACCCAAAGATCAAAGCCAAAGGCTCTGCAATCTCATCCCTTGCCTCCCAAAGAATCCTAGGATACATTTCATCAGGCCCAGGGGACTTATTGACCTTCAGTTTATTCAAAACTGCCAGGACATCCTCCCTCCGAACATCTATTTCCTCCAGCCTATTAGCCTGTAACACCTTCTCTTCCTCAAAAACATGGCCCCTCTCCTTGGTGAACACTGAAGAAAAGTATTCATTCATCACCTCGCCTATCTCTACTGACTCCATACACAAGTTCCCACTACTGTCCTTGACTGGCCCTAACCTCACCCTGGTCATTCTTTTATTCTTCACATAAGAGTAAAAAGCCTTGGGGTTTTCCTTGATCCGACCCGCCAAGGACTTCTCGTGTCCCCTCCTAGCTCTCCTAAGCCCCTTTTTCAGCTCATTCCTTGCTAACTTGTAACCCTCAATCGAGCCATCTGAACCTTGTTTCCTCATCCCTACATAAGCTTCCCTCTTCCTTTTCACAAGACATTCCACCTCTTTCGTGAACCATGGTTCCCTCACTCGGCCATTTCCTCCCTGCCTGACAGGGACATACCTATCAAGGACACCCAGTATTTGTTCCTTGAAAAAGTTCCACTTTTCATTAGTTCCTTTCTCTGACAGTTTCTGTTCCCAACTTATGCCCCCTAATTCTTGCCTAATCGCATCATAATTACCTCTCCCCCAATTGTAAACCTTGCCCTGCCGTACGGCCCTATCCCTCTCCATTGCAATAACAAAAGACACCGAATTGTGGTCACTATCTCCAAAGTGCTCTCCCACAGCCAAATCTAACACTTGGCCTGGTTCATTTCCCAGTACCAAATCCAATGTGGCCTCACCTCTTGTCGGCCTATCCATATATTGTGTCAGGAAACCCTCCTGCACACACTGCACAAAAACTGCCCCATCCGAACTATTTGACCTACAAAGGTTCCAATCAATATTTGGAAAGTTAAAGTCCCCCATGACAACTACCCTGTGACCCCCACACATATCCATAATCTGCTTAGCAATTTCTTCCTCCACATCTCTATTACAATTTGGGGGCCTAGAGTAAACTCCTAACAACGTGACCGCTCCTTTCCTATTTCTAACCTCAGCCCATATTACCTCAGTGTGCAGATCCCCCTCGAAGTGCCTTTCCGCAGCCGTTAAACTATCCTTGATTAACAATGCCACTCCTCCACCTCTTTTACCAGCTTCCCTACATTTAGTGAAACATCTATACCCCGGAACGTCCAACAACCATTCCTGTCCTTGTTCTACCCACGTCTCCGTAATGGCCACAACATCGTAGTCCCAAGTACCAATCCATGCCCCAAGTTCATCTACCTTGTTCCGGATGCTCCTTGCATTGAAGTAGACACACTTCAACCCACCTTCCTGTCTACCGGTACCCACCCTTGACCCTGATACCTTCCCCAATACCTCACCACCCTCACTGACTTCTGGACTACAACTCCTTTTCCCACTCCCCTGACAAATTAGTTTAAACCCCCCTGAAGAGCCGTAACAAATTTCCCTCCTAGGATATTGGTGCCCCTCTGGTTCAGGTGCACCCCGTCCTGTTTGTACAGGTCCCACCTTCCCCAGAATGTGTTCCAATTATCCACGTATCTGAAACCCTCCCTCCTACACCGTCCCTGCAACCACATGTTTAACTGCACTCTCTCCCTGTTCCTCAACTCGCTATCAAATTGATATCAAATGTCTAACTTAATCTATTTATCTATTCATGTTTATATTCCTATATACATATATACATCCGTGCCACGGTTGGCGCACGACTCCTTTGTACCAAAAATAAAAGTTGTTATTCTGACCTCCGCTGTATGGACAAAGATGGTTAGGGGCCAATACGTGGAGTGGTCAGAGCATCCCTGTCTTTACAGTCAGTCTGTCCTGTCTCTTTCCCGTGGTGGTAGGATTTTAATTGTGACCAATGTTTCCAGCGGCCCTTTCCCTTAACATCGACACAGGCACATGTGTCGCTGGTAAGGATAATCTCGTGGGGTCCGATCCATTTTGGTGCAAACCCGGGTCGTTCTGGGGCAACCAGAGTCAGTCAGTCTGATGGCTACAGGTTCAGCCACCTGAGCGGAGGTATCCCCACTCAGGGTGTCCCTTGCTATCAGTGTCCCTTCCTGATCTACCACTGCCCAGCCTGTGTGGTACTGTCCCCCCACTTGTCTTCGGGACCCATCCACATATAACGTTAAATCGGGGTTGTCCAGGGGCTGATCATTAATCCCATCCTCTGCGTCTGTGTCTGGATTAATTGGACAGTGGTGCGGGCTGCCTTCTGGAAGGAATCCCTCTGCAGGGTTTCTTCCGGTATCTCGCACAATTTTAATGGACTGATCCCGGGGAAGGAGCACTGCCTCCCACTTGGCCCTCCGAGAGTCCGAGACAGTTCAGAGTTGACCCCGGTATTCAGTAGCTCAACTATAGTGTGTTTTGTGTGCAAAATGATCTGCCCTAACATAGTGATGGGTTCACACACCCTGACTGCCCATGCGGCACAGTCCAGGGCTGCCACACCTTTGTGCAGTCCTTTGGCTACCGGGGACTGTCGGGCGGAGTAGTTTGCTACGGGTCGCATGGTGCCCCCACATTCTTGGGTCACCACGGAGCTGTAAAATCCCTCCTCCGAATTGTAAAAGAGGTGGAAGGGCTTGGTTATGTTGGGCAGGCACAAGGCTGGGGCTGCTAGTAGTTCTGATTTTAGGTGGGTGTCTGCTGCCTCCTGCTCAAGTCCCCATTCAATTGTTTCTGCTCCTGGTCTCCCCCCTTTTACCAGTCGCTGGATTGGTTCCGCCAGGGATGCAAATTGGTCAATAAAATTTTGACAATAGTCAAAGAGTTCTACAACCCTACGGACCCCTCTAACTGTATTAGGACGGGGCATATTGACAATTGCTGTTTTTCGGTCAGTGGGGAGAGTCTTCTTTCCCTGGCTTATGTTGTGTCCCAAGTACCGGACTTCAGATTTGGCGAGTTGCGCCTTGGTTGGGTTGATTTTAAATCCTGCTGTCTGTAAACCACGCAGGATTACCGATAGGGCTCCTAGACGTCCCGTGGGGTTGGTGGAAGCGATCAGAATGTCGTCCACATATTGAAGGAAGGTGCTCTTATAGGGGGACAGGTCACAATTTTCGAGGGCTCTGCTCATAACCCGGTGGAATATGTTGGGGCTGTTGTGGAATCCCTGGGGGAGATGAGTCCAGGTGTTTTGCTTACCTCCACAGGTAAAGGCGAACCTCTCCTGGGAGTCTGGGTGGAGTGGGATTGACCAGAATCCGTTTGCTATATCTAGCATGGAGGATATACAATGTTCAGGTCGCAATCCGTTAAAGATAGTGGCCGGGCTCACAACAACAGGGTGTTCCTTTGGGGTTACCCTATTCAGGGCGGTATAATCTATGGTCAGCCGGTAGCTTCCGTCTGGCTTACGGACGGGCCACATCGGGGAATTGGTGTGTGATGTCGTGGGTCTCAGGATGCCCTGGGCAACCAAAGCCTGGACGGTTGTCTTGGTCGCCTGCAACGCTTCGGGTTTTATGGGGTATTGGGTGTGGGGAGTGTGAACCGGTCCTTGTATCTGTAGGGGAGGGATCCTTACGAGGTCGCAGTCCTGCTTGCCCGCCGCCCAGACTCGGGGTAATGATTGGCACAGGACCCCCACTAATCCTTCCTTCCCCCAGTCTCGGGTCGTGTGGGTAAGGGCTCCCATACTTATGGCTGCTACGTTTTTATTGGGGACCCAGTATCCCTGAATCCCGCTTTTATGTTCCTTTCTTGCAGTCCACAGCAGGCGCTTATTAAAAGCGTCCACCGCTGCTCCCAATTCTCCTAGGAGATCTATCCCCAAGATTGTTCCCTCTTGGTTTGGGCCCACCCAGAAGTGTACAGGGAGTAGGATTCCTTCTATCTCAAGTAGGACTGCTTCGCTTTGGTATGCTGTAGTCCTATCTCCCCCTACTCCTACCACTACGATGGAACGGTGGGTGGTGGGCAGTGCCATGTTAGTGAGGGATATCGAAGCCCCCGTATCTATTAATACTTTGCATCGCCGACTCCCTAATGATGCATTAACCCAAATACGCGGGTCCGTTCCCAGGGTGGGGGCCGATGCCACTCATGCAGACTTCTGTGCCGCTAGAGTTTGTATAATGTCCAGCAACTGCTGGTGGCTGAGGTGTGCGGTATTGGAGACAACTTCGTTTTCCCTTATATCCGGGGCGCTTGCCGGGGTTTGATCATATTTCGGGGGCGCTCCCTCTCTCCTTGGGAACCGTCTGCTTCTGCAGGCTGATTCATTATGTCCAAATTTGCCGCAATTGCAGCATGTGTGGGAGGGATGGGGCACCTGAGCTTGGCAATCGTTTTTATAATGGCCAGGTTCCCCACACCTGTAGCAGCTCCCTCTGTCAGTTCCCAGGGCGGATACCCCTACCCTGGCGCTTTGAATCTTCCTTTGTTGGTTATCCACAGTAACGGCCCAGTTCTCTAGTTCGTGAAAGGTGTTAAAATTTACCAACCCGGTTTTCAGAACTGCTTGGTGCGCCGAGCTCAGTCCATCTCTATATAACTGGAGGAACGCGGGGTTCTGCCTATCTGCATCGGGCATTCCCCCATGGGCCATGAAGGCATCAAGTTTCCGTCGCCCATATTCCTGGGCCCCTTCCTCCTTCCCCTGCGCTGCCCCTACTATTGCGCCCCAGCTCACGGGGACCTGCCCCATGGTCTGGACGATATCATTTTTAAAGTCTGCCAGAGCCCGATCCTGCTCTCGGTGACTCTCATCCAGGTTTGCACACCAGGACCCATTCTGGTGCTCTGCCTGAAGCCGGGCCCAATAACTCTCGGGCATCTTGGCTCTTACCAGCCCTGCTATGTCCCGGTTATGTAGGTTATGACACAGTTGCATTTCCTTAATCTTCTGCCAGAAGATCGCATTACTGTGCCTGGGCTGGAGGGTCGGGGGTTTCTCTAATAATTTCATTGTGTCTCCTGGTGAGAGTGACACATAGATCATTTTAATCTGGGTCTGCCGCCCTCGCCCATCTCTCCCTTGTCCCCCAGGAACGCATTCGATCTTTAAGGGAGCCGCCATAGCGTCCTGGGGCGGGGGGTCGGTGGTCAACGGGAGGTTCCCCCCTGTCGGGCACAGTGAGCCTGTTTCATCCATTAAGCATTCCCAATCGGGACACTCCTCGCTTGGAAATTCATGTGAGAAGTCGGACAGTGGTGGCAGCACGGGGTTAGCAGCCATCACAGTGGCGCGCTTTCGCTGTGTGGACTGTTCTTGCTTGTCCTGAACATATTTATGAACTCGCCCTGCTAGAGTGATGTGGGCTTTTAATATCAGGATCCAAGCCTTATCATCTTTATTCCTCTTTTCTTTCGCCCTCCATTCCCGTTGGTTTTCAAGTGGGTCTTGGGGTTTCCACCCTGCTTTGATCATGCTTTTAATTAGTGTCTTATTTTTGTCTGCTAGATAGCGGGTGAGGGACCCTTCTGGTCCCCATTCGAAGGTGGTATCATTGCTATCCACGTCGGGTCTCTTAACTAGGACCAGTGGTATACTAATCCTGGCTCTGGTGCTTCTCACGGATACTTGTGTGGGTATCTCTGAGGTTACTGGTTTGGTGTTCCCACTGTCAGTGTGTTTAAACTTTCAGCAGCAACACGCAGAGCCCGTCCTGCGTGTAGCGGGGTGATTACCGCGCACAGAGGCAGGTGAGCTCTGACCACGACTACAGGGGCCGGGGCCACCCTTTCCTTGCCAACTCCTATCGCTAAGTCAATCGTCAGAGGCTCGCCGTTTTCCCTATCTCCTCGGGATCACCCTGACCTGGATGTGGACAGGCGTGGAATTGACCGCAGATAGGAGTTCCCCCGGCTTATAGCCGTTCTTTTGCGCTACCAGAGATCTCCTACTTGTAGTGGTCGAGCCTTTTGGCTAAGGTCAAGTGTAGTATGGTCGGCAGCCCATGGTCGGCCGCCCTTGGTTGAGGTCATTGGGTTACACTGAAGCTTCATATGTTTCATATGAAGCAATTTTGTAAAGCGGCATCTCAGCCTTTTGGCTAAGGTGCAAATGAGCTCAAGTCTTGGAGGAGGAACCTCCCCCTTCTCCAATCAGCTTGGCTCATGTAGATCAGGCCCAGGACAGGGTGGTTTGGTCGCTCGCCCTGTCTTGTCAGCCTGGATCTGAAATGTCTCAACTTGTTGAGACTCTGAATTGGATTTGATTGGATTGAATTGGAAAAGTATATTAAAAAAAACTTGTAGTGTCGAGGCACTCACAGAGGGTCCAGACCTAGTAGCGCCCGGACATGTAGCAGACTCCTCACGGATTCTGCCCCCAGTGGCCCGAATCTTTCGCGCCTGCAGAGGTCCTACCCGACTTGCAGCGCCCGGACTTGTACCGAACTCCGAGAGCTCGATCACAGTGGCTCAAACCTAGACGTCCTCCCGGCATCTACTATCCTCAAACTCTGCCCTGTCAGGTACCTATACGTCAGTTAGTTTATGGTCGGGTTCACCGTCAGGGGTACACGGAATGTAATGGCAACACAATCAATCACGGTTCGCGACCCCACTCGCCCACCCAAAAAGAAACTTAAACACTACTTTACCGCTGTACAGCTATCGAACGGACTCTGATCACAGGTTCAGATCGCGGCAGCCATGAAACACCGCTCTGACACTGGGAATGCTATGGATTTAAATGAGTAAAGATACTCACCCAGTGCCCAGAGACGATGTTCCAGCGACGGTCACGATCTCGGACGAGCCCCCAATTGTTAGCGCGAGTGGGCGAACACGACCACTTCGGACTCAGAGTCAGGTTCAACAGCGGTACAGCTTTATTAACGTCGACGGAGGTGCAATCAGGACATACAAACAGCACTGTCCCGAAAGCACTCTGAAGGCCTGCCGCAATGGGCTACAGTTATACTCGAACTTTGATACTTTGTATGATTCAAATGTCAATGTTTTGTTTACAGTATTTGACTCTGACCATTCTGTGGTTGATGTGTTAAGTCTGGTGATTGCCCAGTCTAGGGAGGTGATAATTGTTTGAGATCTCCGGGGTTTCTTATACAATAGGTGTTTAATTGGATATCAGGAAGTCTTCCAAGTCTCGGGGGCTTCTGAAGTGTTTGATAAGGGCTTCCTGATATCCTTGGAGCCAATTTAATTAAATGGAAGGTTATGCTAATGTGAGTTCCTGACTCCCTTTGTCTGCCTTGTTTCTGCATTTTAAAAGACCTGCTTGTCTGTTCACATTTTGTGCCTGGGTGCTGCTTTGTCCTGTTTCATTTATTTGATTTTATTCTAAGAAATATTTAATCTAAGGAATCACAGAAATTTGTGTCCGCTTACAAGAGTCACTGTCTGTGAGAGTCACTGTGTGAGAGTCACTGTGTGAGAGTCACTGTCTGTGAGAGTCAGTGTGTGCGAGAGTCAGTGTGTGCGAGAGTCAGTGTGTGAGAGTCACTGTGTGAGAGTCACTGTGTGAGAGTCACTGTGTGAGTGTCAGTGTGTGAGAGTCACTGTGTGAGAATCACTGTGTGAGAGTCAGTGTGTGAGAGTCAGTGTTTGAGAGTCAGTGTGTGAGAGTCAGTGTTTGAGAGTCACTGTGTGAGTGTCAGTGTGTGAGAGTTACTGTGCGAGAGTCAGTGTGCGAGAGTCAGTGTGCGAGAGTCAGTGTGCGAGAGTCAGTGTGCGAGAGTCAGTGTGCGAGAGTCAGTGTGTGAGAGTCAGTGTGTGAGAGTCAGTGTGTGAGAGTCAGTGTGTGAGAGTCAGTGTGTGCAAGGGTCAGTGTGTGCGAGAGTCAGTGTGTGAGAGTCAGTGTGTGAGAGTCAGTGTGTGAGAGTCAGTGTGTGAGAGTCAGTGTGTGAGAGTCAGTGTGTGAGAGTCAGTGTGTGAGAGTCAGTGTGTGAGAGTCAGTTTGTGAGAGTCAGTTTGTGAGAGTCACTGTGTGCGAGAGTGAGTGTGCGAGAGTGAGTGTGCGAGAGTGAGTGTGCGAGAGTGAGTGTGCGAGAGTGAGTGTGCGAGAGTGAGTGTGCGAGAGTGAGTGTGCGAGAGTCAGTGTGTGAGAGTCAGTGCGTGTGAGAGTCAGTGCGTGCGAGGGTCAGTGTGTGTGAGAGTCACTGTGTGAGAGTCAGTGTGTGTGAGAGTCACTGTGCGAGAGTCGGTGTGTGAGAGTCAGTGTGCGCGAGGGTCAGTGTGTGTGAGAGTCAGTGTGTGTGAGGGTCAGTGTGTGTGAGGGTCAGTGTGTGAGAGTCAGTGTGTGAGAGTCAGTGTGTGCGAGATTCAGTGTGTGTGAGAGTCAGTGTGTGTGAGAGTCAGTGTGTGTGAGGGTCAGTGTGTGTGAGAGTCAGTGTGTGAGAGTCACTTTGCGAGAGTCAGTGTGTGAGAGTCACTGTGTGAGATGTAGTGAACCACTGTAACTACATGTGCATGCCTGGACACACCCATGCTGCACCTGGCCTGAGACTCCTCCCTTTCCACCTGAGACTCCTCCCTTTCCACCAGAGCGAGGTATAAAGGTGATGGTTCCTCCTCCTCGCCTCAGTCTGGGCCAGGTCAGCTACTAGGGTGTGCTCCTGTCCTTTGTGAATAAATGCCTGTTAATTTCACTCACTCACTGGAGGTTTCGTATCGTGATTGATAGTGCATCCATTTTATTCACAAAGAGAAACAAAAACAGCATGGAGCAACTTCTAAAGCCCGATACTTTAAACTTGGATCCGCAAGCTGTGGGAGCCGCCAACAGCTTCAATCACTGGCTGAAGTGCTTCGAAGCCTTCCTCGGAGCCTCCACTGCCGTCCGGTCTGACACAGACAACATGCACGTGCTGAACGCCCGGGTAAGCGACGCAGTTTATGCCACCATCTGTGACGCAGAGACGTACGTGGACGCGCTAGAGCTCCTAAAGAGCCAATACAGCCAACAAACAAATGAAGTCTACGTCAGCACCTTCTGGCTACCCGAAAACAGCAGCCAGGAGAATCGAACGCACAGTTTCTCCGCGAACTACGTGCGCTCGGCAGGGTCTGTAACTGCAAGGCTGTATGCACTGCGCAGTATACGGAGAACTTAATCCGCGATGCCTACGTTACGGGCATCGCATCCAACTATATTCGGCAGCGCTTGCTAGAACAAGGTGGGCTAGATCTGTGACACTCGCTGAATCCCTAGAAGTGGTATCCCGTAACCTCGAGGCGTACGCGCCCAATCACGCGACATCGTGGGCCTCACGGCCACTACCACCCCAATACCTAGGAGGGCCTCAGACTTATGCCACACAGCGCCTCACCAACGGCTCGACTGCTGCGGCTGTTACAAGCCCAAAGTGCTATTTTTGCGGTCCAGGGAAGCACCCCCGACAACGCTGCCCAGCAAGGGAGGTGTTCTGCTCTGGGTGCGGAAAGAAAGGCCACTACGCGAAAGTCTGCAGGGCAAAGTTGGCCTCAAAACCAAACAGCGCAGCATGCGACCCGAGGGAACAGAAAACCCGAACGCCATCAGCCGCCTGTGAGTCAAGGGAGCCGCCATGTTGGACACCATCGACCACGTGTGAGTCAAGGGCGCTGCCATTTTTGACGCCATTGGCCACGTGTGAGTCAAGGGAGCCGCCATGTTGGACACCATCGACCACGTGTGAGTCAAGGGCGCTGCCATCTTGGACGCTGTCGGCCGCATGCGAGACAAGGGAGCAGCCATTTTGGACGCCGGTCGATGATTCTCCGGGACCCACGGTGGCAGCGGTCCAGCTGGACCAGTCTCGTCCGCATCAGCTTGCCAGGTCCATGATGGACATCCAGGTAAACGGCCGTGTGGGAAATTGTTTGTTTGACTGCGGGAGTACGGAGAGCTTCATCCACCCTGATACTGTGCGCCGCTACACCCTTTCGGTGCGGCCAGTCAAGCAAACCATTTCCTTGGCCTCAAAGTCCCGCTCGGTGGATGTCCTCGGGTATTGTGTGGTGACCCTTACGGTTCGGGGGACCAAGTATGCAAATTTTAAGCTCCTGGTGCTGCCACACCTCTGCGCTCCTGTACTCCTGGGGCTCGATTTCATGACCCATCTTAGGAGTGTCACGTTGCAGTACAACGGGCTCTTCCCCCGATCTCCGTCTGCAACCCACAGTTCCTAGACTACCCATCGCGCACCACTTGTGGCCTTTCAACCCTCCAAGTGACCCCTCCACCGCTATTCGAACACCTCACCCCCGAGTGTAAGCCCATTGCCACTAAGAGCAGACGGTACAGTGCGGGGGACAGGACCTTCATTAGGTCCGAGGTCCAGCGGCTCCTGAAGGAAGGGATCATTGAGACTAGCACCAGCCCCTGGAGAGCGCAAGTGGTAGTGGTCAAAACTGGGGAGAAACACCGGATGGTCATCGATTACAGCCAGACCATCCACCGGTACACGCAGCTGGATGCGTACCCCCTTCCGCGCATATCCGACATGGTCAATCGGATTGCACAATACCGGGTGTTCTCCACGATTGACCTCAAATCGGCCTACCACCAGCTCCCCATCCGCCCGGAGGACCGCAAATATACGGCTTTCGAGGCGGATGGCCGCCCCTACCACTTTCTTAGGGTTCCCTTCGGAGTCACCAATGGGGTCTCGGTCTTCCAGCGCGAAATGGACTGAATGGTGGAACAGAACGGGCTGCGGGCCGCCTTCCCGTACCTGGATAACGTCACCATCTGCGGCCATGATCAGCAGGACCACGACGCCAACCTTAATAAATTCCTTGGTACGGCCGCTCTCCTAAATCTGACCTACAATAAGGAGAAGTGTGTTTTCCGCACTCACCGCCTCGCCATCCTGGGGTATGTAGTGGAGAACGGGGTCATCGGCCCCGATCCTGACCGCATGCGCCCCCTCATGGAACTTCCCCTTCCCACCACTCTTAAAGCACTGAGGAGATGCCTGGGCTTCTTCTCATACTACGCCCAGTGGGTCCCTAATTACGCGGAAAAGGCCCGTCCACTTATCAAATTCACCCTTTTTCCCCTGTCGGGAGAGGCCCGCTCGGCCTTCGACCGCATCAAAGCGGACATCGCGAAGGCCACGATCCACGCTGTGGACGAGTCAATCCCCTTCCAGGTGGACAGTGATGCGTCTGACTTCGCCCTGGCCGCCACCCTTAACCAGGCGGGCAGACCCGTAGCGTTCTTCTCACGAACCCTTCAGGGCTCGGAAATTCGGTACTCTTCTGTCGAGAAGGAGGCTCAGGCCATCGTCGAAGCGGTGCGACACTGGCGCCACTACTTAGCTGGCCGACGGTTCACCTTGCTCACGGACCAGCGTTTGGTGGCTTTCATGTTCAACAACGCACAGAGGGGCAAGATTAAGAATGATAAGATACTGAGGTGGAGGATTGAGCTCTCCACCTACAATTATGATATCTTATATCGGCCCGGGAAGCTCATTGAGCCCCCGGACGCTCTGTCTCGCAGAACATGTGCCAGCGCACAGGTGAACCAATTACAGACTCTCCACGATGACCTCTGTCACCCGGGGGTCACCAGGCTCTGCCATTTTATTAAGGCCCGTAACCTGCCCTATTCTGTCGAGGACGTCCGGTCTATGACCAGACACTGCCCGGTCTGCGCAGAGTGTAAGCCGCACTTCTATCGGCCGGACAGGGCACACCTCATAAAAGCCACCCGCCCCTTTGAACGCCTCAGCGTCGATTTCAAAGGGCCCCTTCCTTCTTCTGACCACAACATCTATTTCCTCAACGTTATAGATGAGTACTCCCGATTCCCTTTTGCCATTCCCTGCTCGGACATGACCTCAACCACGGTCATCAAGGCCCTGCACGGCCTCTTCATCCTGTTCGGTTTCCCTAACTACATCCACAGCGACCGGGGATCCTCATTCATGAGTGATGAGCTGCGTCAGTACCAGCTCTCTAAGGGCATAGCCACGAGTAGGACTTCCAGCTATAACCACAGGGTAACGGGCAGGTAGAGAGAGAGAACGCGACAGTCTAGAAGGCCATTTTACTAGCGCTACGGTCTAAAGGCCTCCCAGTCTTCCGCTGGCAAGAAGTCCTCCCCGATGCACTGCATTCAATTAGGTTCCTGCTGTGTACGGCCACCAATGCCACCCCCCATGAGCGGATGTTTGCTTTCCCTGGGAAGTCCTCCTCGGGAATCGCATTACCATCGTGGCTGGCGTACCAAGGCCCCGTTCTGCTCCGGAGGCATGTACGACCCCATAAGTCGGACCCACTGGTTGAAAAGGTCCTGCTCCTCCACGCCAACCCCCAATATGCCTATGTGGCGTTCCCCGATGGGCGGGAGGACACGGTCTCTATCCGGGACCTGGTGCCTGCGGGTGCCCAGGAGCCCACTATGACCCCCCACCCCATATCCCTAGACCCCTCCGTTCAGGTAGCACCAGGTCCACTTACATCTTTGCCCCTTGTGCGCAGCTCGCCTGAGCCCCCCGGAGTCACCACGCAGGACCAGACCAGAAGGGATGACGGTGGACTCGAGCGGTTCCACCCTGCCATCGGAAACAACACCTCAACCGGTACTACAGCAGTCACAGCGACTGATCAAGCCGGCCGACAGGCTGAACCGGTGAAGGGACGATGCCTTACCTCAGTTTTACGACTCTTATGTATATATATATCTTCATACCTCGGTCCATATTGATCCACCCACCCCCGCCGGACTCTTTTTCTAAAGGAGGGGTGAATGTGGTGAACCACTGTTACTACATGTGTATGCCTGGACACACCCATGCTGCACCTGGCCCGGGACTCCTCCCTTTCCACCTGAGACTCCTCCCTTTCCACCAGAGCGAGGTATAAAGGTGATGGTTCCCCCTCCTCGCCTCAGTCTGGGCCAGGTCAGCTACTAGCGTGTGCTCCTGTTCTTTGTGAATAAAAGCCTGTTAATTTCACTCACTCACTGGAGTCTTCATGTTGTGACTGATAGTGCATCATGAGAGTCAGTGTGTGTGAGAGTCAGTGTGTGTGAGAGTCAGTGGGTGTGAGAGTCAGTGTGTGTGTGAGTCAGTGTATGCGAGAGTCAGTGTGTGCGAGAGTCAGTGTGTGAGAGTCACTGTGTGAGAGTCAGTGTGTGAGAGTCACTGTGTGTGAGAGTCACTGTGTGTGAGAGTCAGTGTGTGAGAGTCACTGTGTGTGAGTCAGTGTGTGAGAGTCAGTGTATGAGAGTCATTGTGTGTGAGTCAGTGTGTGAGAGTCAGTGTATGAGAGTCACTGTGTGTGAGAGTCAGTGTGTGAGAGTCACTGTGTGTGAGTCAGTGTGTGAGAGTCAGTGTATGAGAGTCAGTGTGTGAGAGTCACTGTGCGAGAGTCACTGTGCGAGAGTCAGTGTGTGCGAGAGTCAGTGTGTGCGAGAGTCAGTATGTGAGAGTCAGTGTGTGAGAGTCAGTGTGTGTGAGAGTCAGTGTGTGATAGAGTCAGTGTGTGAGAGTCAGTGTTTGTGAGAGTCAGTGTGTGCGAGAGTCAGTGTGTGCGAGAGTCAGTGTGTGCGAGAGTCAGTGTGTGTGAGAGTCAGTGTGTGTGAGAGTCAGTGTGTGTGAGAGTCAGTGTGTGTGAGAGTCACTGTGTGAGAGTCAGTGTGTGTGTGAGTCAGTGTGTGCGAGAGTCAGTGTGTGTGCGAGTCAGTGTGTGAGAGTCAGTGTGTGAGAGTCAGTGTGCGAGAGTCAGTGTGTGAGAGTCACTGTGCGAGAGTCAGTGTGTGAGAGTCAGTGTGTGAGAGATTCAGTGTGTGTGAGAGTCAGTGTGTGCGAAAGTCAGTGTGTGAGAGAGTCAGTATGTGCGGGACTCAGTGTGTGAGAGTCAGTGTGTGCGAGAGTCAGTGTGTGTGAGAGTCAGTGTGTGTGAGAGTCAGTGTGTGAGAGAGTCAGTGTGTGAGAGTCAGTGTGTGTGAGAGTCAGTGTGTGAGAGAGTCAGTGTGTGAGAGAGTCAGTGTGTGAGAGTCAGTGTGTGTGAGAGTCAGTGTGTGTGAGAGTCAGTATGTGCGGGACTCAGTGTGTGAGAGTCAGTGTGTGCGAGAGTCAGTGTGTGTGAGAGTCAGTGTGTGTGAGAGTCAGTGTGTGAGAGAGTCAGTGTGTGAGAGAGTCAGTGTGTGAGAGTCAGTGTGTGTGAGAGTCAGTGTGTGAGAGAGTCAGTGTGTGAGAGAGTCAGTGTGTGAGAGTCAGTGTGTGAGAGAGTCAGTGTGTGAGAGTCAGTGTGTAAGAGAGTCAGTGTGTGAGAGTCAGTGTGTGTGAGAGTCAGTGTGTGTGAGAGTCAGTGTGTGTGAGAGTCAGTGTGTGCGAGAGTCAGTGTGTGCGAGAGTCAGTGTGTGCGAGACTCAGTGTGGGTGAGAGTCAGTGTGGGTGAGAGTCAGTGTGTGCGAGAGTCAGTGTGTGAGAGTCAGTGTGTGAGAGAGTCAGTGTGTGAGAGTCAGTGTGTGAGTCAGTGTGTGTGAGAGTCAGTGTGTGAGAGTCAGTGTGTGAGAGTCAGAGTGTGAGAGTCAGTGTGTGTGAGAGTCAGTATGTGTGAGAGTCAGTGTGTGAGAGTCAGTGTGTGTGAGAGTCAGTGTGTGAGAGAGTCAGTGTGTGAGAGTCAGTGTGTGTGAGAGTCAGTGTGTGAGAGAGTCAGTGTGTGAGAGAGTCAGTGTGTGAGAGAGTCAGTGTGTGTGAGTCAGTGTGTGAGAGAGTCAGTGTGTGAGAGAGTCAGTGTGTGTGAGAGTCAGTGTGTGAGAGAGTCAGTGTGTGGGAGAGTCAGTGTGTGTGAGAGTCAGTGTGTGAGAGAGTCAGTGTGTGAGAGAGTCAGTGTGTGAGAGTCAGTGTGTGTGAGAGTCAGTGTGTGTGAGAGTCAGTGTGTGAGAGTCAGTGTGTGAGAGAGTCAGTGTGTGAGAGTCAGTGTGTGAGAGTCAGTGTGTGTGAGAGTCAGTGTGTGAGAGTCAGTGTGTGAGAGAGTCAGTGTGTGTGAGAGTCAGTGTGTGAGAGTCAGTGTGTGTGAGAGTCAGTGTGTGTGAGAGTCAGTGTGTGAGAGTCAGTGTGTGAGAGTCAGTGTGTGTGAGAGTCAGTGTGTGAGAGTCAGTGTGTGAGAGTCAGTGTGTGAGAGTCAGTGTGTGAGAGTCAGTGTGTGAGAGTCAGTGTGTGAGAGAGTCAGTGTGTGAGAGTCAGTGTGTGTGAGAGTCAGTGTGTGAGAGAGTCAGTGTGTGAGAGAGTCAGTGTGTGAGAGTCAGTGTGTGTGAGAGTCAGTGTGTGTGAGAGTCAGTATGTGCGGGACTCAGTGTGTGAGAGTCAGTGTGTGCGAGAGTCAGTGTGTGTGAGAGTCAGTGTGTGTGAGAGTCAGTGTGTGAGAGAGTCAGTGTGTGAGAGAGTCAGTGTGTGAGAGTCAGTGTGTGTGAGAGTCAGTGTGTGAGAGTCAGTGTGTGTGAGAGTCAGTGTGTGAGAGAGTCAGTGTGTGAGAGAGTCAGTGTGTGAGAGAGTCAGTGTGTGAGAGTCAGTGTGTGAGAGAGTCAGTGTGTGAGAGTCAGTGTGTAAGAGAGTCAGTGTGTGAGAGTCAGTGTGTGTGAGAGTCAGTGTGTGTGAGAGTCAGTGTGTGTGAGAGTCAGTGTGTGTGAGAGTCAGTGTGTGCGAGAGTCAGTGTGTGCGAGAGTCAGTGTGTGCGAGACTCAGTGTGGGTGAGAGTCAGTGTGGGTGAGAGTCAGTGTGTGAGAGAGTCAGTGTGTGAGAGTCAGTGTGTGAGAGAGTCAGTGTGTGAGAGTCAGTGTGTGAGAGTCAGTGTGTGAGAGTCACTGTGCGAGAGTCAGTGTGTGAGAGACAGTGTGTGAGAGTCAGTGTGTGTGAGAGTCAGTGTGTGTGAGAGTCAGTGTGTGAGAGTCAGTGTGTGCGAGAGTCAGTGTGTGAGAGTCAGTGTGTGAGAGAGTCAGTGTGTGAGAGTCAGTGTGTGAGTCAGTGTGTGTGAGAGTCAGTGTGTGAGAGTCAGTGTGTGAGAGTCAGAGTGTGAGAGTCAGTGTGTGTGAGAGTCAGTGTGTGTGAGAGTCAGTGTGTGAGAGTCAGTGTGTGTGAGAGTCAGTGTGTGAGAGAGTCAGTGTGTGAGAGTCAGTGTGTGTGAGAGTCAGTGTGTGAGAGAGTCAGTGTGTGAGAGAGTCAGTGTGTGAGAGAGTCAGTGTGTGTGAGTCAGTGTGTGAGAGAGTCAGTGTGTGAGAGAGTCAGTGTGTGTGAGAGTCAGTGTGTGAGAGAGTCAGTGTGTGTGAGAGTCAGTGTGTGTGAGAGTCAGTGTGTGTGAGAGTCAGTGTGTGAGAGAGTCAGTGTGTGAGAGAGTCAGTGTGTGAGAGTCAGTGTGTGTGAGAGTCAGTGTGTGTGAGAGTCAGTGTGTGAGAGTCAGTGTGTGAGAGAGTCAGTGTGTGAGAGTCAGTGTGTGAGGGTCAGTGTGTGTGAGAGTCAGTGTGTGAGAGTCAGTGTGTGAGAGAGTCAGTGTGTGTGAGAGTCAGTGTGTGAGAGTCAGTGTGTGTGAGAGTCAGTGTGTGTGAGAGTCAGTGTGTGAGAGTCAGTGTGTGAGAGTCAGTGTGTGTGAGAGTCAGTGTGTGAGAGTCAGTGTGTGAGAGTCAGTGTGTGAGAGTCAGTGTGTGAGAGTCAGTGTGTGAGAGTCAGTGTGTGAGAGAGTCAGTGTGTGAGAGTCAGTGTGTGTGAGAGTCAGTGTGTGAGAGTCAGTGTGTGAGAGTCAGTGTGTGTGAGAGTCAGTGTGTGTGAGAGTCAGTGTGTGTGAGACAGTGTGTGAGAGAGTCAGTGTGTGTGAGAGTCAGTGTGTGTGAGAGTCAGGGTGTGTGAGAGTCAGTGTGTGAGAGCCAGTGTGTGTGAGAGTCAGTGTGTGTGAGAGTCAGTGTGTGTGAGAGTCAGTGTGTGTGAGAGTCAGTGTGTGTGAGAGTCAGTGTGTATGAGAGTCACTGTGTGAGAGTCAGTGTGTGTGAGAGTCAGTGTGTGAGAGTCAGTGTGTGAGAGTCAGTGTGTGAGAGTCAGTGTGTGCGAGAGTCAGTGTGTGTGAGAGTCAGTGTGTGAGAGTCAGTGTGTGTGAGAGTCAGTGTGTGAGAGTCAGTGTGTGAGAGTCAGTGTGTGAGAGTCAGTGTGTGTGAGAGTCAGTGTGTGAGAGAGTCAGTGTGTGAGAGAGTCAGTGTGTGTGAGAGTCAGTGTGTGAGAGAGTCAGTGTGTGAGAGAGTCAGTGTGTGTGAGAGTCAGTGTGTGAGAGAGTCAGTGTGTGAGAGAGTCAGTGTGTGTGAGAGTCAGTGTGTGTGAGAGTCAGTGTGTGTGAGAGTCAGTGTGTGAGAGAGTCAGTGTGTGTGAGAGTCAGTGTGTGTGAGAGTCAGTGTGTGTGAGAGTCAGTGTGTGTGAGAGTCAGTGTGTGTGAGAGTCAGTGTGTGAGAGTCAGTGTGTGAGAGTCAGTGTGTGTGAGAGTCAGTGTGTGTGAGAGTCAGTGTGTGTGAGAGTCAGTGTGTGAGAGCCAGTGTGTGTGAGAGTCAGTGTGTGAGAGTCAGTGTGTGAGAGTCAGTGTGTGTGACAGTCAGTGTGTGAGTCAGTGTGTGAGAGAGTCAGTGTGTGAGAGTCAGTGTGTGAGAGAGTCAGTGTGTGTGAGAGTCAGTGTGTGAGAGTCAGTGTGTGTGAGAGTCAGTGTGTGAGAGTCAGTGTGTGAGAGTCAGTGTGTGAGAGTCAGTGTGTGTGAGAGTCAGTGTGTGAGAGTCAGTGTGTGAGAGAGTCAGTGTGTGAGAGTCAGTGTGTGTGAGAGTCAGTGTGTGTGAGAGTCAGTGTGTGTGAGAGTCAGTGTGTGAGAGTCAGTGTGTGAGAGAGTCAGTGTGTGTGAGAGTCAGTGTGTGAGAGTCAGTGGGCCCGATTTTACCATTTTGATTCCAAGTGCCGAATCTGGGCGTAGTACAGATCCGAGCTTGAAATACGCTTTCAGCCGGCTCCTGTCCGATCCGTGCTATGGGCGGGGCTTAGCGCTGCCGGATGATCTTAGCTCTGAACTGCGCATGCGCCCGGGTCAGGAAAGAAAAAGCTGAAAGCGGAGAGAGCAGCTCTGTGACAGAAAACAATAGCTAGCTGTCTCAGGTCACTGATATAAACCTTTGATCAGACAAATGAATCTCGCAGGCATTTCTCATAGAGAGGAGATTGCTTATCGATCTATATCAAAAAATCCATGCTAATCCTAGGCAGTGGAGAGTATTTTCAAGCAGAGTTAATAATTTTGTTGCTGTCCTGTCTAGTGCAATTCAATGAACCCGGAGCTCTAATCAGTCTGGGGTCTTCCAGTCAAATGTATCTCTGGGGGGGGCAGGGGTGAGGGGGGGGTGGTAGCGGTGGGAGGTGGGTCAGAGCATCCTCTGGGGAGGGGGAGGAGGGAGGCGGGTCAGAGCATCCTCTGGAGGGGGGAGGAGGAGGAGGCGGGGGCCGAGAGAGCTGATCGTTGTCTGGTGGGGGGGGGGAGGCCCGATCGCTCACTGGTGGGGAGGGTGTCGGTAAAGCTGCTCGGAATCGGGTGCAGATCGCGTTAAAGGCCCGACGCCCGACTTTACCGCGATTTCGCACCCGAAAACTGGCGCCATGTTTTGGTAAAATCAGGCACAGTGTGTGTGTGAGTCAGTGTGAGTCAGTGTGTGTGTGAGTCAGTGTGTGTGTGAGTCAGGGTGTGTGTGTCAGTGTGAGTCAGTGTGTGTGAGTCACTGTGAGTCAGTGTGTGTGAGTCAGTGTGTGTGGGTCAGTGTGAGTCAGTGTGTGTGAGTCAGTGTGTGTGAGTCAGTGTGTGTGAGTCAGTGTGAGTCAGTGTGTGTGTGAGTCAGTGTGAGTCAGTGTGTGTGAGTCAGTGTGAGTCAGTGTGTGTGAGTCAGTGTGTGTGAGTCAGTGTGAGTCAGTGTGTGTGAGTCAGTGTGTGTGAGTCAATGTGTGTGAGTCAGTGTGAGTCAGTGTGTGTGTGAGTCAGTGTGTGTGAGTCAGTGTGTGTCAGTGTGAGTCAGTGTGTGTGAGTCAGTGTGTGTGAGTCAGTGTGAGTCAGTGTGTGTGAGTCAGTGTGAGTCAGTGTGTGTGAGTCAGTGTGTGTGAGTCAGTGTGTGTGTGAGTCAGTGTGAGTCAGTGTGTGTGTGAGTCAGTGTGTGTGAGTCAGTGTGTGTGAGTCAGTGTGTGTGTGTCAGTGTGTGTGAGTCAGTGTGTGTGTGTGAGTCAGTGTGTGTGAGTCAGTGTGTGTGAGTCAGTGTGTGTGAGTCAGTGTGTGTGTGTCAGTGTGTGTGAGTCAGTGTGTGTGTGTGAGTCAGTGTGTGTGAGTCAGTGTGTGTGAGTCAGTGTGTGTGAGTCAGTGTGAGTCAGTGTGTGTGAGTCAGTGTGAGTCAGTGTGTGTGAGTCAATGTGAGTCAGTGTGTGTGTGTCAGTGTGTGTGAGTCAGTGTGTGTGTGAGTCAGTGTGAGTCAGTGTGTGTGAGTCAGTGTGAGTCAGTGTGTGTGTCAGTGTGTGTGAGTCAGTGTGAGTCAGTGTGTGTGTGAGTCAATGTGTGTGTGAGTCAGTGTGTGTGTGAGTCAGTGTGTGTGTGAGTCAGTGTGTGTGTGAGTCAATGTGTGTGTGAGTCAGTGTGTGTGAGAGTCAGTGTGTGAGAGTCAGTGTGTGTGAGAGTCAGTGTGTGTGAGTCAGTGTGTGTGTCAGTGTGAGTCAGTGTGTGTGTGAGTCAATGTGTGTGTGAGTCAGTGTGTGTGTGAGTCAGTGTGTGTGAGTCAGTGTGTGTCAGTGTGTGTGAGTCAGTGTGTGTCAGTGTGTGTGAGTCAGTGTGAGTCAGTGTGTGTGAGTCAGTGTGTGTGAGTCAATGTGTGTAGGAGTCAGTGTGTGTCAGTGTGTGTGTGAGTCAGTGTGTGGGAGTTGCAATTCTCGTTGCATTGTGATTTCTTACAAAAAAAATCAGAGGATTAAAATCGTTTTTATGCCTATTCTAACTATATTCATGGGAACACTGCAGCTATAAAATCAACGACAAATGTGAATGCAGACTAATTTTGAAAGCTGGATTACAAACAAGCATAATAAATACACACTGCTGTTGACTGACATGTAGCTGGTCGCACATCTAAATGACCGCTATTGTCCAGGCAAAACCATTAAAACAGGACCCACCTCCAATACTATCCAAGTGGCAGGCCTGCACATTCCACCAGCTGACTGCCTCAGAGTTAAAATTCACTGTTATGTGTTCAGATTCTAGAACAGGACTCAAATCCATAATGTTGTGACAGAGTGACATGAGTGCCGCCAACATAACAGAGCAGACCCCTGTGCCAGAAATTGTTGGTTTGCACTCAAATAAAAATAAACTGATTTGATTTGATTTATTATTGTCAATGTATTAGTATACAGTGCAAAGTATTGTTTTTTGTGCACTATACAGACAAAGCATACCATTCAAAGAGAAGGAAAGGAGAGAGTGCAGAATGTACTGTTACAGTCATAGCTAGGGTGCAGAGAAAGGGCAAGTTAATATGAGGTAGGTCCATACAAAAGGCAGCACGGACTAAGGTGTTCTTGAGTCGGTTGGTATGTGACCTCAGCCTTTTGTATCTTTTTCCCGAAAAAAGAATATAAAACTGTCATGATCGCCCATAAAACAAATAAAAATGGAAGACGGAAATATCTTAAAACTGATCAAATAAGAAAATAGTTTGATATCTAAACTCAGAAAAAGAAAAGCATGAATATGTTATCCTTAAGCTCTGCGAAAACCCTCCAGCTCCAGTGTACCCTGGGATCAATCAGCTTGTTCGTTTTAAGTTACTTCCAGTGGTTCATAGTTAGCCAGCCAGTGGCCTTTATGTAGATGACTTGATTTAGGAGCAAGGCTATAACTAAATAGAACAGTCGTCTGTGACAAAAATGTAATAATTTTACAGGAGTTCCTTGCTGATTGTCTTCTCCTGTAAATTTATTGATTTGGAGGTGTAAGGAATGGTGAAAAAGGGCAATTTGAACAAAAGCACATTTGCAACGGCAGCAATAGTATAAACTAATATGGCACAGGTGGGTAAAATAGTAACCATGATGTTAGAATGTTCTTAGCTGATGTATAGATTTTCATTTATTTTGTACACATATATAAGGATAAAACTTCTCCTGTTTCATAGTTTCCCTGATCCTACATCCCTCAAGGTGTATCTCATTCCTATAGAAATACATGCTGTCACTTAAATTTTTAAAGTTTATTTATTCGTCACAAGTAGGCTGACATTCACACTGCAATGAAGTTACTGTGAAAATCCCCTACTGATCAATTACTGATCAACTCATCAACTACTGATGAAGTGAATGAACACATGATTCCCAGTATAACTACGTGTTATATAAAAAGCAGTCTACTAGGTAGAGCATTTTATTTTTATATGAATTTTTAAAATGTTTCTATACTCTTGGGGTGAAAGGGATCAAGGGATATTTGGGGGGGGGGGGGGGGGGGGGGAGCCGGGATCAGGATACTGAATTTGATGATTAAAATGAATGACAGAGCAGGCTCGAATGGCCAAATGGTCCACTCCTGCTTCTATTTTCTGTGTTTTTATGTGTCTAAAAAGCAATGGCTGTAAACTCATCAAACTTTATTTTGATTTTTATGATGTAGATTATGATATCCTCAAGAGTTTCAATCTTAAGTTTATTGTTTTTTGTTTAAGTTACATGGGTTGGTGTGATGATTGCCACCCTCACAAACTTGCTAAACAGAAAGTTCTGACCAACTGGTGACTTGTCTTTGAAGGAGTAGAAAATAGCTGAGCGGGTTCCAAAATAATGCAGCTGGTGAGGAAGATTCACAACTTGGTCAACCTTCTGTGGCAGCCTTAGTAACTTGACACTTGAACTAGAGAGACATGTCGGATCCCAGGGCACCACTGATGAGTGATCCGCCAGCCTGGTTTACTCATGGAATCTGAAGAGAAGGTTTATCACTGGGATTCCTCCCACCTTTACACAATCCTGTAAACTGAAAAGTGGTGGGAAACTTCCTAATGCCATGCACTGGAAACAATGCAGTATTAGCTGATTAACCTCAAGCACACTTGGGGTGTTGGTTTTGTCAAATTGTATGGAAGTTCCTTGGACCTATGTATGTATGTATGGTGTGTTTCTACAGAGGGAGAAGTTATTCAACAAGCAGAAAACTTACACGCATGTTTTTTCAGTGACTTATTATGCACAACTTTGTCTTAAAATCCTCATGCAATATTTTACTAGAGGAACTTACACATTTAAAATCACAAAGAGAGAAAATTCAGATTAATATATTAAAGTTAAAGTTTTAAAGTTTATTTATTTGTCACAAGTAGGTTTACATTAACACTGCAATGAAGTTACTGTGAAAATCCCCTAGTCGCCACACTCCGGCGCCTGTGCGGGTACGCTGAGGGAGAATTTAGCATGGGAAATGCACCTAACCAGCACGTCTTTCAGACTGTGGGAGGAAACCGGAGCATCCGGAGGAAACCCACGCAGACATGGGGAGAATGTGCAAACTCAGCACAGACAATGACCCAAGCTGGGAATCAGAACCCGGGTCCCTGGCACTGTGAGGCAGCAGGGCTAACCACTGTGCCACCATTAAGCGATTGTATCTATGATTCCGTTGCGTAATGGAAGGTTATAATCAAAATGTGCCGAAGCATAACAAGTTCAGCATAGCGGGATCAATATATACTATATGTTTCTTTATTTAACTCTGAGCTGTTTGGAAAATTGTCTGTGTCACTCATTCTTATGTTACTAAATGTATCTAACTACGTTTTGACCAAGGAACTTAAAACATCCTGCAGCTGTTAGCTATTGTCCAACAATAAAGCTTTAATTAGTTCAGACAATGTCACTCTTACTGGAACGCTAAATATTCTAACAAAACCTATGCATTTCAGTCATTTGTAATAGGCATTTTAGGTGCAATATTTAATGGTGTTGTTCAGATACAACAGATCAGTTGGTAAAGGCCATATGAAACATATTCCACATAGGCAAATGCTGTTCATATTTGGCCTCAATGCCTCCAGGCTAGAAAGAGAAAACAAAATCAGTCAGGATTTGCTCTCATGATCACTAACCATTGGCCCCTGCTAAAGTTGCAGACAAGATTAGCCTTGGTTTTGATGCTCTTCGAAACATAGAATCATAGAAAAATTACAGCATAGAAGGAGGCCATTGGGCCCATCTTGTCCATGCCAGCCAAGGACACACAGGTGCCCTTTCCAATCCCACTTTCCTGCACCCGGCCCATAGCCCTGTAGCTTACAGCACTTAAGGTGCGGGTCCAGGTACTTTGAGTTTAGGGTTTTTCATTCCACCAACTCAGGCAGCGAATTCCAGACACGCACCACCCTCTGCATTAAAAAGTTCTTCCTCATGTCCCCTCTCGATCTACTGCCACTTATCTTGAATCTATGTCCCCTGGTTCTAGAATTCTCCACCAAGGGAAACAATTTTATCCTGTCAACTCTATCTCTTCCTCTCATGATTTTATACACTTCCATCAAACCACCCCTCAGCATTCTTTGTTCCAAGGAAAATACTCCAACCTATCCATTCTCTTCTCATAGCTACACCTGGCAACATTCTTGTAAACCTCCTCTGCACTCTCTGCAGTGCAATTACGTCCTTCCTATAATTTAATGACCAGAACTGCACACAATACTCCAGTTGTGGCCTCACCAGTGTTTTATAAAATTCCTGCATTATGGGGCGAATTCTCCCATTCCGCCTGCCACGGGAATCATAGTGGGCAAGGGGCGGACCATGGAAACATCTGTTGACTTCGGGTATGATGTTCCAGTTTCTGGGCGAGTGTGGCCGGAACATCCTGCCCTATATCCTTACTTTTATATTCCACACTTCTGCCAATGAAGGAGAGCATTCCATGTGCCTTCTTTACAACCTTGTCTACTTGAACTGCTGCTTTTAGGGACCTGTGTACTTGTACACTAAGATCTCTCACTTCGCCTATCCTTCTTAGTGTATTTCCATTTATTGTGTATTCCCTATACTGTTTGACCTCCCTAAATGCATTACCTGTCACTTCTCTATGTTAAAATCCATCTGCTACTTTACCACCCACTCCACCAACCCATCAATATCATCCTGAGTTTATTATGTGATGGTTTTTATAATAATAAGCAAAACATGGAGTGATCAAAATTGGGAATGATAGGTGAGCCATATGTAATTTGTCAGCAGGATGTGCAATTTGGGAAACCAGGACAAATTTTTGAGTAATGCAATGTGTTTGTAAAACCACGTATTTTATCACCATCATTTCTCGGCTTTGAGACCCAAGTAACTTGTAAAAGCAGAAGAAAGCATAGGAGTGCTGAGTTGGCTCATCAAGCCTGCTCCTCCCCTGAGCCATATTCAATATAAATATCCTCTGATTGCCAAAGTCATAAAGCAAATGCCATGAATATTTATCTGTTCCACGTCTCCATTATAAATGCATCATGCATCCATCTGGTTGATCAGGTCATCACACCACTGTGGGTTCCATACTGTACGGACATCTTTAGTTGAGCATATTCCGATTTTCATTTGAAACAATTAGCTGAAAAAAGGACCTTACCGAATAGTAACAATAACCACCACCTTAGTTGTCGTTGCATCATTATTTTCAGGACAGGGAACAATGTTATTAATTATGTGCAGACCTCACACTTGCTCCATTTTTATCCCATTTTTCCCATTTGTCTCTTTACTTTTTGTATCCCGCTTTTAATAATTGTCTTGTTCTATTATAGTCCCATTCTTCCTATTGATGGATTGATTCTACTTTAAATATTCCTCGTCTCCAGTGTTGCCCTGTTTTTCGACTGGATTTAGAACCTCTCAAGTTATCGAACAGTAGGCTTTCCACAAAATGGCATAGCGGTCATGTTACCAGGCTAGTAATCAAATGACGTAAGTTCAAATCCCACCACTGAAGCTACAAAATGTAAACACAAATAATTTTTCATTTCATGAAAAACTTACAACAGTAAAGGTGACTGTGTAATTACAGGACTGTTGTAAAAATCCATTTGATTCACTAATGCCCTTCAACGGAAGCAATTATGCTGTTCTCACCCAGTCTGGCCTATATGCGATTCTAGACTCACAGCAACGTTGGTTCTGCAGTGGTCTAACAAGCCCACCCAGTTGTATTTAAGAAGACAGCACATTGCCATCTTCTCAAAGGTAATTCCGAATGTGCAATAAATAGTGACTTGACCAGTGACAACCACATCCTGTGAATGAATAACAAAAGAGCTGGATGACAAAAGTAAGTTTAAAAATGTGTATGATAGAGGCATTGTCGCATTTTAAGTATTTCAGTATAAACGAAACAAACAAGATGAATACTGAAGTGTTTTTCTCGAACATAATTTAGTAATGGGATCAGTCCGAATAAGTTAGTTGACCATCGGACAAACATTTCCAAATCAGTCAGGGGAACAATGGTTAACAAAATTGCTACATTCTTCAAAAATTATTTTTTTCATGGGGTCAGCTGATATCACACCATTCAAAACATTTGTTCAGGGGTTGCAATCTCCAACTGAAATGCTCCCGCAGGACTGCCAGGTGTAGGTACGAACTCAGTGCTGCTGAGATAGTGACATTATATATATTATTTGTTTATTAATTGTTACAGACTATGGGTGTTGCTGGCTGGCCAGAATTTATTGTCCATCCCTAACTGCCCTGGTCCATTTCAGAGGGCGCTTGAGAGTCAACCACATTGCTCTGGGTCTGGAGTCACATGTCAGCCAGACCATGTAAGGGCAGCAGATTTCCTTCCCTAAAGGACATTAGTGAACAAGATGGGTTTTTATGACAATCGTCAATGGTTTCGTGGTCATCATTAAACTTTTAATTTCAGATATTTTTGTGAATTCAAATTTCACCGTCTGCTGTGGTAAGATTCGAACCCAGTGCTGTGTGGATGATCTATCTCAGCCTCTTCTGGAGGTCCTTAGCATGCTTGGTCCTTAGCATCACAGATGTCAGTCTTCAGCCAATACAACTCACACCTCTTGATATCAAGAAATGGCTGAAGGTACTGGATAGTGCTAAGGCTATGGGCAATTCCGGCAATAGTACTGAAAATATGTGCTCCAGAACTAGCTGCACCCCTAGTCAAGCTGTTCTAATACAGCTGCAACACTGGCACCTACTCAGCAATGTTGAAAATTGGCCAGTTATGTCCTGTACACAAGAAACAAGACTAACCCAACCAGGCCAATTACTGTCCCATCAGTCTACTCTCAATCACAAGTGATGGAAGAGATCATTGAGAGTATAATCAAGCAGCATTTATTTAGTAATAACCTGCTCACTGGCACTTAGTTTGAGTTCCGCCAGGGTCATTCAGCTCCTAACCTCATTCCAGATTCAGTCCAAACATAGACAAAAAAGCTGAACTCTAAAGGTGAGGTGAGAGTGGCTGCTCTTGACATTAATGCAGCTTTTGACTGAGTGTAGCATTAAACTAGCAAAACAGAAGTCAATTGGAATAAGGTAGAAAATTCTCCACTGTTTGAAGTCATACCTGACACAAAGAAATATGGTTGTGGTTGATGAAGACAATCCCAGCTCCAGGACACCTCTGCAGGTGTTCCTCAGGATATTGTTGTAGGCCCAACCATATTTAGCTGCTTCATCAACATTCTTCCTTCCAACATAAGATCAGAAATGGGGATGTTCAGTGATGATTGCACAATGTTCAGCACCATTTGTGAATCCTCAGATACTGAAGCAGGGCATGTCCAAATACAGCAAAACCTGGACAATATCCAGGCTTGGGCTAACAGGTGTCAATTAACTTCCATGCAACATAAATGCCAGGCAATGACCATCTCCAACAAGAGAGGATCAAACCATCTCCCCTTGATATTCGATGGCATGACCATTGTTGAACCTCCCATTATCAACCCCATAGGGATTATCATTGACCAAAAAATGGACTGGACTAGCCACTTAAACACTGTGGCTACAAGAGAAGGTCAGAGGCTGGGGATTCTGTGGAGACTAACTCACTTCCTGATTCCTCAAAGCCTATCCATCATCTACAAAGCACAAGTCAGGAATGTGATGGAATAGCCTCCACATGCCTGGATGAGTGCAAGTTCCAACAACCGTCAAGAAGCTTGACACCTTATAAAAAGAAGCAGGCCACTTGATTGGCACCCCATCCGCCACCTTCAACATTCACTCACTCCACCACTGGCATTCTGCATTATCATTCCTTCACTGTCGCTGGATCAAAATTCTTGAACTCCCTTCCTAACAGCACTGTGGGTGAACTTGACTGCACACACTGCAGCACTTCAAGAATGCAGTTCACTTTTTCAAGGGCAATTAGGGATGGACAATAAATACTGGCATAGGCAGTGCATTTCACACCTCATGCAAGGATTGTTAAAAATCCTCTCAAGCAGTGGTTGTAAAATGGGGAAGTATTGGATCAATCTCACATTATACACAACGCATGAAATTTCATTTCATTGACTGCAATGCAACTGAATATCAGACACTGTACAACAAGCAGCTGATCCAATACGTTTGGAGAGATTGGGTAAACTGGGGTTGTTCTCCCTGAAAAGACGGAGAATGAGGGGAGATCTAATAGAGGTGTACAAGATTATGAAGGGGATAGATAGGGTGAACGGTGGGAAGCTTTTTCCCAGATCAGAAGTGACGTTCACGAGGGGTCACGGGCTCAAGGTGAGAGGGGCGAAGTATAACTCAGATATTAGAGGGATGTTTTTTACACAGAGGGTGGTGGGGGCCTGGAATGCGCTGCCAAGTAGGGTGGTGGAGGCAGGCACGCTGACATCGTTTAAGACTTACCTGGATAGTCACATGAGCAGCCTGGGAATGGAGGGATACAAACGATTGGTCTAGTTGGACCAAGGAGCGGCACAGGCTTGGAGGGCCGAAGGGCCTGTTTCCTGTGCTGTACTGTTCTTTGTTCTTTGTTCATTTCACACCACTATCTGAAACACATTCTACCCTAAAAATTCTGATATGAACTCACTAAGTTCTGCCATTGCAACTAGGAAAAAAGAAACAAACTATCAGTTTGGCGATCCTGGCAAAATGCTGGCTCATTTCATAGAATCCCCTACAGTGCAGAAGGAGGCCATTCGGTCCATCAAGTCTGCACTGACCACAATCCCACTAAGTCTCTATCCCCATAATCCTCATTTACCCTGCTAATCCCCTTGATACTAGAATCAATTTATCATGGTCAATCAACCTAACCCACACATCTTTGGACTGTCGGAGGAAGTTGGAGCACCTGAGGAAACCCAGGCAGACACGGGGAGAAAGTGCAAACTCCACACAGACAGTGACCCAAGGCTGGAATTGAACCTGGGTCTCTGATGGTGTGAGGCAGCAGTGCTAATCAGTGCGCCACCCTGCCGCCCTGAGTCACACCCAGAGTCACCAGGTTGGGCCAACCCCTCAACTGAGCAGCCTACAGACACAGGCAAAAACTTGCCCAGTAAACTTGGCTTTTGTACATTTGGCTAGGGAAAGCAAAATCCTGTTCGAGAGTTATACAGCCTGCACTAAAAAGAATAAATGGTGATGAGTTAGAAAATACGCTGAAATACTCACAATGAAGACACGGAGCCAACATTTTGACTCTGAACAGTTTCTTGTGTAGGACATGTCCCAAAAGAGGGTGACTTTATTGGAAGTTATAGGCCGACCTTCTCAGTAAATCATTAAGAAAGATCAGTGGCCAAATCAATGCAGTCACCCAGCTCCCTCATATCTGGTTACAAGAAGAGGTATGCAATCAGGACAAAGATGAAAGTAATTGTACCTTCATTTCTTGTGAAGTCCATCAATCATGGCACAAACCCTAGTCAGGAATTCAAGTTCCCGCTCTTCCAATTTTCACACTACCCCCAGATGCTACTAAGGAGGACTTTGCAGGTTCAACAGGACTGGGTGTGCTGTTGTTGTTTCCGATGGTTTGGTCGAAGCTGGATGGTCCATTTGGTTTCATCCCTTTCCAGCTTTGTAGCAGTTTGATAAAACTGACTGGCTTGTTGTTCTATTTCACAGAGTCAAGTACATTGCTGTGGGTCTGGACTCACATGTATTGTTCACAACTATTGCCTTATTTCATATTAACTAATGCGTACATTTCCTTGAATGAAGATGATTTCATGGATCAGCAAGCTGCATTGAGGGCTTCAGGCTGAGGTTGTTCTTCATTGTTATGGGCTTTCTCAGAATGGAAGGGCTGCTGACAATAGACCTGATCTCCTGATAGCTGCTGGCCCTTCATTTGCCTCAAAAAAGGCTTGAACGGTAGATGTCTTCCTGGTTAACAGCCAGCTTTGTGAACAAAAGGGTTTCTGCAGTTATCATTATTTCAGTGCAAAATCCTACTCCTTCCTGGAAGTGCTGGGTTTGACGGAGAGTTTTGGTGCTTGCATGGCCACCCTCTGTAGTTAAGGAAATCGGAAAACCCCCTCCATGTGAGGCATCCTTTGCACAGGAGAGGTGATCAAGATGCAAATACAGCGACAGTCACTCTCCAGATACATGTGAGCACGTCAGCCTGGCTAATCTCTCTGACAAAAGACCCCAATGACTGCAGGCCAAGTACATCCAGTTTGGGCAAGACAACCACAGTGGGCACTGTCTGAATGTGAAACCCTGTTAAAGCTCCAAGTGGTAATTTTCTATTAAACACATCACATGGGCAGCACAGTGGTACAGTGGCTAGCACTGCTGCCTCACAGCGCAAGGGACCCAGGTTCAATTCCGGCCTCGGTGACTGTCTATATGGAGTCTGCACATTCTCCCCGTATCTGCGTGGTTTCTTCTGGGTATTCCAGTTTCCTCCCACTGTCCAAAGATGTGCGGTTAGGTTGATTAGCCATGCTAAATTGCCCCTTAGCGTCAGGGGGACGAGCAGGATAAATATGTGGACTTACAGGGATAGAGACTGGGTGGGATTGTTATCGGTGCAGACTCAATGGGCTGAATGGCCTCCTTCTGCGGTGTAGATATGGCATGGTAAAATGAAGGATGAGGAGGAACATTCTGCTACTTATGTCAGGTATTCAATTGTGAGGTATGAGGTTGGTTAGACATCCAGTAAAGTTCATTGCAAGGTTCTCCTGAAAAATTAATCTGAATGAGCACTTGGCATGCCATAACATTCAAGGCTATGGGCCAAGTGCTGGCAAGTGGGATAAGGAGGGCAGGTCAGGACCTTTCATGCATCGGTGCGGACTCAATGGGCCTGATTCTGTGATTCTGTCTACTGTCACCCAGCTGACATTTCAATTTCCCCTTCAGTCATTACAACCTGCCTGACTGACTGAGACTGATCATTTGATGGCGTGGACCCATGCTGTTAGGTCATTGAAATTCAGTAAAGACCTTAAGAACATTCAAAAAGAGATTCTCAACTCTTAAACTTGGGTTGGCTTTAAGAACAGGGCCAAAATAAAAAAACTCACAATGCACCAGTCTGCCATTCTTGAATCACTTGAGCCAAACCCACAATTTCACTGAGTGTAGCCTTCGTAGAGGAGAAGGCAGAAGCAACCACTATGCTTTAAAAATAGGTTCTTCAAATATTATCGCATGAAAACTTAATACATCATATGAAATTCTTTTGCCAATTATTCGAATGGAGGTGTAAACATTAATTTTAGATTAATATCTCCTTCAAAATAGCAGACAAGGGAAATTAACATACATGTCTTTGTAATAATATCTCAACAATCTAATACTTGCAATCTTTTGGGTGTGCCTATTAAAATGAAAAAGGTCTCATAGCTTCATATGAAATAACAAACTTTTCTACGACATAATTATCCCACATTGGTTTCATTATAGAGATGAATGTTTACAATAAATAATAATGTTGCAAATCAATATTTCAGGCAATATTGGAGAGGGTTAAATTAGCTCAAGAATCAATGGGTGCAGGATTGCCCAGCAGTTTCATAAAGCATTTAAATATGTCCAAAGATGTGCAGGTTAGGTGGATTGGCCATGCTAAATTGCCTCTTAGTCTCCCAAGATGTATAGCTTAGGGGGATTAGTGGGGTAAATATGTGGGGTTATGGGGATAGAATGGGGGTGGGCCTGGGTAAGATGTTCTGTTGGAGAGTCGATGCAGACTCGATGGGCTGAATCCTTCTCTACTGTAGGGGTTCTATGATTCAATGATTTAGCACTGTTGTGGGAAAAGTACCACTAGGTCAGGCTTGAAGGTTTCAAGAATACAGTTTTATTTTAACGAAGCTTCATGGAGAAAAGGCACTAACAAGCAGCAAAACCTTCTCTCAATGAGACAATAGGAGCAGTCCACCTTTATACCCTTTACACAATAGATGGACCGGCATCTAGCCATTATCACATCATTGTAATCAAGTAGGTGATCGATCGTTAACACATCGCTATAGACAAATACAGACAGATACAGACATGAACATGTTAACATCGCATTGTCTTAGGAATGGATACATTTCCTACGTCAGTGGCTATCAATGGTTTTTAGTTTCGGCCTATTCATAGTAATTTACAGTAATTGGTTTTCCTGCAGTTATGTATTCCCGATCCCACCTGTAGTTAATCTCGTTATCTTCCCCTATTGTCCTTATCTTTAAGCCCTGGCTGGCTTCCTGTAGGATTTGATTCCTGCATGTTTAACTTTGGGATAGCTGTCTGTCCTTTATGTTTTAATCTCAGGTGGCTGACTGTACTGAAAGTCAGTGCCCGTTTAATGTCTCTTTCCCAGGTGACTTTTTGTGTGCCAGGCAACCATCTTATGGTATGCCCATCTGTATATTTTTCCTCCTCCAAGCACACTCTTTAGAAGTCACTAATGTCTTCAAAGGCAACAAACTGGATTGAACTCCTTTATTTGGTGAAATTTTCAATTTTTTAAACTACGTGTGGTGGTGGGCAGGTCCTGTGGTGAATTTCCCACTGCACGGTATAGTGGGAAATCACAGCTGGTGTCCCGCTTGGCAGCTAATTAATTATGCACAGGCGAGTATCTCTCTGAGCAACATGGCGAGTCAGGAACAGATTCATCCAGCCTGCCATCACCTAATGTGGCCGAAGGTCAGGGCGCCGTATTTATAGGCCACCCAAATACATATTCACTCTCTCCAGCTTAGCTCCAGTTGACAGCATCCAAGAAGAAAGCTGCCTCAGTGTTCAGTAATGACCTCCTTGTGGCTCTCATCAATGGAGTCCGCCAACCACAGGGATGTCGTCAACCCCAGGGATAGTTTCAGGAATCCCACTAGCCTCACCTTGCCAGTCTGGGAGATGATTGCAAAGGGGGGTCAGCTCATCAGGAGTCTGTCTGAGAAACGACATACATTACCGGAAGAGGGTGAACACTCACGTCTACTCCAACAGGGCAAGTCAATCTTCTCCTCACTCCAGTCTCACACTCTCATAATGGCATCATGTATTCAAAGAGTTACACTGCTCAGGAATCTCACACAGTATGGGGGCGGGGGGGTGGGGGGGGGGCGGGGGCGGTAGCGGTTACTTCACCACTGATTGTCTCATGGATACTTCATCGTTACCAGCATTTCATCTATCATGCTGCACTAACTCCATCCTCAACCCTTACTGGGAAGGGCTCAGCACACACTGCCAGCATGCGAGCTTCCCAACCTCTCCTCCATCTCTTCTCATCACATTCCATGCATTTGTCTTCATCAGGCCAATATTGGCCACAACAAGAGGGAGAGACCCCAGACTGCAGGACAGCTGACATCCTGGATTTGTCCATACTCGAGGAGAATGCTGCCAATTTGATGGATGATGGCAGAGGTTGCTCCTGTGGGGAAGGTGAGATCAGCCTCTCACTGCAAACCAATACGGATGAGCCTTCTATGAGTTGATCACATCCTGGCATTCTCAGGGAGGGCCATGCAATGTTGTATTCAGTCCGTTCATGAGCTAAATCAAAAGCCCTTCCTTGCAAACACTAGCAGGTCCAGACAGACCTGCAGAACCAACACAAGCCCCAGACCCAGGCCATGAAGAAGCTGAGCAGCCATTAGAGGAAGACCTCTCACTGCATTCACCCACACTCTCCACCAGCTTAGGGACACACACTCCGGTGCGCCCTAAGATTAGGTCCAGAGTACGTTCTGGGGAGCACCTCATGGACACATCTCCACAGCATGTAAAGGAAGTGTGAGCCCTGGTGCATGGCACTCAAAGAACAAAGAACAATACAGCACTGGAACAGGCCCTTCGGCCCTCCAAGCCCGCGCCGCTCCCTGGTCCAAACTAGACCATTCTTTTGTATCCCTCCATTCCCACTCAGTTCATGTGGCTATCTAGATAAGTCTTAAACGTTCCCAGTGTGTCCGCCTCCACCATCTTGCCCGGCAGCGCATTCCAGGCCCCCACCACCCTCTGTGTAAAATACATCCTTCTGATATCCGTGTTAAGCCTCCCCTGCCTCACCTTGAACCGATGACCCCTCGTGAACGTCACCACCGACCTGGGAAAAAGCTTCCCACCGTTCACCCTATCTATGCCTTTCATAATTTTATACACCTCTATTAGGTCACCCCTCATCCTCCGTCTTTCCAGTGAGATCAACCCCAGTTTACCCAATCTCTCCTCATAACTAAGCCCTTCCATACCAGGCAACATCCTGGTAAACCTCCTCTGCACTCTCTCTAAAGCCTCCACGTCCTTCTGGTAGTGTGGCGACCAGAACTGGACGCAGTATTCCAACTGCGGCCGAACCAACGTTCTATACAACTGCAACATCAGACCCCAACTTTTATACTCTATGCCCCGTCCTATAAAGGCAAGCATGCCATATGCCTTCTTCACTACCTTCTCCACCTGAGATGTCACCTTCAAGGATCTGTGGACTTCCACACCCAGGTCCCTCTGCGTATCTACACCCTTTATGGTTCTGCCATTTATCGTATAGCTCCCCCCTATGTTAGTTCTACCAAAATGCATCACTTCGCATTTATCTGGATTGAACTCCATCTGCCATTTCTTTGCCCAAATTTCCAGCCTATCTATATCCTTCTGTAGCCTCTGACAATGTTCCTCACTATCTGCAAGTCCAGCCATTTTTGTGTCATCCGCAAACTTACTGATCACCCCAGTTACACCTTCTTCCAGATCGTTTATATAAATCACAAACAGCAGAGGTCCCAATACAGAGCCCTGCGGAACACCACTAGTCACAGACATCCAGCCGGAAAAAGACCCTTCCACTACCGCCCTCTGTCTTCTGTAACCAAGCCAGTTCTCCACCCATCTAGCCACCTCCCCCTTTATCCCATGAGATCCAACCTTTTGCACCGAACTACCATGAGGGACCTTGTCAAACGTTTACTAAAGTCCATATAGACGACATCCACGGCCCTTCCATTGTCAACCATTCTAGTCACTTCTTCAAAAAACTCCACCAGGTTAGTGAGGCATGACCTCCCTCTCACAAAACCATGCTGACTATCGTGAATGAGTTTATTCCTTTCTAAATGCGCATACATCCTATCTCTAAGAATCCTCTCCAACAACTTCCCTACCACGGACGTCAAGCTCACCGGCTTATAATTTCCCGGGTTATCCTTCCTACCCTTCTTAAATAACGGGACCACATTAGCTATCCTCCAATCCTCTGGGACCTCACCTGTGTCCAGTGACGAGTCAAAGATTTGCGTCAGAGGCCCAGCGATTTCATCTCTCGTCTCCCTGAGTAGCCTGGGATAGATTCCATCAGGCCCTGGGGATTTGTCAATCTTTATATTCCCTAAAAAACCTAACACTTCCTCCCTTGTAATGGAGATTTTCTCTAACGGGTCAACACTCCCCTCCGAGACACTCCCAGTCAACACATCCCTCTCCTTTGTGATTACCGACGCAAAGTATTCATTTAGGATCTCCCCTACTTCTTTGGGCTCTAAGCATAATTCCCCACTTTTGTCCCTGAGAGGTCTGATTTTTTTCCCTGACAACCCTTTTGCTCCTAACGTATGAATAAAATGCCTTGGGATTCTCCTTAATCCTGTCTGCCAAGGACATTTCGTGACCCCTTTTTTCCCTTCTAATTCCGCGTTTCAGTTCTTTCCTACTTTCTTTGTACTCCTCCAGAGCTCCCTCCGTTTTTAGCTGCCTGGACCTAACGTACGCCACTCTTTTCTTTATGACCAATCGCTCAATTTCCCTGGTAATCTACGGTTCTCGAATCCTACCCTTCCTATCCTTCTTTTTACAGGCACATGCCTACCCTGCAGCCCTAACAACTGTTCCTTAAAAGTCTCCCACATGCCAGATGTGGATTTACCCTCAAACAGCCTCTCCCAATGAACAGCTGCCAAATTCTGCCTAATCCCACTAAAGTTAGCCTTCCCCCAATCCAACAACTTACCCTTGGGACACCACATATCCTTTTCCATCACTATCCTAAAGCTAACAGAATTGGAGTCACTATTTGCCGCATGTTCCCCTACCAAAACTTTGAAGACCTGACCGGGCTCATTCCCCAGTACCAGGTCCAGTATAGCCCCTTCTCTAGTCGGGCTATCTACATATTGTTCCAAAGAACCTTCCTGTACACATTTTACAAATGCCTCCCCATTCAGACTCCCAGCCCTACGCGATTTCCAGTCTATACCAGGGAAATTGAAGTCTCCCACTACAACAACCCTATTTTTCCTGCACCTATCCATTATCTCCTGACATATCCGTTCTTCCACTTCCCTTGGGCTGTTGGGGGGCCTGTCGTATACCCCCAACATAGTGACTGCGCCCTTCCTGTTTCTGAGCTCCACCCACAGTGACTCGTTACACGACCCCTCTGAATTGTCCTCCCTCTGCACCGCTGTAATATGCTCTCTAACTAATACTGCTACTCCCCCACCTCTTTTGGCCCCTCCTCTGTCTCGCCTAAAACACTTGTACCCCGGAATATTCAGCTGCCAGTCCTGTCCCTCTTTCAACCAAGTCTCTGTCACCGCAACCACATCCAAATTCCTCGTAAGCATTAAGGCCCTAAGTTCGTCTGTCTTACCTGCTACACTCCTTGCATTGAAGTAGATGCACTCCAGACCTCCAGGCCCAGTGAGGTCATCCTCCCCCAGAGTGCTGTTCTTCTTTGCCAGCCTTGTCCTGCCCCCAAGCTCGTCCCCAATCTCTACACTTGTAGACCTAATTTTCTGATCCCCACCCCCCACTCAGGGCACAGCTCGAAATTAGGTGCTCGCTGAGTGTGAGTCTGATGCTGTGCCATGGCCGTGTCACACATGCTGGAGATACAACAGCAGGCAGTGAAAAATCAGGCAGTCAACAGCCCAACACAATAGACTTCTCCACCCATCACGGGCATTCAGCCTTGGATCTTCAGGTAAGTGTTCTCCAAGGCGGCCTTCACGACACACGACAGCGCAGAGTCGCTGAGCAGAAACTGATAGCCAAGTTCCGCACACATGAGGACGGCCTAAACCGGGATGTTGGATTTATGTCACATTATCAGTAACCCCCACAGCTTGCCTCCTGGGCTTGCAGAATTTCACTAGCTGTTCTGTCTGGAGACAATACACATCTCTTTAACCTGTGTTTAATGTTCCCTCCACCCACATTGTCTACCTTTAAGACCTGGCTGGCTTTAGGGATTCGCATTCTAATCAGTATTCTGCAACTTGATTTTGTGTCTGTTTGCCCTGTTTGAGAGCACATTTCCACTCCATCTGACGAAGGAGCAGAGCTCCGAAAGCTTATGGTATTTGCTACCAAATAAACCTGTTGGACTTTAACCTGGTGTTGTGAGACTTCTTACTGAGTTCTAACATTAACATTGGTATGTCTTCCCTGGATGGTACCATCATCTACCCCAAAGTATTTCCTTTTAGCAGGACAATGTATATGTATTGGGCTGTCTACAACTGCCAATTTCGTTGTTGGGATTCACATCCTGTGAAATACCTTTTGGAATGGTGATGGCTTCTAACCCACTGGCACATTCATGATAATGCACCTAGCTGGAATGGTAGGGTTAGAAAAATTAAGAAGGTTTAAAGTCACTTCAGGGTGAGAGGTGTTCAATCACTGTTACCTTTGTAAATGCATTTGCGGTTCATGGTGGTCTCGTCGTTTGAAAGTGTCGTGCATATTTTATCTCTTACTTTGTGAGTTCACATTATGTGATGCTAACACGTGATCGTTACTCTACCCTTGTGTTATGTCAGGGAGATATGTCAGAGTCTTTACTGCAAATGTATGTGAAATGCATTAGTAAACATTTTCTTTATAAGGGGCTTGGAAAGGTGGATGTAATTGTCTCTCCAGAAGGCTGCCTTCATTGGCAATGCCAAAGCATAGGACCTGCAGGCAAGATGGTGATTTCAACCATGCGTGCATCTCAATGTTTGCAAAATGTTTCTCATTAAAGTGGCAACGACCGCATCAAATTATTTGATGCAGTGTTTGCTCTGTTGTGGCAACTTGCATTTTCCAGAGCACACAGACACAGGACTTCCGCTGATCTTTCCAAAGAGGACGACACATGGGCGTCAAGAACCATCATGAGCTGTTAGCCCTTATCCCCAAGCAGCCAGCCCTGGAATCATTGAGGCCCTTCAAATATGTGAGGCACCTAGGAGTGACTTTGGATATATGAGTCACGAGAACTCCCGGAGTGCCCGGCGCAAGGTACACCATGTGCTCCGGGATGAATCAATACCAGTTGAACATTCAGGAAGTGGAACCCTTTCTTGTTAATGAGCATCAAGGGCTGCTGCCATGGGGCTCTCAATGTCACATGTGAGCAATCGATTGCACCCTGTACTCTAGGACAGCCTGAGATGGCTGCAAACCCCATAAACCCAGCTGCATGGCTACTTTCATCGAGTATGAAGTTCACATAATGACGAATCTTACTGTAGAGGACATCCGTCTCCTTGATACATTTATGTGCTCAGGGCTACAAGATTCTACACAGGTCTCCTGCGGATCCCTGGAACTATCCAATAACTGAGTGTGGTGGTGACCTTCAAGACCACTTACAGGAAATGGACTCCCAGTCTGCAGGGCATTAATATATAATGATATTATATATATAATATAAACAGATTGGTGAGTGGGCAAGAGCAATCTGGAATGAAATCTGGCAATTTGTGAAGCTAATCACAATAAAAAGAAACAGAACAGTTTTCAATTGTGAAACTGGGAAATTATTACATTCAGAGGGACTTGGGTGTCCCTGTACATGAATCATAGAAAACTAACTTGAACGTATAGCAAGGAGGGCAAATGGTATGTAAGCTTTTGTTACAAAGAGATTGGAATATAGGAATAAAGAGTTCTTGCTGCAATTATGCATTAACAAGGCCACACTTGAGTACTTTGCGCACTTGTTGTCTCTTTAACTGAGGAAGACATACTTGCATCAGAGGGAGTGCAATGAACATTTACGAGGCTGGCTCCTGGGGTGAGGGGATTATCCTATGAGAAGATATTGAGTAGTCTAGGCCTAGCTTCCATGGAGTTTAGAAGAATGAATCTGATCTCATTGAAAAATATAAAATCCTTAAGGAGCTTGGCAGGGTCGATGCTGAGGGAATCTAGAACATTGGGCCACAAGCCTTAGAAAAAGGGGTTGGCCATTTAAGACTGAGATTTTTTTTACTTCAAGTGTTGTGAATCTTTGGAGTTCTGCACCCTAGGCCTTTGTGAATTCATAATCATTGAGTATATTCAGGATAGAAGTTGATAGATTTTTGGATACCAAGAGAATTAAAAGATAAGGGGATAGTATGGGAAGATTGGACATCCTATTTCTCACTACATGAATACTGACACATTTCCTTCTTTGGTGCAGGACAAGTTCGCACACAATACCAGGCACAGGGAGAGGGCTACTCTTCATCCATGTGCTGTCCCCATTTGAAAAACAGTTTAAGGACATTGGCGGCAGGAGTCATAGCAGGAGATGGAAACTGGCAAATCTGGTGGATAAATCCTGTTGGGTTTTGAAGCATCTTATTCTCCTTTCTCACTCACTCAGCTTTAACCTTTCCACATTCTGCATGACAAATTGCTGCTGTCTTCAGCAGCTATGAATCTGTCTCTGCCTCATTACACACAGTCCTCAGGGAGCAGATGAAAAGGGCAGCGCTACCCAGAAGGAAGCATCACTAAATGTTAAGCTTCCAGATGTTAGCTCAGAGACTGGCAATGCTTATAGCTCAGAGTAGGCTGCAGGTTGTCTGCACATGCAAGTACACCTAGCACTGATGTATAGGAGCAAGAAGAGGGAATGGAACTTCCCAACATCAAATCTCATAGGAGAACCAGCATAGCCGAGCAAAACAGTCACTCTGGGTTTACACCAGGGTAGTTTGTAGATGGACATCAATCCTGTAACCATTTATCAAATTAAGAATGGATTCTTGTGAAGTAAAATGATCTGTTTTGCTATGTTCTGCACATCAATGGTCAGCCGGAACCATTGTTACTGCATGTCCTTTATTGTACTGCTGTCCGGACTGGTGCCTGAGTTCCTTGCAAGAACCATTAGGCAGTTGCTGAGGCGGTAGCTCTTGTCCCCCAGTAGCCAGTTTGCAGTTGACACAGAGTGGATATTGAGGATGGGCAAAGTAAAAAAGCATCATGTCTATGTTCAGAGATCAGGCATAGTCCTGGGTGACTCACCGCCTCTGCTCAAAAACAGGTTGCAGGTTGAGCAAACATAAACCCTGCCGACTGAGACGCAGGATGATTTGTGATGGAGGTCACGAAGGGTGATGAGAATTCAGCCAACAGCGCCCTGCACTGGCAGGAATTCTGAAATGTGCAAAAATCCCGGTGCACTTTCTTAATGCTTGTTGGGGAAGGTAATGAACTACTGCCACAAACATTGCATCCGTGACCTGCTGGACCACAATCTTCAGAGCAAACTGACTGCTGTTGCCCTCAGACACAATATGAAAATATGCAGAGATGGACAAATTGAAAGCCATAGTAGTTTGAAGCACCACATGCAGTGTCATACCTGGTGTTGTCCAATTCTCACTCCAACAGGTAGGGCAAGTCTGTAATGTCTCCTTGTCAAAAACAGCCATCTTACTGTGAGGTTCAGATGTGATATTCCATTCCTGAAACCCAGCTCTTGTAATGCTTCCTGAGCCTTTGTCCCCTTTACACTTTTTTAAAATTTGGCTACCTTTGTAACTGCTGCCCTTCTCTTGCTTTTTTAATTCATTCATGGAATTTGGGCATCACTGGCTAGGTCAGTATTCATTACCCATCCCTAATTATCTTTGGCGAGGTGGTAGGGAGCTGCCATCTTGAACCGGTACAACCACAAAGTTGTCAGGGAGTGAGTTCCACGATTTTGATCCAATGACAGTGAAGGTATGACGTTATAGTTCTAAGTCGGGATGGTGTTTGGTTTAGAGGGTTACTTGCAGGTGGTAGTGTTCCCATGTGTCTGCTGCTCTTCTCCTTCTAGGTAGTGGAGGTCACGGGTTCGGAAAGTGTTGTTTTTGGAGTCTTAACGTTAACCCCAGTAGCATTCCTATGTTCAGCAACTGAGAACAAATAGGTTCTATGAAACAACACTCACGAACTCACTGCAAACTCACTCTGCAAAGCTATTTCACAAACACTTGCCAAAACCTGACCCAACATGCCGAACAAGAAACCGACCATGGAGGTAAGAATGCCTGAAAATGTGATTTGTAAAAGCTGCTTGCCAATTTCTCATGGCATGATTTGCTGTGCGGTTCAAGGAAGTGATGTTATAGGTAGCTTGAAGACCAACTTAACAAAAGATTCAAACACAGGACATTTCCATCAAATTAAAATTATACCAACTTCTGTCGAATGCTGGAGACATCAGATAAATGTTAGAACCAATAATGGTGGTACAAGCAATTCTGGCAAATTTCTGGAAGGGAATAATGCACTATATGATTTAACTTTGTGACGCACATTTTTTACCTGAGAAACATGTGAAACGAAGACCAATTTCTACCCTCACAGTACCATTTGATCAGCTGGGTAATGAGATGACTCCATATTAACCCTTTATTCAGAAATATATGCCACTCTATCAATTCTATTAATTATTAATATTTTAAGTTTAGGCACTGTTCTGGGGGTTGTTAGATCACATTTATCTTGACCCTTAAAGAGCCAGCAGATCTCAGGGAATGTCTGTCAGGGCAAATTGAGCCTGCTTTTCCCCCTGGTGTTGTGTTATGTGCCTGCATGCCACTGCAATGTAAAGGTGTTCAGCAAAGCAAAGGGTAACATGGGATTAGAGAATAGCACCACCCACAGTATGATGTATAGAGCCACATGGCAACAGTATAAAGAGAAAACTCTAGAACCAGCTTACCTACTTGGCAGCAGCACCATGCAAGAAAGTAACCTGAAATATGTAAATAGTTAAAGATTACCAACAAAAGGTTCATGTTTAAACATACAAGTCTCAAGATTCCATCATTGAGACATCTAAAGAACTCATATTACAACCCTTGGGAGCCATGAGTAACACCATGTCCCAGTGTTACATTTCTGACTTCAAAAAGTTGTGGAGCTCCCACGAGACTTTTGGTTTCCCAGAGTGAGGACCAGGCTGGAGCTGATCCACCACTTCCTAAAGCAGAGCAACATATAATGGTGGCATGTGGGTCATGAGGCATGTTGGTTAGAGGACCTGCCATGTACATGGTTCTTAGCCCCCTAGCCATCATCCCCCCTCACCCCTCTCATCCCCTCACCCAACCTCTTTGTCCCCTTCATGTCCTGTCATATCCACCATGCCCCCTTATATGCATATCCCCCTCATATTTACTCCATAACCCCAAGCCCCTCCATTCACATGCTGCTTCCATAACCTTTCCATTACCCCATGTTACTTCAATGCACCTTCCATTGACCCGAATCTCCTTCCATGCTCGGCATGCATCGGCCAATATCCACATATCCTCTACCAATATCCACAATGTATAGAACCAATGAATGATTGACAAGATGACAAGAGTTTTAAATGTTCCTGAAATTTATAGAATACATAGAGGCTTTCAAAATCTTCTTGGAAAAAAACTGCTCATCTTAAAATCTCATAAGAGTGTCAATCAATGACAGCCATTCCTGGTATCAATGAATAAAGCTTTAACCCTCTTAACATCTTTTAATTTTCTAAATAAACAAAGAGGCATTGAAAAAATGCATCAAAGAAAGAATAACTATATTATTTCTTCATAAAATTGTCAATCAAACAAAGCTAGTACTCCCCTTTGGACTATGTAAACAATCCCTGCTGAGCTAAGTCCATTGTGCTCAGCCAAGCATTCATAATGAGGACATTAGTTCAAACTGCTTTTGTTGATACAGTTGCCACCTGTTCTCATTATGAATGCTTGGTTGGGCTCCAAGACTGATGAACGGACAGCCCTGTAGGCTTTGTTGACACAGTTTGAAGGGTAATGCAAGTGGGCTTCACTCCAGGCATCGATTAACATGGATAGCTGGTGCCAATATCTTCTGAGAGCTTATTTGAAGGGCCTCCTGGCTGCCTGAATAGATAGATTGCACCTCTCCTTGTGTTGCTTTTCAAGACCTCGGGTACAGCATCAGAAAAGCATGGAACCTGCTCTCTCCCATGTTTTGCCATTACTGAACATTTCCCAGATCAGAATCAGCAACGTACCTCCCTTTAAGAGATGAAGGCTGGATATAGCTGGTGTTATCTCCTCACGATTTGGGGCTCCCTCCTGAGGTATGCAGATTCTCATGCAGCTCACGTTGGCTGCAGGCTACAATCTTGCTCAATGACAGGCAGCACAAACTTGAAGTGCTGTCTGCATCTGAAGTGACAGGTGTAGATTAAGATACAGAAAGTAATTAGAAAAGCTAATTGAATGCTGTCATTTATTATGAGGGAAGTTGATTCCAAAGGTTGGGAGGTTATGCTTCAGTTGCACAGGGCACTGGTGAGACCACATCTGGAGTGTTGTATACAGTATTGATCTCCTTATTTGAGGAAAGATGTAAATGCATTAGAGGCAGTTCATAGAAGGTTTTCTAGACTAATACAAGCAATGGACAGAATGTCTTATGAGGAAAAGTTGGAGAGGTTAGGTTTGTGTTCACTAGAGTTTAAAAGAATAAGAGGCGACTTGATTGAAACCTTCAAGATTCTGAGGGGTGTCAACAAGGTGGATGTGGAATGGATGTTTCATCTTGTCGGATATCTAGAACTAGGGGTCGCTACTTAAAAATGAGGGGTCACTTACTTAAGATGGAGATTAGGAGAATTTTTCTCTCTCAGAGAGTCCCTGGAACTCTCTCCCTCAAAAGAAATGGAAGCAGAATCTTTGAATATTTTTAAGGCAGAGCAAATAGTTTCTTGATCAACAAAGGGATGAAAGACTTTCAGGGTAAGAGGAAATGTGGAGTTGAGATTACAATCAGATCAGCCCTGATCTCATTGAATTGCGGAACAGGCTTAAATGGCCTACTCTTGCTCCTAATTTGTATATCCTTATGTTCATACTGGTTTTCCCGATCCCATCATTGACAATGGCTATTTTTGCCAAGATGTGGAGATGCCGGCGTTGGACTGGGGTAAGCACAGTAAGAAGTCTCACAACACCAGGTTAAAGTCCAACAGGTTTATAGCAAATAAACCTGTTGGACTTTAACCTGGTGTTGTGAGACTTCTTACTATTTTTGCCAAGGCAGGGGGGGTTTGGGACTGGCAGGGCTTCCCACCCCACAAGGTGGGTAACTAATTAAGTTTGTTAAATACGTGATAAACAGAGTTAAAGGACGCTTGCCGACTGTAGATTTTCCAGTTGACCTCCAGTTTCTCAACATGACAGGGTTACATGGAGTGTATACCTAGTGTCCTGCAGCTCCAGGTGGGCCTACAGGTCCTCCCTGCTGGCCGGGGTGTGTGCACAGCCACATGTCATCCAGTAGAGGGACACACCCTACAATGGAGACCTTTTTTTTTGTATTTAAAATTTTAAGAGTTGCTGAGGGGAGAGCATCTCTGTTAAAACATTTTCTCAGTCACTTGCCCTCTATTGCCGCTTGCTGCTTCTCTCAAACTGCAAGGCCTCTGATTGGTCCTCCAACATTGAGAACCTCCCCTCCACTCTTAATTGGACATGGAATATGTCTCCATGAAATTCCAAAAGAGTGACTTTCCCAATTCTGAGTCTCAGGGGCAGGCCCGGGACCCAGAAACAGTCCCAACTCCAGTTTTCCGTCCCAATATGAAAATCTAGCCCAATATTTTAGATCATAGACTTTCATCAGAACTGGAAGGGAAGGGGGCAGTGATAGATCTAATGAAAGATCATTGACCACCACTTTTCATATTGATGACCAGATGGGCACACAAAGACAGGGGTGTCTGAAGTGGTTACTATAATGTAACTTCAAGCAATAAATCTGCTTTAGCCAATATCAAGTACTCAACTCCAAAATTGAAGCTCATTTTCACTAATAATCTATGAAGATACCACAGCGCCACTTAATTTGCATGTCAATTTGATAGTCTTTGTTGCTTTCATAATAGACCCAAACTTTCAAACTGAGGTAACCTCACTGCATACTCTTTCTAAAGGCCTTTCCGATTATTCTCGAAACAGCAGCCAAAAGAAATTGGCATTGATGTTCCGCACAGCACTTCCATCAGTTCAGTGTCCAAATATATCCCTAACCAATTATAATTGGAAGGACGATGTCTTACAGGCCATCAGATTCCAGAAAACACTTAAGTAGAAAATAGTACAAGTATTGCCGTCTATAGCAACTATTGTGCATTATTCTTACTGCTGTGCTTTCTTTTCAATTTTAGGTTATGGTCATATCTCTCCTTTAACAGTGGGAGGAAAAATTGCCTGCATGTTCTACGCCACATTTGGCATTCCCATTATGCTCTTAGTCATCACGGATGTTGGGGACAAGCTGGCTGCTTTACTTTCCAAAGTTTACAATCACATAAGGAAGCGGACAAAAAATAATAGTACTCCACCACCCTCAGCCACCCCCTCAAGATGGTCTTCCTTTAAACAGAGCTTCTCAAAATCAGAAACGAAACCTATAATCCGGCCCATCTCCTTTAAAAATGGCTCACATGTAATGATCACACCACTAAGCATCAAAAGTGTATTGAACACTCAGTCGTCAGTTAAGAAGAAATCTGAACTGTTGAGAAAAACGGAAATATTCGAAAAACTAATTGTTCAGGAAAACTTTAACCAGAAGCCTTTCCAACTTGGCAGGAGAGATCGAAGTAGGTCATGCCCTCAGCTGGATCTAAAGCCAGATGAAGCTAACCATTTTTTTCCTTGCCTGGGACGAGAACTGGAAAAATTCGACGTTCCAATTATCATTATCATTGGTGTTATTATTGCATACCTTCTTTTTGGTGCAGGTATACTTTCCATTTGGGAAAAATGGAAATATCTTGATTCCTTTTATTTCTATTTCATCACAATTACCACCATTGGCTTTGGAGACTTTGTCCCTGAACATCCTAATTTTTTCATGGTAATGTCTATTTTAATTATTACAGGTATGGCAATCATGTCTATGGCTTTTAAGTTAACCCAGAACAGAATAGCTTGTTGCTACCAAGAAGTAAGTACATGGATGAATGGTGGAAAGAAGAAGAAATTTAAAGTGTTTTGAAGTCCAGAGCAACTGATTATTTTGCACTGTGGTGAGAGATAATAAAATTTAGTTCCATTCATTATTTTGAATTGCTTATACAGTTAAACAATGATTGATTAAACATGTACAATTTAAGGTAGGAGCATTGAACAAATATGTATCAGCAAGATATACCAGAAAAATGTATCAATGTGTACATTAAGTTAAAACAGTATTTAAGATTATGGAGTTAAACAAAGTTTCATCCTATTAATGTGCATTAGCAAAGAAACTTCAGTGAAATGAAATTTCCTTATAAATAAATTGATATTACAAACATTATTTTATTATAATTGTTATTTTTATTCGTTTATCAAGTTTGCACTTTCTTGTCGAAGGCTATGAATTATGTTTTGTAATATAATGCATTATGTGAAATAATCTTGTATGTTGTAATTTTACGGAGGTATCCAGAGGAACAAGTAAATTCTTTATCTTTGAAAGAAATCAATTCATGGGGTAAGGGTGCCATTCCAATAGCAATGGCCCAAAATTGATTGTCAATCTTATTTCTCTTCAGAAGGTGGTGGTAAGCTGCTTTCTTGAACTGGTACATTCTGTGTGAGGTGAAGGTGTTCCCATGGAGTAGCTTCTGGCAGGTTCAGGGGAGGGAGGATGCTGAGTTCCTCTGAGAAGGACAGTCTGGCACTTCCAATAATCTGCTCAACAAATGCTGTTACTTTAAATGCTCCAATTTTGGGTGAGGCACACCTGGTGAGATCTGGGATACCTGCGGTAATACGATGCTGAGTATTCTTAAAGACAAAGACATTTGAGACTCTTGATCTAGGGAGACTCCCTTTACATAACGTCCTTTTAAAGGTAGTAGAGGCTCCAAGAAACACTGCCCTAACATTGGGACCCAGAATACCCAACTCCTTGTCAAGTTTGTAGTGACTCTTCCAAGGCCCCATTGAGTGTTTATTGGAATCCTTATATCTTGTGAGGAAGTTAAAGAACCCACCAGCAAGCTGAAATAAAACAAAGATGCTTCATTTCTGCAACCTTATCACTGAGAACATATCCTACAATGAACCAGCCTATCTACTTATCAGTACAGACGGTGAATGATATACTATAACTGTATTTTGTCTATACAGGCAATGTAGTAAATCGCTGAAGCAGTAGGAACAACATATTCTGTGGGAGAATTCACAAGTGGGCGAGTCTGAATCATTAATGAATTGACCTAAAAGATCAGCACACAGTGTAAATTTTACAGGTGTTAAACAAGTTCTTAAGCTTCCAATAAAGAAGGATGGGGGATCACCCTTGCTGTGTCCTGGAGGTCTACCACTGCGTATTGGTAAAGGCCAAACATTCAGCATGCTGCACCCATAACTGAGACAGGCATTAAACACTTGGCATATGCAAATAAGTGGCCAAACCAGCCACTGAAAGGTTTGCTTTGCGCTGAGGCAGTCAGCAGCAGTTGCTCTCAGGAAAACCAGGTCCGCATGCCGCCTTAAAGTGACCACCTGGCCACACCCAAGAAGGTCTAAAGATGTGCAGGTTAGGATGATTGGCCATGTAAAATTGCCCCTTAGTGTCAGGGGGACTAGCAGGGTGAATACGTGGGGTTAGAGGGATAGGGCCTGAGTGAGATTGTTGTCGGTGCAGGCTCGATGGGCTGAATGGCCTCCTGCTGCACTGTAGGTATTCTATGATTCTATGTTAGTTTTAAACATATCTTACCTGAATGTGGAGCCAACAGGAGCAGGGGAGTTCCTCCAACCCTACATTCAAAGAATGTGACTTGCTGCCACTTCAGCAACTGGCTTCTTTTACAGATAACATATAACATGTGAATGGAGAATTTCAACATGTTTCACATGTAATAACAAAGGTAATAACAAGACATACCACACATACTGCACAACGTTGTGCTTCACAGGTATGAATGGAACTAAACTGGAAATTACATCAAATTGCACGGAATATACAGAAGAGAAACAGGCCCATCGTGGCAGTCACTCTCTACGAAAGCCTTCTCTCATCCTTCCATATCTAAGTACCAGCATAACACTTGATTTCTTTCTCCTCTGTGTCTTTACCCAGCTTCCTCTTAAATACATCTGTACTATTCACCTCAACTACTGCCTGTGGTGATGAGTTCCATATTGGCAGCACTCTCTGGGTAAATATGTCTCTTCCCAACTCCACATTTAATTTCTTTTTATTTATTAGTGTCACAAGTAGGCTTACATTAACACTGCAATGAAGTTACCGTGAAAATCCCCGAGCCGCCACACTCCTGCACCTGATCGGGTACGCTGAGGGAGAATTTAGCATGGCCAATCTACCTAACTAGCAAGTCTTTGGGACTGTGAGAGGAAACTGGAGCACCCAGAGGAAACCCATGCAGACATGGGAAGAACATGTAGACTCCACACAGACAGCGGCCCAAGTCGGGAATTGAACTCGGGTCCCTGGCGATGTGAGGCAGCAGTGCTAACCACTGTGCCACAGTACTGTACCATCAAAACTGACATTGATCTCTAATTTTGTTCCTACCCACGAATGGAAATATATTCTCTATGCCTGCTCCCTTTCATAATTGTGAAATGAGAAGAGAAAATGTTGAAAATACACATCAGGTCCATCAGCATGAGGAAAACATTGGGTCAAGAGACATGACATAAGATAAATGCATCATGCTTTGGAGGAACAGATAACTTTGGACCTATGGTGACCACATTTTGCATGATTGCCATTTTGTCATCTTATATCTTGGTCTGACATAGACTATGGGATAGAAACCGATTGCCAAGGTTAATAAAAAACTTCAGTATCATTGCATTTTGTGACAATAGATAAGTAGAAAGTGAACTAGATGGGCTTTGATCTTTATCATCAAGCAATTCCCATGCCAGTGTTTTAAGTGTCAGCTCTGGGGCAGCACTGTGGCACAGTGGTTAGTACTGCTCCCCCACAGTGCCAGGGACCAGGATGCGATTCCAGCCCTGGGTGACTGTGTAGAGTTTGCACGTGTCTGTGTGGGTTTTCTACGGATGCTCCGGTTTCCTCCCACATTCCAAAGATGTGCGGGTTAGGTGGATTGGGCATGCTAAATTCCCCTTAATGCCAGGGGATTATTTATTTATTAGTGTCACAAGCAGGCTTACATTAACACTGCAATGAAGTTGCTGTGAAAATCCCTGAGTTGCCACACTCCAGCGCCTGTTCGGGTACACTGAGGCAGAATTTAGCATGGTCAATCCATCTAACCAGCACAATTTTCAGACTGTGGGAGGAAACCGGAGCTCTCTCAGTGTTTCAACCGGAGCAAGGTGGTGAGGAGCGAGTTGAGGCTAGACTAAATAGGGTAAGAGATCGACTTTTAATACTTACTTTTTCGCGGGGTTTCCTTGTTAGTAACTTTAACCAGAAAACTGGAAGTAGGCCGGGCGCGGGGTGATGTGGGAGGAAAATTTGTATTTCTTTTTAAAGCGCGCGGGAGGTCTAAAAGGGAGGCCGCACTATACAGCGGGCAGCGTCGGGAGTGGGTAGTGGAGTGACTGGGAAGCAGAGTGAGAGCTGTAAGGGCTTTGGCTCACAGGGCTTCGGGGAAAAGGGCGAAGCAGGGTAGGTTTTTTCTTTTCCAATCCTATAAAGGAAAAGGGTAGCTATGAGTGATAGGCCAGTTTGTTGTTTTATGTGTGGGATGTGGGAGTTCCTGGAAACACCTAGCCGCCCGGAAGTTCACATTTGCGCCAGGTCCATGGAACCGCAGCTCCTGAGGGACCGTGTCAGGGAACTGGAGCAGCGGCTTGATGACCTTAGTCTAGTCAGGGAGAATGAGAGACAAATAGACATGAGTTATAGGCAAGTAGTTACACCGGGGCCTCAGGGGGAAGACACGTGGGTCACAGTTAGGAGGAGTAAAGGTCATAAGGGTAACGTACCAGAGAGTACTCCAGTGGCTGTCTCTCATAATAGGAAGGGCTTGGCGACAGGTGTGAGAGGGGAGGGGAGTGAGCAATTAGTGGAGGGGTCACCTGTGGTTGTCCCCCTCCAAAACAAGTATATTGTTTTGGATAGTGTGGAGGAGGATGACTCTCCAGGGGTAAGCCACAGTGACCAGGTCACTGGCACACAGTCAGGCTCTGTGGCCCGGAAAGGAAAGAGAGGGATTAGGAGAGCAATAGTGGTGGGGGACACGTCCGTTAGAGGCACGGACAGGCGATTCTGTGGGTGCGAACAGGACTCCAGGATGGTAGTCTGCCTACCTGGTGCTGATGTCTCCGAGCGGATAGGAGGCATATTAAAAGGGGAGGATAAAGAAATGGATGTCATTGCACACATTGGTGCAAATGACATAGGTAGGAATAGCAGGGGGATCCTACGAGAGCACTTCAGGGAGTTGGGAAATAGGCTAAAAAGTAGGGCCTCCAGGGTGGCAATCTCTGGGCTGCTCCCAATGCCTAGGGCCAGTGAGGCTAGGAATAGGGAGATAGTACAATTGAATGCTTGGCTAAAGGACTGGTCCAGGACAGAGGGCTTCATATTCCTGGATCACTGGGAAGTTTTCAAGAGAGGATGGCACCTGTACAAGAAGGACGGGTCACAACTAAATTGGAAGGGCATGAATATCCTGGCTGGGAGTTTTGCTAGTGCAGTTCAGGTGGGTTTAGACTAATATGACAGGGGGGTGGGGATCAAAAAATTATGTCTACAAGTGTAGAGGCTGGGGACGAGCTTGGAACCAGGACAAGGCTGGCAAAGAAGAAGAGCACTCTCTGGGCCTGGAGGTCTGGAGTGCATCTACTTCAATGCAAGGAGCGTAGCAGGTAAGACAGACGAACTTAGGGCCTTAATGCTTACGAGGAATTTGGATGTGGTTGCGGTGACAGAGACTTGGTTGAAAGAGGGACAGGACTGGCAGCTGAATATTCCGGGGTACAAGTGTTTTAGGCGAGACAGAGGAGGGGCCAAAAGAGGTGGGGGAGTAGCAGTATTAGTTAGAGAGCATATTACAGCGGTGCAGAGGGAGGACAATTCAGAAGGGTCGTGTAACGAGTCACTGTGGGTGGAGCTCAGAAACAGGAAGGGCGCAGTCACTATGTTGGGGGTATACTACAGGCTCCCCAAGGGAAGTGGAAGAACGGATATGTCAGGAGATAATGGATAGGTGCAGGAAAAATAGAGTTGTTGTAGTGGGAGACTTCAATTTCCCTGGTATAGACTGGAAATCGCGTAGGGCTGGGAGTCTGAATGGGGAGGAATTTGTAAAATGCGAACAGGAAGGTTCTTTGGAACAATATGTAGATAGCCCAACTAGCGAGGGGGCTATACTGGACCTAGTACTGGGGAATGAGCCCGGTCAGGTCTTCAAAGTTTTGGTAGGGGAACATGTGGCAAATAGTGACCACAATTCTGTTAGCTTTAGGATAGTGATGGAAAAGGATGTGTGGTGTCCCAAGGGTAAGGTGTTGGATTGGGGGAAGGCTAACTTTAGTGGGATTAGGCAGAATTTGGCAGCTGTTGATTGGGAGAGGCTGTTTGAAGGTAAATCCACATCTGGCATGTGGGAGTCTTTTAAGGAACAGTTGTTAGGGCTGCAGGATAGGCATGTGCCTGTAAAAAGAAGGATAGGAAGGGTAGGATTCGAGAACCGTGGATAACCAGGGAAATTGAGGGATTGGTCAAAAAGAAAAGAGAGGCATTAGTTAGGTCCAGGCAGCTAAAAATGGAGGGAACTCTGGAGGAATACAAAGAAAGTAGGAAAGAACTGAAACGAGGAATTAGAAGGGCAAAAAGGGGTCACAAAATGTCCTTGACAGACAGGATTAAGGAGAATCCCAAGGCATTTTATTCATACGTTAGGAACAAGAGGGTTGTCAGGGAAAAAATCGGCCCTCTCAGGGACAAAAGTGGGGAATTATGCTTGGAGCCCAAAGAAGTAGGGGAGATCCTAAATGAATACTTTGCGTCGGTATTCACAAAGGAGAGGGATGTGTTGACTGGGAGTGTCTCGGAGGGGAGTGTTGAACCGTTAGAGAAAATCTCCATTACAAGGGAGGAAGTGTTAGGTTTTTTAGGGAATATAAAGACTGACAAATCCCCAGGGATGATGGAATCTATCCAAGGCTGCTCAGGGAGACGAGAGATGAAATCGCTGGGCCTCTGACGCAAATCTTTGTCTCGTCACTGGACACAGGTGAGGTCCCAGAGGATTGGAGGATAGCTAATGTGGTCCCATTATTTAAGAAGGGTAGGAAGGATAACCCAGGAAATTATAGGCCGGTGAGCTTGATGTCCGTGGTAGGGAAGTTGTTGGAGAGGATTCTTAGAGATAGGATGTATGCGCATTTAGAAAGGAATAAACTCATTAACGATAGTCAGCATGGCTTTGTGAGAGGGAGGTCATGCCTCACTAACCTGTTGGAGGTTTTTGAAGAAGTGACTAGAATGGTTGACAAGGGAAGGGCCGTGGATGTCATCTATATGGACTTTCGTAAAGCGTTTGACAAAGTCCCTCATGGTAGGTTGGTGCAAAAGGTTGGATTTCATGGGATAAAGGGGGAGGTGGCTAGATGGGTGGAGAACTGGCTTGGTCATAGAAGACAGAGGGTGGTAATGGAAGGGTCTTTTTCCGGCTGGATGCCTGTGACTAGTGGTGTTCCGCAGGGCTCTGTATTGGGACCTCTGCTGTTTGTGATTTATATAAACGATCTGGAAGAAGGTGTACCTGGGGTGATCAGTAAGTTTGCGGACGACACGAAAATGGCTGGACTTGCAGATAGTGAGGAACATTGTCAGAGGCTACAGAAGGATATAGATAGGCTGGAAATTTGGGCAAAGAAATGGCAGATGGAGTTCAATCCAGATAAATGCGAAGTGATGCATTTTGGTAGAACTAACATAGGGGGGGGAGCTATACGATAAATGGCAGAACCATAAAGGGTGTAGATACGCAGAGGGACCTGGGTGTGGAAGTCCACAGATCCTTGAAGGTGACGTCACAGGTGGAGAAGGTAGTGAATAAGGCATATGGCATGCTTGCCTTTATAGGACGGGGCATAGAGTATAAAAGTTGGGGTCTGATGTTGCAGTTGTATAGAATGTTTGTTCGGCCGCATTTGGAATACTGCGTCCAGTTCTGGTCGCCACACTACCAGAAGGACGTGGAGGCTTTAGAGAGAGTGCAGAGGAGGTTTACCAGGATGTTGCCTGGTGTGGAGGGGCTTATGAGGAGAGATTGGATAAACTGGCGTTCTTCTCACTGGAAAGACGGAGGATGAGGGGTGACCTAATAGAGGTGTATAAAATTATGAAAGGCATAGATAGGGTGAACGGTGGGAAGCTTTTTCCCAGGTCGGTGGTGACGTTCACGAGGGGTCTTAGGTTCAAGGTGAGGGGGGGAGGTTTAACACAGATATCAGAAGGACGTATTTTGCACAGAGGGTGGGGGGGGGCCTGGAATGCGCTGCCGGGCAAGGTGGTGGAGGCGGACACACTGGGAACGTTTAAGACTTATCTAGATAGCCACATGAACGGAGTGGGAATGGAGGGATACAAAAGAATGGTCTAGTTTGGACCAGGGAGATGCCCGGGCTTGGAGGGACGAAGGGCCTGTTCCTGTGCTGTATTGTTCTTTGTTCTTTGTTCACCCGGAGGAAACCCACGCAGACATGGAGAGAACGTGTAGACTCCACACATACAGTTATCCAAGCCAGGAATCGAACTCGTGCAAGTAGGGTAAATATGTGGGTTCACGGGGATAGGATCTGGGTGGGATTGTTGTCGGTGCAGGCTTGATGGGCTGAATAGCCTCCTTCTGCACTGTAGGGATTCTATGATTCTTCACTTAACTGGAAACTTTACAAATATTTTGCCACAACTTTCCTGATCTATTGAGGACCTGTGATGAAAAGGTATCGCTTTGAGCTAATAACACAAAAATCTCTTTAACAAAGCATTGAGTATCCAATTTTTCTGCTTTTGACGGTCATCTGGTTACATCCCATAGAACTGCTGAGCGATTTACAAAGTTTCAATTAATATTTCTTGGTAGTCAGGCTTAGAATAACCAGCAATATAGTTGCAGTATTGAGAAGAGATCATGCCAAACCTCTCGCAAACAGGAGGAATGAGGAAAGTACAAAATATAAGCACAAAAATAAACTGAGGGGCCATCATTGTCTTCCACCTGGAACAGGCAGACACTTAGCAGAGTCGCTGGACTGCCAGCCCATTGGTGCCAGCATGGGACTTGAGACGTGTTAAATCATGTGCCATCATCTTCAACAGGAGAGAATCTAATCATCACTACTTGACGTTTAAATCACATTCCTGTCGCAAAATCTTAGGAGCTCATAATTAACCAGAAATTTAACTAGACTTGTCACAGACCTATGACAGCTGCAAAAGCAGATCAGAGTTTGGGTGTGTTACTCACCTCCCAACTTCTCAAAACGTTTCTACTATCCACAATGCACAAGTCAGGAGTGTAATGAATATCCACAAAATGCATGGCCGAGTGCAACTCCACCAACTTTCAAAGAGCCCGATGCCACTCAAGACAATTAATTGGCATCCCATCCAACCCCTTAAACACTCACTCCATCCACCACTGGCACATAGTGACTGCAAAGTATGCACCATCTGCACAATGTACTGTCGCAACTCAGCGCGCCTTGGTTGGCAACATCTGGCAAATCTGGCACCTCTATCACCTAGAAGAACAAGAGTAGTAGGTGCATGGGAACACCACTACCTGCAAATTACGCTCTGACTTGCGCACCATCCCAACTGAGAAATATGTTGCCATTCTTCATCATCACTGGGTCAAAATCCAGGAACTCCTGTGCAAACAGCACAGTGGGTGTACCCACACTTCATAGAACGCAATGGTTTACAAAGAACAAAGAACAAAGAACAATACAGCACAGGAACAGGCCCTTCGGCCCTCCAAGCCCGCGCCGCTCCCCGGTCCAGGATTGAATCCTGAATCCAGGATCCCCGCCCAATTTTCCAGCCTATCTACATACTAATATCCTATCCACCGAGCTGTCCCTCACAGCTACGATGCTTTGTTCATCACAACCTATTAACTCACCCCCACCCCCCCATTCCAGACCATGTGATCTCCAGGGAGAGGCGAAAACCCAGAGTGAAAACCCCAGGGCCAATATGGGGAAGAAAAATCTGGGAAATTCCTCTCCGACCCCCTGAGGCGATCGAAACGAGTCCAGGAGATCACACTGGCCCTGATCAGAAAATGCTTCCCAACCCTATTCATTTCCACTTCTGCTTTACGAACACCATCTGAATTCCCTGCCCCCGAGACAGGTTCCCAACTATCCGCAGTCTCGCTCTGTACTGGCACCAGCAAGATGATCATAGAATGAAGCCTTGAAACGAGAAACAAAGAACAATTAGCCCGCGCCGCTCCCTGGTCCAAACTAGACCACTCTTTTGTATCCCTCCATTCCCACTCCGTTCATATAGCTGTCTAGATAAGTCTTAAACGTTCCCAGTGTGTCCGCCTCCACCACCTTGCCCGGCAACACATTCCAGGCCCCCACGACCCTCTGTGTAAAATATGTCCTTCTGATATCTGTGTTAAACCTCCCCCCCTTCACCTTGAACCTATGCCCCCTCGTGAACGTCACCACCGACCCGGGGAAAAGCTTCCCTCCGTTCACCCTATCTATGGCTTTCATAATTTTATACATCTCTATTAAGTCTCCCCTCATCCTCCGTCTTTCCAAGGAGAACAACCCCAGTTTCCCCAATCTCTCCTCATAACCAAGCCCCTCCATACCAGGCAACATCCTGGTAAACCTCCTCTGTACTCTCTCCAAAGCCTCCACGTCCTTCTGGTAGTGTGGCGACCAGAACTGGACGCAGTATTCCAAATGCGGCCGAACCAACGTTCTATACATCTGCAACATCAGACCCCAACTTTTATACTCTATGCCCCGTCCTATAAAGGCAAGCATGCCATATGCCTTCTTCACCACCTTCTCCACCTGTGACGTCACCTTCAAAGATCTGTGGACTTGCACACCCAGGTCCCTCTGCGTCTCTACACCCTTTATGGTTCTTCCATTTATCGTGTAGCTCCTCCCTACATTATTCCCACCAAAATGCATCACTTCGCATTTATCAGGATTGAACTCCATCTGCCATTTCTTTGCCCAAATTTCCAGCCTATCTATATCCTTCTGTAGCCTCTGACAATGTTCCTCACTATCTGCAAGTCCTGCCAGTTTTGTGTCGTCCGCAAACTTACTGATCACCCCAGTTACTCCTTCTTCCAGATCATTTATATAAATCACAAACAGCAGAGGTCCCAATACAGAGCCCTGCGGAACACCACTAGTCACAGGCCTCCAGCCGGAAAAAGACCCTTCCACTACCACCCTCTGTCTTCTATGACCAAGCCAGTTCTCCACCCATCTAGCCACCTCCCCCTTTATCCCATGAGATCCAACCTTTTTCACTAGCCTACCATGAGGGACTTTGTCAAACGCTTTACTAAAGTCCATATAGACAACATCCACGGCCCTTCCTTCGTCAACCATTCTGGTCACTTCTTCAAAAAACACCACCAGGTTAGTGAGGCATGACCTCCCTCTCACAAAACCATGCTGACTATCGTTAATGAGTTTATTCCTTTCTAAATGCGCATACATCCTATCTCTAAGAATCTTCTCCAACAACTTCCCCACCACAGACGTCAAGCTCACCGGCCTATAATTACCCGGGTTATCCTTCCTACCCTTCTTAAATAACGGGACCACATTAGCTATCCTCCAATCCTCTGGGACCTCACCTGCGTCCAGTGACGAGACAAAGATTTGCGTCAGAGGCCCAATGATTTCATCTCTCGTCTCCCTGAGCAGCCTTGGATAGATTCCATCAGGCCCTGGGGATTTGTCAGTCTTTATATTCTCTAACAAAACTAACACTTCCTCCTTTGTAATGGAGATTTTCTACAACGGTTCAACACTCCCCTCCGAGACACTCCCAGTCAACACATCCCTCTCCTTTGTGAATACCGACGCAAAGTATTCATTTAGGATCTCCCCTACTTCTTTGGGCTCCAAGCATAATTCCCCACTTTTGTCCCTGAGAGGTCCGATTTTTTCCCTGACAACCCTTTTGTTCCTAACGTATGAATAAAATGCCTTGGGATTCTCCTTAATCCTGTCTGCCAAGAACATTTCGTGACCCCTTTTTGCTCTTCTAATTCCCCGTTTGAGTACTTTCCTACTTTCTTTGTACTCCTCCAGAGCTCCCTCCGTTTTTAGCTGCTTGGACCTAACATACGCCTCTCTTTTCTTTTTGACCAGAAGGTTCACCACCACCTTCTCAAGGGTAATTAAGGGTGGGCAGTAAATGCTGGCCTCAAATCCAAGAACCAATTCAACGAAAATGGAAATCCAACCAGCTTGCTGGTTCTCTGCAGGCAGAGACCAGTTAGGGGAACTATTCAACAGGTCAGGTTTGGGGGAAGAGGCAAACATGCAGGAAGACCTCAAATGGTCTGGCCATGGGCTGGAAGTTTCTTGCGGGATCACCAAAAGAGAAAGTTGAACTTCTGGGGCTTCTTTCCTGAGAAATCTCCAGCAGTCACTTGAAATTGAATTTTCAAAGCAGCGTCTCACTTGTTTCAGGTGGTGGTGCTGATCACCTGTTTACAGGCCCTGGTGAAGATTGCAATGGTCTGACCTTGACCAGCAGTGTCAATGAATCTCCCCATTTGTCAGCGGCTGGTCACCCATTCTTCAGTAGCAGTTCCACAGTTAAAAACCACTTTGTGGATGGATGTTAAGGAGTTGTGGACTCGAGGCTATAGTTTGGATGGCCCTAACTTCAGATGATGAAAAAGATCATATGATTTTTATTCATCTGTATCATAATTATCATAATAAGCAGGAGAGTGGTTAGCACTGCTGCCACATAGCGCCAGGACTTGGGTTCGATTCCCGGTTTGGGCCATTGTCTTTGAGGAGTCTGCACATTCTCCCCGTGTTTCCTCCCACAGTCTGAAGGATGTGCTGGTTAGGTGCATTGGCCATGCTAAATTCTCCCTCAGTGTACCTGAACAGGTGCCGGAGCATGGCAAAGAGTGGATTTTCACAGTAAATTCATTGCTGTGTTAATGTAAGCCTACTTGTGACACCACTAAATAAAATTTAAATTGCAAACAAGCTGCAACAGAATTTCCACACTCTCAGCCTTTTATAAAATGTCAATCTGCTTCCAGCAGGTGGCAGCCAAGTGTACATCCCATGAAAATGCTGAGTTGCAGAGTGAGGTGAGGTGTGATTCTCTCCTGGAATTTACCACACTGTTGTACACTCCAATCTCCATCAGGCTGCTGTGAGGTACACTGCAGAGGAGGGATCCATTGTAGAAAGGTGAAATTTAAATTCAGGCAGCGAGGGAAGCATGCTGTACCTGTTGTGGGATGGCTCAAGAATGGCATTTGCCCGGGAATAAGTGGCGAAGTAAGGTTCTCAGTCAAAGAATGCTCACAAAGAATGTGCAATAAAGGTCGAAAACAAATTTTATAATCGAACGCATGAGAGCAAAATCTTCTGAAGTATTCACTCCTTGGGGTCAAATTGGGCGGTGCAAGAGACCATAAGACGTCGGTGCAGAATTAGGCCATTCGGCCCATCAGATCTGCTCCACCATTCAATGAGAGCTCAACATATTTGTGCAGTATTGCTTTGCACTATTTTAAAGGAAGCCTTAACCCATTTATTTTGAACACCTGCTGGTGGGTAAAGGAGTATTACATAACCATAATTATTGGAGAGGATTCTTTGAGACAGGGGTTATTCCCACTTGGAAATAAGTGGATGTATTAGTGAGAGGCAACATGGTTTTGTGAAGGGGAGGTCGTGTCTCACGAACTTGATCGAGTTTTTCGAGGAAGTGACAAAGATGATTGATGAGGGTAGGGCAGTGGATGTTGTCTACATGGACTTCAGTAAGGCCTTTGACAAGGTCCCTCATGGCAGACTGGTGCAGAAAGTGAAGTCGCATGGGATCAGAGGTGAGCTGGCAAGGTGGATACAAAACTGGCTCGGTCAAAGAAGACAGAGGGTCGCAGTGGAAGGGTGCGTTTCTGAATGGAGGGCTGTGACAAGTGGTGTTCCTCAGGGATCAGTGCTGGGACCTTTGCTGTTTGCAATATATATAAATGATTTGGAGGAAAATGTAACTGGATTGATTAGTAAGTTTGCGGACGACACAAAGGTTGGTGGATTTGCGGATAGCAATGAGGACCATCAGAGGATACAGCAAGATATAGATCAGTTGGAGACTTGGGCGGAGAGATGGCAGGTGGAGTTTAATCCGGACAAATGTGAGGTAATGCATTTTGGAAGGTCTAATACAGATAGGAAATATACAGTAAATGGCAGAACCCTTAGGAGTATTGATAGACAAAGGGATCTGGGTGTACAGGTACACAGGTCACTGAAAGTGGCAACGCAGGTGGAGAAGGTAGTCAAGAAGGCATATGGCATGCCTTCATCGGCTGGGGTATTGAGTTTAAAAATTGGCAAGTCATGTTGCCGCTTTATAGAACCTTAGTTAGGCCGCACTTGGAATATAGTGTTCAATTCTGATCGCCACACTACCAGAAGGATGTGGAGGCTTTGGAGAGGTACAGAAAAGATTTACCAGGATGTTGCCTGGTATGGAGGGCATTAGCTATGAGGAGAGGTTGGAGAAACATGGTTTGTTCTCACTGGAACGACGGAGGTTGAGGGGCGACCTGATAGAAGTCTACAAGATTATGAGAGGCATGGACAGAGTGGATAGTCAGAAGCTTTTTCCCAGGGTGGAAGAGTCAATTACTAGGGGGCATAGGTTTAAGGTGCGAGGGGCAAGGTTTAAAAGAGATGTACGAGGCAGATATTTTACACAGAGAGTGGTGGGTGCCTGGAACTCGTTGCCGGGGGAAGTAGTGGATGCAGATACATAGTGACTTTTAAGGGGCGTCTTGACAAGTACATGAATGAGATGGGAATAGAGGGATATGGTTCCCGGAAGGGTAGGGGATTTCAGTTAAGTCGGGCAGCATGGTCGGTGCAGGCTTGGAGGGCTGAAGGGCCTGTTCCTGTGCTGTAATTTTCTTTGTTCTTTGTTCTTTATAACCAGTTAACTGAAAGATCTTACACATGCATAGCATCTCTCACCAACTCAAGATGACCCAAAGCACTTTAAGGTCAATGAAGTATTTTGGAAGAATGGACACTGTTGTGTAGGAACCATGGTAACTAATTTGCATCCAGCAAAGTTCCACAAGAAACAAGGCAATGATCAGATGCTCAGTGATGTTGGTTGAAGGATAAATATTGGGCAGGACACAGAGGAAGATTGACTGGATGAGAGAGCTGCTTTAGCAGGTGCCATAGACACTGGCAGTTCACTCCAATTATTACAATGAGCCCCCAGGCCCCATTTCAGGTGAGACTTACGTCTTCCAGTTCAGGCACGTCTGTTTGTGTGACATTGGTTGTACATCTGAAAATAGACCATATAAATATCTACCCCCTCATGTCGTTGGTTAGCTCAGTTGGCTGGACAGCTAGTTTGTGATGCAGAGTGACGCCAACAGCGCGGGTTCAATTTCTGCACTGTCAGCGGTTATTCACGAAGGCCATGCCTGCTCAACCTTGCCCCTTGCCTGAGGAGTGGTGATCCTCAGATTAAATCATCACCAGTTAACTCTCCCACTCAAAGGGGAGAGCGGCCTATGGTCATCAGGGACTATGGCGACTTTCCCTTTATCTTACACCTGTCTACCAGTTGTGAAATTCCCACTCTGCAACCATCTCTACTTCTCCTAAAAGGATTGACACGGATTTTGCTACCTAACAATAAGTAATAATACAACTGCAAATCTGATGTAAAATAAGGGCAGAATGCACAACTCTGAACTATGGTCTGAATTATTTCTGTGCCCTGGTCCGATTATTTCCAAACCTGTTTCCAATCTTCACCTGTGGAATGCTGTCAGCCTTGATTCCCAGTGTTGCGTTCTTCTGCAAACATAACAATCATACAACAAGACTTGGTTGAACAATAATGTGGGGGTTCTTTATTTGAAGATAAGATTATAGACATACAATGGTAACTAGGAGGCTATATAGAATGAGTCTGATCTGTAGGACTGCTGCTCTGTCCTGTCTGCATTGTACATGGAATAATAGATTACACCCTCTGGGTAGTATCGGGCAGCAGTTTAGGGTACCCCCTCAAAGGTACATCACAACACCTGACATGCAATATCACAGAAGATCATGTATACATATTAAGCAGCATGGCTGATAATAGTGAGAGTGCTTCATTTGTCAAAGTCAAATGATGTCCTTACTAAAAGGATATATTCATAACATCAACACTGTAAGATTACTAGAATTTAATGCCAGATAGATTCCAGGAAAATGATGCTGTTACATACATTAATAGTTCATACTTGGGGATTATTGAATTTAGATGATCCATGATAAGGTTATACTCATTGGAGGAATTAAAGTGAGCTGAAGTTCCTGCATTTAACATTGTTTTTGAGTGGTCTTTAGCTGGTTGAGTCTTTGCGTGTACAGGGAGCCTTACAAAATCACTGTTAAAAACATCTCTGTGCATTCAGCTCTGCACTCGTTAAATGGGCTGCACAAAGTACAAAGATGGCAACAACATGAGGAGAAATAGATCTGAGTCAGTGGATTCAACTGGTTACTTCAGGTCAGGTGAGTAATGCTGAATTATTGTGATCACAGGAACCTGTGCGACCAAACATCTGGGTGCAACATGATGAAGATCCTCCCTCAAGAAGCACAATTGGCAGAAAAAAAACGGCATCAGCCATGGGTGCAGGGGTAACAGCCTCCAATATTAGCTGGCTGGAGCCCAGTAAGCTGACTCTGTACACTTGTTCTGGCTGAGAAAGAGCTGCTTTCAGTTAACTGGGCTACGTCATGTCAGTCCTTCTATGCCTGGACTAGCTGACACTCATCATCATGCAGTAGAACTCACTGACGCCTGGCATGACATTACTAAATGTGGTTATGGACTGTCCATTCTATGGATCTCCGTTGTCCAAGAACAACTGCTCGCTTGCTGAAAGATCCCAACTTCCAAGCCCCACTGTGCATCAACTGCAATTACATCACAACTGGTGAGAAACCAAGTGAGTATGAGACCACCACCAAGTGGAACTCATATCACTTTGTAGAATTTGATCTGACCAGCTTCATTCCAAGTTCTGATACACAATTTATGTTAAGGTGAGGTTGAAATGTCAGTCTGCTGATGCAAACTGTAGCACATGAAGCTTATTAAAAATCTTCAAAGCAGAGATTTAAGTGAATGATATCACAGGCTGGACATTAGCCACTTTATTGGTAAATTGGTTACTTAGTTGTTTCCTTCAATACAATAAATTATAGTATGCAAAATTCGTAATGGTTCATCATATTATTACAGTATTTTTATTTGAACAAAGGACTAAGTGAGGAATTATCATAATGTCCGATCACATTGCTGCTCTGTTTCTCTATGTTGAAGACTTCATGAGATGACAAATTGGGTTTGGATGCTGAAGGCCACTCAGCCCATTAATCTCATCTTTCCATGAATCCCAATTCTGTCATCTATCAATTTAGTGTTTTTTTTTAACTTGCAATACACCCCAGAACTTGCAACAGAGGAAAGGAGAAACATGAAGATGTATTTCCCTGCAGGGACAAATGCTGCTTGGTCATGGTCATGAAGACTTGTAAGGAGGCAACCTAAGAGGAGAGAAAAAAATCCATTTAAGCAAAAGAGAAGAAAAATACTTCTTGAATGTTTTGTGAAAATAGATCAAAATGCAGCAAAAATCTTTGACGTCTGTCTCACTTTCTGTTGACCAATGCAGTAGTAAGGGTTTGGTACATAAAAGGTTAATGTGGGACTGAGTACATTGCTGCACACACAATGATGTAATGAGAACACATGACTCACAGCCAGATTCAGTCTAGTGTTGGACAGGGCTATGTGTAGAAGTAAGCATGGAGATAGCTCCTCGCTTGGACCTTTATTGTGCCTATATATATAGTTTCTGGTAGTTAATAAATGCTTACTGTTGAATTAGATAAGACTACACATATGTTATATATTTACAAAACGGTGCAGGTTACTGTAAGAGCTGGTCCCATGATTTGACGGTGATGTCATTAGGGTGTGTGCTTAGGCTGCAGTTTTACTTTCAGTTGTGTATTTGATGCAGTGCAGAGAACAGCTCTTCAATAAAATATGTTGTGTGTTGTTTGAATCTATGTGTGCAAACCATATTCTTTTCCTTCTTTGTAAAATCCACACCCCTTAATGTAGTTAGAACGTTACAGAATATCTTAGTAAGACTTACTGAACTATGCCCAACACCTTACAACAATAACCACAATAACCTCAATATTAATATCCCCACAATGTGTGGGAGAGGGTCGTGAGGAGTGTGTTTTTTTTTGTAGAAACCTAAATATGGCAATGCAACCCCAGCATGGAGAGGCCCTGCACTAATATATTTAAATTGTGCTTCCACAGTGCAATTGAGAAACTGATTCAATATTCACTGCTGTGGGAGTTTGCCAGGAGTCAGGAAACCCATTCAGTGAAAGGGAGACCCACACTGTTGGCTCCACAAGGTAAATCTCTTTTATAGAACTTCTTGTGGCCCAGAGAAAGCAGAAGTCTAACTCCATACAAGAATCATAGAAGCCCTACAGTGCAGAAAGAGGTCATTTGGCCCATCGAGCCTGCACCGACCACAATCCCACCCCGGCCTTACCCCCTTATCCCGACATACTTACCTGCTAATCCCTCTAACCTACACATCTCAGGACACTAAGGGGCAATTTTAGTATGGCCAATCAACCTAACCCGCACATCTTTGGACTGTGGGAGGAAACCGGAGCACCCGGAGGAAACCCAAGCAGACACGAGGCGAATGTGCAAACTCCACACAGTGACCCAAGCTGGGAATCGAACCCAGGTCCCTGGAGCTGTGAAGCAGCAGTGCTAACCACTGTGCTACCGTGCCGCCCCAACTCCAGGCCCCTGAAGGATACCTTCCACCTCCGGCCTCTCGATTGACAAACCCTCACCACTGCTCTACTCCACACCTAACATCACAGCCTCTCTCTAGCCACTCGCCACCATCCCAAACAGCCACAAACATCAGCTTTTAGTTTAAAAGAGTGATATGAGGTGCTGCTCTTGAGTTCAGCAGAACATCTGTGTCTCCAGCTTTGCCATGTTCTTCAGCCATTCTAGACCTCTCTCTAGGTTTCTTAAATATCTTTCTTTACCAGGTGGGAGTATTTGAAGTACCATATACTAACAATGAACGGAAGCAAAATAGCACAGGATTTACGCAAACGGTGAAGCTAATGTCTGACAACTGGAAATTGTAGCTAGCATATAGGAAATGCCAATATATTTCAAAGTATCAACGAGGTTATTAGTTAGCAATTTACATGGAAAACTGTTCTCTAGCCAGCACTGTCAGGTGAACTTGCCTCGGCTGTGTAATACTGTCCTGTGTTTTGATGTGTGAGATTGGTCCATGCAGGATTCTTAAGGTGCATTAAAGCAATCACGCAGAATCACTGCAACCAAGAACCACAATGTCTTTATTCCTGTGCAGCAGCCGACAGATGACGCATGGATTAAAGACAGAGCAATTAGTTCCATTAACTCTGAACACAAACAGCCATATTATTTCAACATCATCTTCAATTTGTTAGTACTTAAAAATAAAATGAAGGTTGAGCTGTTCTTTACCAGCTGTGAGATTGTGCTTGTAGTTTTTCACAAACTAGAGCAATGTATGATTCGGTGTTGATGGAACGCGATAAACAATTGTAATGTGGCTGTATTATTGATATGCGAGATAGAGATAGCACATGTCCAAGAGACATGAAAAATGAAAATATACCAGCAAATGGCACACAGCCACTTATGTGACAGATGGTGCAGGCATTGTTTGGCAAATAACTTATCCTTATAATCAAATCTCTTCTCAAGCATTTTCCTCCAGAGGCGAAACAGTTTTCGAGTGTAACTCAGAAGGGAAAGGGCAGGAAGCTGGGCAAGGATTTATGGAGTGCTATGTACAGTTGGCAGACCCCCAAGTTGTGCACCTGTCCAAATCATAATATCAGCTACAATGAAGCTCTGTTCACATGTGGCTGGATGTGTGGGCAATTCTTCACTCTGTAGGTTGTTCATTTTTTAATATTGGAAGCATAGAGAGGACCATGTGATTTCATATTGTATTACAATATGTTTCACAAGGTTTAATGGACAGCTTTGACTACTCCCGCTCTCCCACTATTGAAAACTAAAAGCAGATGAGGCAACCCCTGATAGAGGATATTTCACACGCAATTTATTTGCATGTGTGCAATAGTGGCAGCATAACTACTGTCTCAATCAATCAGTGTAGCTTTGATAGAAAAGGCTAGGAGGGTCAGATAGCAGCTCATTGTACCACCTCCACAGAGAATGTAAAAACTGTAACGACTGCAAACAGGGGAGGTGATGGCCTGGTGGCATTATCGCTGGACTATTAATCCAGAAACTCAGCTAATGTTCTGGGGGCCCGGGTTCGAATCCCACAATGGCAGATTGAATTTGAATTCAATTTTAAAAATCTAGAATTAAGAATCTACTGATGACTATGAAAGCATTGTCTATTGTTGGAAAAACCCATCCGGTTCACTAACGTCCTTTAGGGAAGGAAATCTGCCTTCTTTACCCGGTCTGGCCTGCATGTGACTCCAGAGCCGCAGCAATGTGGTTGACTCTCAACTGCCCTTGGGCAACTAGGAATGGGTAACAAATGCTGACCAGCCAATGATGCCCATGTCCCACGAATAAATAAAAATAAACCAAGTACCACAACCACAGAGAATGTAAAAACTGTAGTGACTAATGTACAGACATAACTATCAGGAGGGAATGGATAGGCAATGTTCTCTCTACTCTTCAAAAAGAAAGCTGGGGAATGATCACATCACAGTGTTTAAAAGGCTTTGATAAGGTAGACAGAAAAATAGTTAGCGGAATTTTCCTGATCTTCAGGTCCCGCCAATGTCGATGGCATTTTGAATGGCTCGCCCATCTTACCACCAGGGAACCTGTCACGGGAGTTTGCCTTCGGTGGGACAGGAAGATCCTGCCAGCGGGAAGTGTTGGAAAATCCTTCCCATTGTTTACACTTGTGGGGAAGGGCAAAATTAAAGGCTATCGGCAGAAGATCATCAGCAAGGAACCAAGAAAGATTGCAGAAGTAACTTCTTTACCCAGAATCTAGAATTTGCAAATTGTTGAGGTGTACAGTATAGATCTATTTAAGGAGAAGCCAGATAGATATGAGAGAGAAAGCAATTGAAGGTTATGCTAATAGAATTAGGTAGGAACAGTGGATGGTGGCTTGAGGGCAGCAAAAGCACTGGTTTAAAAAGTTTATTAATTAGTGTCGTAAGTAAGTTTACATCAACACTGCAATGAAGTTACTGTGAAAATCCTCTAATCGCCACACCCCATTGGGTACACTGAGGGAGAATTTAGCATGGCCAATGCACCTAACTAGCACGACTTTTGGACTGTGGGAGGAAACTGGAGCACCCGGAGGAAATCCATGCAGACACGTGAAGGACGTGCAGACTCCGCACAGACAGTGACTGAAGTCGGGAATCGAACCTGGATCCATGGCACTGTGAGACAGGAGTGCTAACCACTGTGCCACCATGACACCGAATGGTTGGGCCGAATGGCCTGTTTCTGTGCTGTCTGTTCCACATAATTCAATCTAGTTTGGAAATAACACACAGGGAAAGACCAAATGATCTATCAAACCTGTCCCATTCCTGCATTTAGTTGTATCGTTTTCTTCTCATTTGAGTCCCTAAGACTGACTCAAATCTGTGTGTCATCCACAAATTTGATGATAGCTTCCCCAACACTTTTGCTCAGATCATTGATAAAGATATTGAAGAGTGTAGGAGCTTTTTCTGGAACCTAAGTCTTATGCTGGCTTTCATGTGAGAGATTTCTCTTTATTAATTGCAGCTCAGCAAAACACAAAGACTCAGGGAAATAATATTCTGGTTAAGACATATCTTTATTGCCCAGGCCTGGTCAGTGACACTGGAGGGTGATTTTGGATCAGTTACAAATCACACTAAATTACTTGGAAATCGGATTACAATTATACTTTTTCCAGAAATAATTTACTCGCCTACTCTGTTCCACCATACAGGATGAGTCATTTACCTTGGCCAATGACATTCCACCTTCTGGCAACATGAGAATACATAGGTCCGTAAAGTCTGGAAGTTTCCGCCCACTGTCTCCTGGCAACCCACTACGCAAATCTGGAAAGTTCAAAAGCTTCCTTTCTCATTGTCCTATGATGCGTACGATACAATTCTTATCTGGTGTAATGTAAGACCTATTCATTTGCTCATCTGAAACTCATCTGAAAACAATTCTACTGTCTGGAGTCCATACTGATGAAGACTGCGCTCTGTGGCTGTATTGTTCTGGAAGAATGTGGTTCATCTTACTCAGCTTTATCCCAGTATGCCTTGGGGCAGTCTGTAGCTGGCCAAGGTGTACATGTTAAAAGCAGAATATATAAAAACACATGTTTAAATTCTCTAACAATGATTATATATGTCTCTATGCAAACAGTACCTTTGTAAGATATACTCCAGGCTCTTATGACTTCTCTATACTATATTCACTCTGATTGTTTGTCGTTTTTAGTCCCAAACTCCCTCATACAAAGAGCTATAGCTCCAACACAAATAAATACGGTTTACTTTTGAAGCCAAATTATGTGCAATAGAAGTGGATTATCCAAACCGTTTGAATTAAACAATGCACACAAGACAACAAAGAAGCAATCTAGTTCTAAAAAGATTTGAGTTTTCAAGTCATTTGCATTGAGCAACTTTGATTGACGAGTAGGCCATCCTGAGGGGAGAAAACAAATAATGACAGATTAAAATACAGGGAAGGAAGGAAGTAAACATCATGGAAGAGATGTCCTTCCGGGGACCATATCCCTCTATTCCCATCCTATTCATGTATTTGTCAAGACGCCTCTTAAAAGTCACTACTGTATCCGCTTCCACTACCTCCCCCGGCAACAAGTTCCAAGCACCCACCATCCTCTGTGTAAAAAATCTGCTTCGTACATCTCCTTTAAACCTTGCCACTCGCACCTTAAACCTGTGTCCCCTAGTAATTGACACTAATGGCAATTTAGCATGGCCAATCTACCTAACCCGCACAGCTTGCGACTGTGGGAGAAAACCAGAGCACCCAGAGGAAACCCAAGGGGGGAATGTGCAAACTCCACACAGACAGTGACCCAAGCCAGGAATCGAACCGGGTCCCTGGCACTGTGAGGCAGCAGTGCTGACCATTGTGCCACTGTGCTACACCTCACCCCTTCCTGACAGCCTACTCCTCTACTGATTACCTTCTCCTGCAGTGATCAATCCCCGCATCCTGGTTGCCTCACCCGCTCCAATTTGTATCCCTCTTTCCAAATCTCCTCCCTTCTCTCCCAATCGCATACTCCTCTGTCCTGGTCAACACCTCCTCCCCTGACTCAATCACCTTTCATCACCCCGCATCATCGATAGCTCCTTTCCTGGACATCTTCTTATTCTTACAATTGCCTTGTCCCCTCCTGGGATCTTGAGGACCACTGCCAGAGATGCAGTAGTCTGAAATTTAACTCTGAATCCTATCCAGTTAAAATACCACTCACCTATCACCACATCCTTGCCAATCTTTACTGGCTCCTATGTCATACTCCACCGATTTCAAAACCATTGTCTACGACTCTAACAATGGCCTCACCCTACTTTGGGTTTGCTGTCTCCTTTATTTTACTTAGAGCCCCCATTCTTCTGAACCAATTCAATTCTACTGCCCTCCACTCCAACCATCAACTTGCAGCAAGTCTCAAATATGAGACTATGAGGTCTCATATTTTGAGGTTCCCCTCTGAGCCACCTTTTTGAACCTCTGTGGTCTATGTAGTGTAGTTACACTCAGAGTGTTGTGAATGGAGTTCAAGAATATTGACCCAGCAATAGTAAAGGAATGGCGATATAGTTCCAGTTCAGGACAGAATGTGGCTTGGAGGGAAACCTGTAGGTGATGGATTTCCAGGCAGCTGCTACTCTTGTCTTTCTAGGTGGAAGAATTGAGAGTTTGGAAGGTGCCATTGAAAGATCCTTGTTGAGTTGCTGCAGTGCATCTTGTAGATGGTACACACAGCTCCCAGGTGTGTCATTGGTGGAGGGATGAATGTTTAAGATGGTGAATGTGGTGCCAATCAAGCGGGCTGGTTTGTTCTGGATGGTATCACGACTCCTGAGTGTTGTTGGAGCTGCAATCATTGAGGCAATTGAACAATATTCCGTCATAGATCTTTCAAAGAACTGGCACAGGTACGATGGGATGAATGGTGTTGAGGGATCCTGTGTATGGTTTGCTTCTTTAATGCAAATACTTCATTTTAAGATATTTCTGCCTATGTAACTAACTCTGTGAAGCTTAAAAAATTAACTTGACTACATTTTAAAACTCAGAAGGCATGCTGGGTTAGCTAGAAATTGACTGCATTTTTGAAAAGTACAATGCCAACAAAATCTTTTATAAGCCAAACAAAGGTTTTCATAGGCAACATCTGCAAGGCCTGTTTCTCCAAGTTAGGGGCAGCATGTGCAAAACCATTTCAATAATCGAGATAACGAATGACATATATTGTAGTTTCAGTTCTGCGTTTGCAGTTCAGTTCAGCTTTGTTTTTGGGTTCCGTGTTCGAGATCAGTACAGGGGGCAGTCAAAGCTAGTTTCTCTCCAGCTTTTCCCTTTCTTTTCGCTTTTGTAATGATTTAACTTTCGGTTCTGTTCAATAAAAGAAATTAATTTAAACTCTGTATCAGTGCTGTCTTCATCTATTCAAAGGAATGAATGGACCCTACAAATGGCCTATTTCTGTATAGTGAGGTTTCACGATTCTATTGCCGAAATCTGCTGTCATTTGTGCTGGTGGGATCTTACAGTCCTGCCAATGGCTCACCACCAGTTTGATTTCTTTCATTTCTATTGAACATGATACCTGACCCTCAGCCAAACAGTCTTTCCTCCCCGTGTTCAATATTTTTAATACCTGGTAAAGACAAATGTTCAAAGAAAATTTAAAAAACACAATCTTTTTAACGTCGTGAGGATTTCTCTCCAGGATTGCAAACAGCAGTGTCCTGGAGATTGGTCTTCAATTCACAGAGATTCCAGGCTGATCCTGGCTGGTTCAAAACCAGCTGGCTGCCAGGTGAAGAGGTCTGCCCCTGAGCACTCAATAATATACTTCATTTTTCAGAGCAGATAATTTACCCTATCTCAATCACTTGTTTGAACTTTCTAACCAGTGAATATAGGTTAGGTACCTATCGGTTAGTGTAGTCTGGCATGTCCCTCAAAGACTCAAGGGATCTGCGACAGGCTGAGGATGAAGTTGTCATGCACACACCCTGGAAAACGGGCACGCGCATGCATGACCCACATCTGGTTGTCGCACACCAGCTGGACATTGAGGGAGTAGAACCCCTTCCTGTTGATGAAGGAGACTCCCTGCTGTCATGGGGTGTGGAGAGTGGCATGGGTGCAGTTTATCATCCTCTGTACCTGTGGCAGATCAGCTCTCTGCTCAAATCCCATATCCCTCTTATCCTGCTGGGATTAGTCCAAGTCGAAACACTTGCATGCAGTGGATTTGTTACCTCATAGGTGCACTTATGAGTGGATGCCTGTGAGATACCACCAGGTTCCCAGTGGAGCTCTGGAAGAACCTCTTGGCGAAGAAGTTCAGGGCTGCTGTGATCTTGACGGCCATAGGTGGCCTCCACCGCAACATGGCGCCAAGTCCGCAAGGGGATAACATGGGTGCCGCACCATCTCCTTAGTTAGGCGGGTCTTCGTCAGCGCATGATGTTGGACAGCTCCAGGAAGGACACATAAGTCCGGTAGACCCTTGGCCTTCTTCAGCTCTTTCATGCATCTTGCATGGGCTGTCTGGCCTCTGGCCCTGATCCTGTCCTGCAGCCTCCTGGGCTTGTCCTGCAGGGTCTCCCCTCAGAGCCACCACCTGTTGTTGCTGGAGTCTGTGCTCCTCCAGTGCTGTATAAGATAGTCAACCCAAATGGCACCATCCTAATATTGCTCAGAATTCTGCAAGGGATGAGCGAGAGAGAGAGAGAGAATCAGGTTGCTAATGCAGCTGCTGCCCATCATTATCTCCGCTAACCCATCGCCATTCCTGATCTGGAAAGTTCAAAGTTTATTTATTAGTCACAAGTAAGGCTTACATTAACACTGCAATGAAGTTACTGTCAAATTCCCCTAGCTGCCACAATCTGGCACCTAACCAGCACGTCTTTCAGACTGTGGGAGGAAACCCAGAGGAGCACCCAGAGGAAACCCATGCAGACACGGGGAGAACGTGCAAACTCCGCACAGATAGTGACCCAAGCCGGGAATCGAACATGGGTCCCTGGCGCTGTGAGGCAGCAGTGCTAACCATTGTGCCACATTGGCACCCCAAAGCAGCTGGTCCCAGAGAATCATCGGCAGCGATCACACGCTCACAGCTCTGGTGCCCTCCCATCTCCAAAGCGGGGCTGCCCCTCACAAATGCCCTCACCCACTTAGATTCACCTTGGGCCTTCAGTCTGAGTTCCCCTCCCATAAGTTTGCTACCGCTAGAAGTTCTTTCAGAAGGGTAATGTGTTCTCTCATCACGAATGGACGGGTTTGTTCGCCTCGGGGTGGGGGGTGCTGGTGGATCCTGAGTGGCAGATGCACGAGACTGGCAATGAAGCAACCACTTTGCCTCTTGATCCCATGCCACCAAGCTTAGAGACCAGAAAGCTGAGGCTTAATGCCATTCCTTGACTTTGAGACTGTGGGGAGCTAATGTTGCTAAGGGTTAATTCTTTGTAGCCAATTAGTGTCAGCACTATGAGTCTCGGGAATGCAGCAGGACACAATTGCTTTCTCCTTCTGAGAGGGGCAGAGCTAACAGGCACCCTGCTTAATCAGGCTGGATAATTCAGAGAGCTCATTGCTGTCATCCATCCATACTTAAGGCCCCTGGATAGCTGATCCATAAGTTGACTGCATACTCACACAACACTGAAAGCAGACTTGCACAGCACTTAGAGCAAAGTTACACATAACAGACAGCAAACTCCAAGCCCACCAACCCAGGTAAAGCCTTCTGCCTCCTACAGCTGATGTCTTTCTCTCATCCTACCAGCCCCCTACCAACAACCCACCCCCAACCCTCCCTGAGCTGCTCATTGGCCTTTGTCCCCCTGGACTCCCTGGTGCTCAGTGGATTCAGTGGTGCTCACCTTCATCCTCCCTCTTGGAGGTCATAGTTCCTAGTTCCTGCTTTTAAAAAGGAGTAGTGATTTGCATCAGCGTGACATCATTGCTGATGGGTGGAAAGATTCAACGAGGGCTGAAGAGGCAAAGTTAGGCCCATTAAGTACATACTAATGCATTCAAATTTATTCTAATGAGATTCATGCCCTACCTGGGCATGAACGTGATTGTGTCATCAGAGGAGGGTGCGGCGGGGGTGGGTGGCTGGGAAGATCGCATTCTCAGATCTCACATAAATTCTGTTTTTGGCCTCTCACGTTATTTACCGGCTATGGCGGGATATGCGCTTGTAGATAGGACCCACTAAAACATGCCCCTAAGCTCTGAATTCCCTCCCTCAAAAGCTGCTCTGCTTCAATGACTGCTCACCTCTCGATGGTTCAATCTCTTCTCCTGAAACTGCGTTGCATGGATTTCAGAAAGTTGCACTCCTACCTCTAATTATTGGCACAATGCCAACTGTTTTGCAAATGGCTAGCTTTGCTAAGCTGGTGCTGCCCCTGGGTTTCTCTGAACTCGTCTCCCAGCTGCACCAAGCTATTTATGTCTCCCATGGCTTCCCCTGAGCCTTAACCACATCAAATATCTCCCAGTTCTTCTCTGTGAGCTACTGACCATATGAGATCAAAACTGCAATCAACAGCTTTTCCAGTGACACTTGGGAGTTCTGCAAACTCTAGCTGCCAGGAAGCAGAAACAGCAGTGCCCTCTCTGTTATGGTCCCTTGCCTTGCTGTAGAACACTCAGATAAATTGCAACCAGACAACCTTCTTAAGCTCCACCCATCTCCATGACAATGTAGCCTTTCGGGGTTTACAGAATGCTTTTGAACTAAGTTAGCTTTAACTTCCAAAGCAAAGCATCTTTGTGGATTATAATCCTTTGCAACCAGTGTAGACATCACATCTGCAGCTCTCCACCTAAGTAAACCCATCTGCTGTTTTAGCATCTTACTTTTCCAGCTTTTCACCCCTTAAGTCAACATAGCCCAATCTTTTAGACTCCAATCTACTTTATAGTTGCATTTATCCCATTTTCTGCAGTAAAACATTAATCTTCCCAGAACTAAACATTAGCTCTAAAATATTAACATGAACCATGAGCTAAATACACATCATACTAGCATGTCCAGGGCAATGATTTCCCCTCTTACTCTGCACAGTCACATAAAGAGTACCTAAAATGTGACCCTGGTCTTTTTGTTGCCTAAATACTCCCCTTTGCAGCACCAATTTATGTGTATGCATTCAACTTTCACCATTATGCAAATGATATGTTAGCTCCATCTCGGCATTAGGTCCGATTTACCTTTGCTTAGAATTTAAAAATGTTATTAATTGCTTACTCTTCTATGCACAAATTTTAAAATCCCTGTCATTGATTAATCTACTTAACTGCTCCCTACTTCTGATTTAGGCCCCTGTGTTCCTGCACATTCTTTTTCAATCCTGGACTCCTTTGCATTCCTCTTTCTACCTTCAGTTGCTCAATGTTTAGCTGCGATGCCATTCTCGCACCCTTTATCTTGTTACCACCCTCCGTTCCTTTAAAAGCCCCCTCAGAACCTACCTCTTTGATATGCCCTTAAGTTTTTCCTCACCATTCGGTGTGTGGTTATTTTCAACTCATTGGAATGCTTTATTACGTAAAAGGAGTTACACAAGTGTAAGCTGTTGGTGTTACTATACAGCTGCTTAATTCTATTACATTCCTGCTTAACTATATACAAGATGCGATGTACTTGAAAATGCTGCAACTATAAATCAATTACAAGACAAAGATTAGAATGCTTTCAATTATTTTTATAGACTTTTATGGGGTTGTACTTGTGCATTTTGTTTAAACGGGATGTGCAGGAACATACATTGAGTCTGTTTGGTCAAATTGTGTGTTTACTGATACTGTAGAGTTACGTGCTTTATGTTGAATGTTTTGCTAGCAGAAAGGGAGGTCAATGAGTTGCAGTTTTTTATATACCTGCAGTGGGTGTGGGGTTTGCTGCTATCTTTCACTGGTTTGTGCAGCTAATGAATTTCTAAATCTAGCCATTGATCACTTGTCTCATTTTGTTGAAAAGACAGCAGTTTGTTGAAACATAGGAATTAAATGTAGGGAATACATTCTGGAAAAGGAAGCACAACATGAGCCCAAGTGATTAGAAATTCATGTGCACAACTGAATTTCTGATATGTTTCCAACAAGCCAGGCTTCCTGCCAGTGTGTAAAATCAGAACATCACTTTAATAAGCACTCTGTATTATGCCATCTTCTACCCCCTTGTTGTTTAGTGTAGAGAATGGTGGCAGATCTGGTGCAATGAAAACATGAAGAAATTTCTATTTCTGAAGGAAAGAAGAGCCAACTAAAACTGATGTTCCTCCAGAAACAGTTGTGCAGCCAATTGTAGCCAATGGTGACTCATATACCCTTACCTGTACATGGCAGTGGTGTGATTTCTCCATGAAGTTTTTTTATTGTCACAAGTAGTCGTATATTAACACGGCAATGAAGTTACTATGAAAAATCCCCTAGTCGCCACACTCTGGTACCTGTTTTGGGTACACTGAGGGAGAATTTAGCACGGCCAATGCACCTAACCAGCATGTCCTTTGGACTGTGGGAGGAAATCGGAGCACCCAGAGGAGACCCATGCAGACACGGGGAGAACGTGCAAACTCCACACACACAGTGACCCAAGATGGGTATCAAACCCAGGTCCATGGCACTGTGAAGCATCGATGCTAACCACTGTGCCACCGTGCCACATTTGCATTGAAATGGTGTATCATGGGGTATCATGCTGTATCATGGGATCACTAAGTCTTGACCAAGTTGATGGTTTAAATTTTATAGGTATTTTCAGTAATGAAAACATAGAGTGGACATGGTAGGGAATGGAACCTTTTGGTCAGGCCAGGAAGCTAATGACTGGCCTATAGGTCAATCCAAATTAAGCTATGTAATATGACCTTTGGGTCAGGAGAGAACAAATCGATGAATGATCCATGAGTTATAGTGTAATAAACCGATTATCTGGCATCGGTGGGCCAAGATGTGCAGGCGACTGGGCAAAGCGTCAGGATGTGTAAGCAAAGTGTGCGTTGTGCAATGAACTGTGGGGATCGTGTTTGTTAAAGGTCAGATCATTCGGTGACTATTTTCTAAACTCATAATTGCAGACATACTGAACAGGGCGTAGAAAGTAAGAAGGTCAGTGCGGGACGAGAGCAGAGATAGAGCTTATACTGCAATAGAGAGGGCGAGAGAGATAAGTGAGACGTCAATAAAAAGCGAGAGAAGTGAGACTTCAATAAAACACGCGAAAGAGGAGGCGAGACTTGAATAAAAAGTGTGAGATAGAGGTGATATTTGAAGAAAGGGTGCTAAAAAGAGGTAGTTGGAAACGTTAATAAAAAGCGCGCGCGAGAGGGAGAGATTCAGTAAAAAAATGTGAGACATGAGGCTTCATTAATAAATGTGAGAAATGGAGGCCATATTTGAATAAAATGGTGTCAAAGAGAGATAGAGGTGAGACTTCAATAAAAAGGCGCGAGAGGGATAGAGTGGAAACTTCAATAAAAAGCTCGCGAAAGAGAAGGTGGTGAAACTTCAACGAAACGCAAGAGGGAATGAGAGGAGGGACTTCAGTAAAGAGCTCGGACATTCACTCAAAAGACTCAGCGGGACTGAAAACTGTTGATTCCATTGTCCAAAAAAGGGCGAGAGTTAAAACTTCAATAAAAAGCGAGACATAAAGAGATGAGACTTCAATAAAAGGTGAGTGATAAAGGCGAGGCTGCAATAAAAATTGAGAGATAGAATTGATATTTAAATATAAAGCACGAAAGAAATAAAGGTGAGACTTGAATAAAAAGTGAGAGAGGTGAGACGTCAATCCAAATTGTGAAAGAGGTGATATTTGAATAAAAGCGTGAAAGAGACAGTCGTGAGACTTCATTAAAATTGTGAGAGAAATAGAAATGATATTTGAAGAAAAGGAGCAAAAGAGCTAGAGGTGAGACTTGGAAAAAAGTGACAGAGATACTTGAATAAAAAGCGCGATTGATAGACGTGAGACTTCAAAGAAAAGGGAGATCCGGAGGTGACAGTTCACTATAAATGCGAGAGGGAGAGATAGAGATGAGACTTCATTAAAAGGTGTGAGAGAGATAAACAGAGGAGACGTGAATAAAAAGGGTGAGAGACACAAAGGTGACACTTCAGCAAAAGTGTGTGTGTGAGGGAGAGAGCTGAGACTTCATTAAACACAGAGAGATAGATGCCATATTTGAATAAAAAGGTGGGAAAGATAGAGATGAGACTTCACTAAAAATTGTGAGAAATAGAGGTGAGGGTTCAATAAAAACTGAGAGAAAGAGATAGTGGTGAGATTTAATTAAAATTTCTGAGAGATAGAGGCGATATTTGAACAGAAAGGTGCGAGAGAGGTGAGACTTCCATGTGAGAGGTAGAGTGAGACTTCAATCAAAAGCTCGCGAGAGAGGCGTGACGACTAAAAAGTGAGAGAGGGAGATGGAGGTGAGACATCAGTAGAAGGTGTGAGAGGGATAGAGGTCAGACTTCACTAAAAAGTGCGAGAATAATAAGTGCGAGAGAGGGATAGAGGTGCGATTTGAATAAAAAGCGCGCGAAAGACAAGAGGGAGTGAGAGAAGGGACTTCAGTAAAGAGCTCGGACATTCACTCAAAAGACTCAGCGGAACTGAAAACTGCTGATTCCATTGTCCAAATAAGAAAGGCGAGAGAGATGAAACTTCAGTAAAAAGCGCGCGAGTGAGATAGAGGTGAGAGTTCAACAAAAAGTGTGTGAGAAAGAGATAGACAGAGGAGACTTGAACAAAAAGGGTGAGAGAGACATAAAGGTGAGACTTCAGTAAAGGTTTGAGAGAGGGAGAGGTGAGACTTGAACAAAAAGTGAAGTTGGTAGAGATGAGACTTGAATTAAAAATGTGAGAGAGTTGAAACTTCTTCAAACACAGATGTATTGTAGGCCATATCTGAATAAAAAAGTGGGAGAGAGATAGAGGTGAGACTTCATTAAAAACCGCAGGAAAGAGTTTGAGGTGAGACTTGAGTAAAACTTGAGAGAGATTTAGAGATGAGGTTTCAATAAAAATAGAGGTGAGATTTAATTAAAATATGAGAGGTAGAGGCGATATTTGAATAAAAAGATGCGAAAGAGAGGTGAGACTTCCATGTGAGAGGTAGAGTGAGCCTTCAATCAAAAGCTCACGAGGTGAGACTTGACTAAAACGTGAGAGAAGGTGATGGAGGTGAGACATCAGTGGAAGGTATCAGAGGGATAGAGGTCAGACTTCACTAAAAAGGGCGAGAATAAAAAGTGCGAGAGAGAGTGATAGAGGTGCGATTTGAATAAAAAGCGCGCGAAACAGGGTGGTGAGACTTCAATAAAACACAAGAGGGAGTGAGAGGAGAGACTTCAGTAAAGAGCTCGGACATTCACTCAAAAGATTCAGCGGGACTGAAAACTTGATTCTATAGTCCAATTAAAAAAGGTGAGAGAAAGATGAAACTTCAATAAAAAGTTAGAAACAAGGATAAGACGTCAATAAAAAGTAAGTGAGAGATGTGAGACTTCAATATAAAGTGAGAGCGGAATATAGGTGAGACTTCAATAAGTGTGAGAGATATAGAGGTGAGGCTTGGAAGAAAGAGTGAGGGATACTTGAATAAAAAGCGCGAGAGATGGAGGTGAGAGTTCAGTAAAAAGTGAGATACAGAGGGGAAAACTTTACTATAAATGTGAGAGAGGGAGATAGAGGTGAGACATCATTACAAATGTAAGAGAGGTGAGACTTGAAAAAAAAAGGTGAGACTTCCATGTGAGAGATAGAGTGAGACTTCAAACAAATCTCGCAGGAGAGGTGAGACTTCAACGAAAAGGGCGAGGGAGATACAGGTGAGACTTAAATAAAAAAGAGAGATAGGTGTGAGACTTCATTAATAATGTGAGAAACAGAGGTGATATTTAAAGAAAAGGCGCGAAAGTGATAGAGGCGAGACTTCAAAAAGCACGCGGGAGTGAGGTGAGACTTCATTAAAAAGTGTGTGAGAGATTGATAGACAGAGGAGAGACTTGAATAAAAAGGGTGAGAGGCATAGAGGCGAGACTTCATTAAAAATTGAGACAGAGGCGATATTTAAATAAAAAGTTGCGAAAGAGAGTTAGCGGTGAGACTTCAATAAAACGCTCGGAGTGCGGTGAGACTTGACTAAAAAGTGAGAGAAGTGACGCATCAATAAAAAGGTGCGAGAGGGAGACTCATTTTAAAAGTCTGAGAGAGAGGGATAGAAGTGCCATTTGAATAGAAAAACGCGCGAAAGAGATGGTGGCGAGACTTAAATAAAACGCAAGGGGGAGTGAGAGGAGAGACTTCAGTAAAGAGCTCGGACATTCACTCAAAAGACCCAGCCGGACTGGAAACTGTTGATTCCATTGTCCAAATAAAAAAGTGAGAGAGAGATGAAACTTCAGTAAAAAGCGCGCGAGTGAGATAGAGGTGAGAGTTCAATAACAAGTGTGTGTGAGAGAGATAGTCAGAGGAGACTTGAATAAAAAGGGTGAGAGAGACATAAAGGTGAGACTTCAGTAAACGTGTGAGAGAGGGAAGTGAGACTTCAACAAAAAGTGAAATAGATGGTAGAGGTGAGACTTGAATTAAAAGTGTGTGTGAGAGAGTTGAGACTTCTTTAACACAGAGATAGGGGCCATATTTGAATCAAAAGGTGGGAAAGAGATAGAAGTGAGACTTCATGAAAAAACGCGCAAAAGAGCTTGAGGTGAAACGTGAATAAAAAGTGAGAGATTTAGAGGTGAGATTGAATTAAAAATAGAGAGGTGAGATTTAATTAAATTTGTGAGATAGAGGCGGTATTTGAATAGAACGTTGTGAAAGGGAGGTGAGACTTCCATGTGAGAGGTAGAGTGAGACTTGAATAAAAAGCTCGCGAGAGAGGTGAGACTTGACTAAAAAGTGAGAGAGGTGACACATCAATAAAAAGGTGCGAGAGGGAGACTTATTTAAAAAGTGCGAGAGAAATAGAGGTACGATTTGAATTAAAAAGCGCGCGGAAGGTGAGGCTTCGATAAAACGCAAGAGGGAGTAAGGAGGGACCTAAGAGTTCGGACATTCACTCAAAAGACCCAGCGGGACCGAAAAGTGTTGATTCCATGGTCCAAATAATAAAGGACGAGAGAGGATGAAACTTCAGTAAAAAGCGCGCGAGTGAGATAGAGGTGAGACTTCAATAAAAAGTGTGTGCGAGAGAGATAGACAGAGGAGACTTGAACAAAAAGGGTGAGAGAGACATAAAGGTGAGACTTCAGTAAACGTGAGAGGGAGGTGAGACTTAAACAAAAAGTGAGAAGGTAGAGGTGAGACTTGAATTAAACGTTTGAGAGAGAGCTGAGACTTCTTTAACACAGAGATAGAGGCAATGTTTGAATAAAAACGTGGGAGAGAGATAGAGGTGAGACTTCATGAACAAACGCGCAAAAGAGCTTGAGGTGAAACTTGAATAAGAAGTGTGAGAGATTTAGAGGTGAGACTGAATTAAAAATAGTTAGAGGTGAGATTTAATTAAAAATTGTGAGAGATAGAGGCGGTATTTGAATAGAAAGGTGTGAAAGAGGGAGGTAAGACTTCCATGTGAGAGGTATAGTGAGACGTCAATAAAAAGCTCTCGAGAGAGGTGAGACTTGACTAAAAAGTGTGAGAGAGATGGAGGTGAGACATCAATAGAAGGTGTGAGAGGGATAGAGGTCAAACTTAACTAAAAAGGGCGAGAATAAAAAGTGCGAGAGGGATAGAGGTGCGATTTGAATAAAAAGCGCGCGAAAGGTGAGGCTTCAATAAAAAGCGCGCGAAACAGAGTGGTGAGACTTCAATAAAACGCAAGAGGGAGTGAGAGGAGGGACCTCAGTTAAGAGCTCGGACATTTTTGAGTGAGACATAAAGGTGAGACTTCAGTACACGTGAGAGGGAGGTGAGACTTGAACAAAAAGCGAGAAGGTAGAGGCGAGACTTGAATTAAACGTTTGAGAGAGAGCTGAGACTTCTTTAACACAGAGATAGGCAATGTTTGAATAAAAAGGTGGGAAAGAGATAGAGGTGAGACTTCATGAACAAACGCGCAAAAGAGCTTGAGGTGAAACTTGAATAAGAAGTGTGAGAGATTTAGAGGTGAGACTGAATTAAAAATAGATAGAGGTGAGATTTAATTAGAAATTGTGAGAGAAAATTCAGCGGGACTGAAAACTGTTGATTCCGTTGTCCAAATAAAAAAGACGAGAGCGAGAGATGAAACTTCAATAAAAAGTGAGAAACATAGATAAGACGTTAATAAAAAGTAAGCGATAGAGGGGAGACTTCAAAAGAAAGAGTGAGAGAAATAGAGGTGAGACTTCAAAAGTGTGAGAGATATCGAGATGAGACTTGGAATAAAAGCGCGAGAGATGGAGGCGAGTCTTCAATAAAAAGTGAGAGATGCAGAGGTAAAACTTCACTATAAATGCGAGAGAGGGAGATAGAGGTGAGACTTCATTACAAATGTAAGAGAGGTGAGACTTCGATGTGAGAGATAGAGTGAGAGTTCAAAAAAATCGCGCGGGAGAGGTGAGAGTTGAATGAAAAGGGTGAGGGAGATACAGGTGTGACTTAAATAAAAAAGGAGAGAAAGATGTGAGACTTCATTAAATTGTGAGAAATAGAGGTGATATTTGAAGAAAAGGCGCGAAATAGAGATGTGAGACTTCAAAAAGTGCGCGCGAGAGAGGTAAGACTTCATTTAAAAAGTGTGTGAGAGATTGATAGGCAGAGGAGAGACTTTACTAAAAAGGGTGAGAGACATAGAGGCGAGACTTCAGTAGAAATTGAGATAGAGGCGATATTTAAATAAAAAGGTGCGAAAGAGAGTTAGAAGTGGGACTTCAATAAAACGCTCGCGAGAGAGGTGAGACTTGACGAAGAAGTTAGAGAAGTGACACATCAATAAAAAGGTGCGAGAGGGAGACTTATTTAAAAAGTGCGGGAGGGAGGGATAGAGATGCAATTTGAATAACAAGCGCGAGAAAGGTGAGGCGCGCGAAAGAGACTTCAATAAAACGCAAGAGGAAGTGAGAGGAGAGACTTCAGTAAAGAGCTCCGACATTCACTCAAACGACCCAGCGGGACTGAAAACTGCTGATTACATGGTCCAAATAAAAAAGGGCGAGAGAGAGAGAGATGAAACTTCAGTAAAAAGCGCGCGAGTAAAATAGGGGTGAGACTTCAGTAAAAAGTGTGTGAGAGAGATAGTCAGAGGAGACTTGAATAAAAAGGGTGGGAGAGACATAAAGGCGAGACTTCAGTAAACGTGTGAGAGAGGGTGAGACTTGAAGAGAAAGTGAAATAGATGGTAGAGGTGAGACTTGAATTAAAAGTGTTGTGAGAGCTGAGACTTTAATACAGAGGGAGATAGAGGCCATATTTGAATACAAAGGTGGGAAAGAGAGATAGAGGTGAGACTTCATAAACAAAACGCGCAAAAGAGTTTGAGGTGAAACTTGAATAAAAAGTGAGAGATTTAGAGGTGAGACTGAATTAAAAATCGATAGAAGTGAGATTTAATTAAAATTTGTGAGAGATAAAGGCGATATTTGAATAGAAAGGTATGGAAGAGAGGCGAGACTTCCATGTGAGAGGTAGAGTGAGACTTCAAGAAAAAGCTCGCGAGAGAGGTGAGACTTGACTAAAAAGTGAGAGAGAGATGGAGGTGAGACATCAGTAGAAGGTGTGAGAGGGATCGAGGTCAGGCTTCACTAAAAAGAGCGAGAATAAAACGTGCACGAGAGAGGGATAGAGGCGCGATTTGAATAAAAAGCGCGCGAAAGGTGAGGCTTTAATAAAAAGCGCGCGAAGGAGGTGGTGATGAGACTTCAATGAAACGCAAGAGGGAGTGAGAGGAGGGACTTCAGTAAAGAGCTCGGACATTCACTCAAAAGACTCAGCGGGACTGAAAACTGCTGATTCTATAGTCCAGATAAAAAAGACGAGAGCGAGAGATGAAACTTCAATAATAAGTTAGAAATAGAGATAAGACATCGAGAGGAGTACAGGTGAATCGTCAATAAAAAGTGAGAGATATAGAGGTGAGACTTGGAAAAAAGTGTGAGATCTTGAATAAAAGGCGCAAGAGATAGAAGTGAGACTTCAATAAAAAGTGAGAGATACAGAGGTAAGACTTCACTATAAGTGCGAGAGAGGGAGAGATAGAGGTGAGACCTCATTACAAATGTGAGGGAGATATAGAGGTGAGACTGGAAAAATAAAATAGAAGTGAGACTTCAAAAAAATTGCGCGGGAGAGGTGAGACTCCAATAAAAAAGTTAGATTTGAGACTTCAATAAAATTGTGAAAAATAGAGGTGATATTTGAAGAAAAGGCGCGAAAGAGATCGAGGTGAGACTTCAAAGAAGCGCGAGCAAGAGAGATGAGACAGAGAGACTTGAATAAAAAGGGTGAGAGAGACATAGAAGTAAGACTTCAGTAAAAAATGTGAGAGAGATAGAGGCGAGACTTCATCAAAATTGAGATAAAGGCGATATTTGAGTAAAAATGTGCGAAAGAGAGTTAGAGGTGAGACTTCCACGAAAAGTGAGATAGAAATGAGACTTCATTAAAAAAGCTCGCGAGAGAGGTGAGATTTGACTAAAAAGTGAGAGATAGAGGTAGAAATCATAGAATATCAATATCAATAAAAGGGGCGAGAGGGATAGAGGTGTGATTTGAATAAAAAGCTCGCGAAAGAGAGGGTGGTGAGACTTCAATAAAATGCAAGAGGGAGTGAGAGGAGGGACCTCAGTAAAGAGCTCGGACATTCACTCAAAAGACTCAGCGGGACTGAAAACTGTTGATTACATAGTCCAAAAAAGGGCGAGACAGATGAGACTTCAGAAAAAAGCGCGCGAGTAAGATAGAGGTGGGACTTCAATAAAGAGTGTGTGTGAGAGAGATAGACAGAGGAGACTTGAATAAAAAGGGTGAGAGAGACATAAAGGTGAGACTTCAGTAAACGTGAGAGAGGGAGGTGAGACTTGAGCAAAAAGTGAGATGGTAGAGATGAGACCTGAACTAAAAGTGTGGGAGAGCTGAGACTTCTTTAACACAGAGAGACATGAAGGCCATATTTGATTAAAAAGATGGGAAAGCGAGATAGAGGTGAGACTTCATTAAAAGACGCGCAAAGGTGCTTGAGGTGAGACTTGAATAAGAAGTGAGAGATTTAGAGGTGAGACTGAATTGAAAATCGATAGAGATGAGAATTAAGTAACATTTGTGAGAGAAAGAGGCGATATCTGAATAGAAAGGTGTGAAAGAGAGGTGAGACTTCCATGTGAGAGGTAGAGTGAGACTTCACTAAAAAGGGCGAGAATAAAAAGTGCGAGAGTGAGGGATAGAGGTGTAATTTGAATGAAAAGCGTGCGAAAGGTGAAGCTTCAAGAAAAAGCGCGCGAAAGAGGGTGGTGAGACTTCAATAAAACGCAAGAGGGAGTGAGAGGAGGGACTTCAGTAAAGAGCTCGGACATTCACTCAAAAAACCCAGCGGGGCTGAAAACTTGATTCCATTGTCCAAATAAAAAAGGCGAGAGAGAGATGAAACTTCAATAAAAAGTGAGAAACAGAGATAAGACGTCAATAAAAAGTAAGTGATAGAGGGGAGACTTCAATAAAAAGAGAGATGGAGGTGAGACTATCTTAAAAAGAGCTTGATGTGAGACTTCAATAAAAAGTACGAGAGGAATATAGGTGAGACTTCAATAAACAGTGTTGACGTCTCACGTCTCTTGGAAAAAGTGTGTGAGAGAGATAGAAGTGAGACTTCAATAAGGAGTGAGAGATACAGAGGTAAGACTTCACTATAAATGCGAGAGAGGGAGATAGAGGTGAGAGTTCATTACAAATGTGAGGGAGAGATAGAGGGGAGACTTGAAAACTGAAATAGAAGCGAGACTTCAAAACAAAACACGCGCGTGAGAGGTGAGACTTCAATGAAAAGAGTGAGGGAGATACAGGTGAGACTTCAATAAAAAAGATAGAGGTGAGACTTCATTAAAATTGTGAGAGAGGTGATATTTGAAGAAAAGGCGCGAAAGGCTTAGATGTGAGACAGCAAAAAAGCGCGCGCGAGTGAGATGGGACAGAGAGACTTGAATAAAAGGATGAGAGAGACAGGTAAGACTTCAATAAAAAATGTGAGAGATAGAGGCGAGACTTAATCAAAATTAAGATAGAGGCGATATTTGAACAAAAATGTGCGAGATTTAGAGGTGAGGCTTCCATGTGAGATAGAGTGAGACTTCAATAAAGAGCTCGCGAGAGAGGTGAGACATGACTAAATAGTGAAAGATTGAGGTGAGGTATCAATAAAAGGTGTAGGTGGGATAAGAAGTGAGACTAATTTAAAATGTGCGAGAGAGAGACGTGCGATTTGAATAAAAAGCGCGCGAAACAGGATGGTGAGAGGAGGGACTTCAGTAAAGAGCTCGGACATTCACTCAAAAGACCTAGCGGGACTGAAAACTGTTGATTCCATTGTCCAAAAAGGGCGAGAGAGAGATGAAACTTCAATAAAAAGCGCGCGAGTGAGATAGAAGTGAGACTTGAATTAAAAGTGTGTGAGAGAGGTGAGACTTTATTAAACGCTAAGAAAGATAGAGGTGATATTTGAATAAAAGCCGCGAAAGAAATAGAAGCGAGACTTAATAAGAAACGCGCGAAAGAGCTTGAGGGGAGAGTTGAATAAAAAGTGTCAGAGAGTTAAAGGTGAGACTTTATTAAAAATTGTGAGAGAGAGATGAGACTTCAATAAAAAGCTCGCGAAAAAAGGTGCGAAAGGGATAGAGATCAGATTTCATTAAAAAAGGCGACAATAAAAAGTGCGAGAGAGAGGATAGAGGTGCGATTTGAATAAAAAGCGCGCGAAAGAGGGTTGTGAGACTTCAATAAAACGCAACAGGGAGTGAGAGGAGGAACTTCAGTAAAGAGTTCGGACATTCCCTCAAAAGACCCAGCGTAGTTGAAAATGTTGATTCCATAGTCCAGATAAAAACAGGCGAGAGAGAGATGAGACTTCAATAAAAAAAGAGAAACAGAGAGATAAGACGTCAGTAATAAGTGAGTGATAAAGGGGAGACTTCATTAAAACATGTGAGAGATATAGAGGTGAGACTTGGAAAAAAGTGTGTGTGAGAGATACTTGAATAAATAGCGCGAGCAATAGAGGTGAGACTTCAATAAGAAGCGAGCAATATCGAGGTAAGACGTCACTAGAAATGTGAGAGAGGGAGATAGAGGTAAGACTTCATTACAAATGTGAGGGAGAGATCGAGGTGAGACTTGGAAAAAAAGTAGAAGCTAGACTTCAAAAAAATCGGGCGAGAGAGGTGAGACTTCAATAAAAAGTGATAGAGGTGAGGCTTCATTGAACTTGTGAGAAATTGAGGTGATATTTGAAAAAAAGGTGTGAAAGGAATAGAGGTGACACTTCAAAAATGTGACTTGAATAAAAAAGAGAGACAGAGGTGAGACTTGACTTAAAAATTGTGAGATGATATTTGAATAAAAAGATGCCAAAGAGAATTAGAGGTGAGACTTGACTGAAAAGTCAGATAGCGATGAGACTTCAATAAATAGCTTGTGAGAGAGGTGAGACTTGGCTGAAAAGTGAGAGAGAAATAGAGGTGAAACATCAATGAAAGGTGCGAGAGGGATAGAGGTGAGACTTCATTAAAAAGGGCGAGAATAAAAAGTGCAAGAGAGGAACAAAGGTGATATTGGATTAAAAAGGCGCGAAAGAGATAGACGTGAGACTTTTAAAAAGGGCACGAGGGAGAGGTGTGACTTGAATAAAAAGTGCAAGAGAAAGGTGACATTTGAAACATAAGTGAGAGACAGATGCAAGCTTCATTAAAAATTGTGAGAGGCGATATTTGAATAAAATGGTGTGAAAAAGATAGAGAGGTGAGACTCCCATGAAAAGTGAGAGAGACAGGCGAGACATTAAAAAATTGTGAGAGAGATAGAGGTGATTTGAAGAAAAGACGCAAAAGAGATAGTGGTGACACTTGAAGTGCGAGTGAGAGGTGAAACTTAAATAAAAACTGAGAGTGTTAGAGGAGAGTCTTGAATAAAGTAAGAGAGATAGGTGAGACTTCAATAAAAATGTGAAAGGGAGCGAGTGGAGGGACTTAAGTGAAAAGCTCGGACATTCACTCAAAAGACTAAGCCGGACTGAAAACTGTTGATTCCATCATCCAAATAAAGGCGAGAGTGGGAGTTGAAACTTCAGTAAAAAGTGAGTGTTCAAACTTCAATAAAAAGCGAGAAAGGCAGAGGTGAGAATTGAGTAAATAGCGATAGAGAGATGAGACACTTATAAAGAGCAGGTATTCACTCAATCTGTCAGTGGTAAAGTGGGGCTAAAAGCCTTTGATTCTAAAGTGCAAATTGTTAATAAAAATTGTGAACAGCAGTGGTTTCCACCAAAGATTCTCACGGAACACCTCTCCACACCTTCTGCTTTCTGACTGGCAGGCAGCGGGCAATCCATTCTGTTACTTGCCCCTGAGTTTGCATTGGAGTGGTGTATCATGCTGTATCACGGGATCACCCAGTCTTCACCAAATTGCTGGTTTAAATTTTAGAAGTATTTGCAATAAAACAAAACTTAGAGTTGACATGGTGGGGAATGTAACCTTTTGGTCAGGCCAGGAAGCTAATGACTGGCCTATAGGTCAGTACAAATTAAGCTAAGTAATACGACCTTTGGGTCAGGAGAGATTAAGTTGATGAATGATCCATGAGTTATACTGTAATAAACTGATTTTGTCTGGCATTGTGCAGGCTAAGATGTGCAGATAACTGGACAAAGCATCAGGATGGGTAAGCAAAGTTTGTGTTGTGGAATGAACTGTGGGGATTATTTTTGTTAAAGGCCAGGTCATTCGGTGATTATTTTCTAAACTGTTAATTGCAGACATACTGAAGACGACATAGAAGATAAGAGAATCAGTGCGGGAAGAAAGTAGTGAACCCGGAGCGGAGCAGTGATGGAAACGAGATCACAATAGGGAGAGTGAGAGAGAGAAGTGAGACTTCAAAAAATCAAGAGAGAGAGAGAAGGTGAGATTATGGTAAAGAGCGCAGGCCTTCATTCGATGTGTCAGCGATAAAGTGGGGCTGAAAACTGTTGATTCCAAAGACCAAATCGTTAATATAAATTCTGAATAGGAGCGGTTTCCAGCACTGATCCAAGTGGAACACTTTTTCATACCTTCGGCTTTCTGTCTTGAGATCGGCTAGCAATCTGTTCTGTTACTTGTCCATTGAAGTGATGTATCATGCTGTATTGTGGGATAACCCAGTCTTGGCCAAGTTGCTGGTTTATGTTTTATGAGTATTTACAATGAAAGAAAATACACCAGAATGGACATGGTGGGGAATGTAATCCTTCCGATTTTGGACATGAGCATTTTCCGATCAGGGCCATTGTGATCTCCTGGACTCGTTTCGATCGCCTCAGGGGGTCGGAGAGGAATTTCCCAGATTTTTTTCCCCATATTGGCCCTGGGGTTTTTCACTCTGGGTTTTCGCCTCTCCCTGGAGATCACATGGTCTGGAATGGGGGGGTGGGGGGTGAGTTAATAGGTTGTAATGAACAAAGCATCGTAGCTGTGAGGGACAGCTCGGTGGATAGGATATTGGTATGTAGATAGGCTGGAAAATTGGGTGGGGATCCTGGATTCAGGATTCAATCCTGGACCGGGGAGCGGCGCGGGCTTGGAGGGCCGAAGGGCCTGTTCCTGTGCTGTATTGTTCTTTGTTCTTTGTTCGGTTAAGGCCAGGAAGCTAATGACTGGCCTATGGGACAGTTCATGGTAAGCTAAGCAATGTGACTTTAGGGTCAGGGTAGAATAAGTTGATGAACATTACTCCATACTCGATTATCAAGATCCAGGGTGAGGATTTGTAATGTGGACCACTTTCCATACCAAGGGAGCCCACTGTCAACAGGGGCTGACATTGATATTGAACTCAACACTACCTTCCGTGTGTCAGCACAGCCTTTGTCCACCTTAGAAAGTGTTTGAAGACCAGGACCTCAGACCCAGCATCAAGCTCATGGTCTGCAGGGCAGTCGTGGTATTCCCCTCCTGTACAGCTCAGAGATTCAGACGATGTGTAGCAGGTACCTCAAAAACTTGGAGAAGAACCACCAGTGCTGCCTCCGAAAGGTCCTACAAATCCATTGGCAGGATAGGTACACTAATGTCAGCGTTCTCACTCAGGTCAATATTCCCAACATCGAAGCATTGGCCACACTCAATCAGCTCCGCTGGGAAAGCTACATCATCCACATGCCTGACATGAGACACCCAAAGCAAATGCTGTACTCAGAGCTTCAACACAGCAAGCGAGCCACAGGAGGGCAGAGGAAATGTTTCAAGAACACCCTCAAAACCTCCTCAAATTTACAAACTCCTCACCGATACCTGGGAATCCTTGGTCCAAGACCACCTGAAGTGGAGGAAAAGCAACCGAGAAGGAGCTGAACACCTTCATCGTCATCGCCGAGAGTAAGTGGAAGGCAAGTGTCAACAGGGAGAGGAGCACATACCAATCATCCCACTCACCCACTCCTTCAACCCTCATCTGACTCCCCCTGTGATAGAGATTGTAGGTTGTCATTGGACTGCTCCGTCACCTGAGAACTTATTTTTGAAAGTGTAACCTAGTGTGGAGCAGTGCGAGAGAGGGGTGACATGCCCAGCTTGGAGCGGTGCAGGAAAAGGGTGGTGAACCCAGCATGCAGCAGCACAGGATGAGGATGGTGAACCCAATACGGAGCAAAGGGGAAAGGGGAGCATTGAACCCCAGTGTAGAGCAGAGAGGGGTGTAGGGCAGCAAATGTGGTAGAAATCAATACAGGACCAGAGAGCTGACCCAGTGTAGAACAATGTTTTAGGAGGGAGGTGAAACCAGTGTGGAGCAGTGTGGGATGAGGATGGCAAATTCAATGTGCAGCAGTGCAGGAGGAACCTAACGTGGAGCAGAATGTGAGGATTTTCTTAAAGCCAGTGTTGAATACTGCAGTGGTATTTCATTTCATTATTCAGTGTTATGTCTACCAGTTCTAACACCCTAGTAGATACCAAAGCAAAATGCTTATTTAATATTTCTGGTGAAATATTTTACTATTTCAATTCATGTTATTTGAAAATTTGATCTCATTGTTCCTCTTCACCTTTGTCATTTTTTCTACTTCTTTTGTAATCTCTTCATAGCCTCTATTATTATGGACTTCTCTGCAGTCTATGTTTTTAACATATTTCTCTTTTCTAACTCTCAAGTGTTCCTTGTATCTTTAGTCATCTATGCAGTTGCACTTGTGTTCAATTTCTTCTTTATTCTTTAGCTGAATATATTTCTACTGCACTCTGCTGAACCTCATTTTAAATGTTTTCCATGGTTGTTCTACATTGATGCTTGCCAATATCATTGCCCAGTGTGGAGCAGTGTGGGAGGAGCGCAGTGAACCCAGTGTGCAGCAGCACAGGAGAAGAGGGGTGAACTCTGTGATGCTACGCAGGAGGAGTGCAGTGAACCCATTGCTGAGCAGAGCGGTGACCCAGGGTGTAGCAACGCAGGAGGAGAGCGGTGAACTCAATGTGGAGCTGTGCGGAAGGAGCATGGCGAACCCTGTGTTGAACAGTGCAATAGTATTTCATAACTTATCGCATCATTCAATGTCACATCTACCTGTTCTAACCCCGCAATAAATGCCAAAGCAAAATACTTATTTAATATTCCTGCTATCTCTCTGTTGTTACTTTTGGTATTTTGCTGTCTAATCTTTAATGATCATATTCCTATTCCAGCCATCCTTTTCTTTACTGATATGTCGATAAAATATTTGACTATTTTGTATTATGTTTCTTGAAAATTTGAACTGACATTTCCTCTTTAGCTTTGTCATTTTTTTTTTCAGTCCTCTCCTAATCTTTTCATAGCCTCTATTATCTTCTTTATTCTTCAGCTGAATATATTTCTCCCACACAATGTTGAACTCCATTTTAAATGTTTCCCATTGTTGTACATTGATTTTTGCCAATATTGTTGTCGATTATGTAGCAGCATGGGAGGAGAGGAATGAACCCAGTGTGGGGCAGTGCATGGCGGGGGTGTGGGGAGTGAGTGGCAAACCCAGTAAAAAGCAGCACAGGAGGTGTGTGGCATAGCGTTGGAGGGAAGTGGCCACCCAGGACAGAACAGCGTGGGAGGAAGGTGGCGAAATCCGTGTGGGGCAGCGTGGGAGAAGGGCATTGAACCCAGTGTGGAGCAGCGTGGTAGGAGTGAGAAGAAACCAGCATGGAGCAGAGGGGGAGGACAGCAGTCAACCCAGTATGGAACAGAGTGATGGAGAGCAGTGAATAGTGTGGGAGAAGAGTGGTCAGCCCAGTCTGGAGCAGCACAAGAGGAGAGAAGTGAATACAGTGTGGAGCGGCGGAGGAGGAGAGCAGTGAACTGTTGTACCTGTTAATTCTCAGATACTTTCAACCAGTTTACTTACTCCAAGGTTTTACCCCGGTGCTCTTATTTGCAAGATGGACAAAGGACAAACACAAGTAAAGGTTCAACAAGTTTATTAAATAACACTATTAACCCTTAAATTACCCACATAAAACAAGAGGATACCCCAGATTCAAGTATACTACCCGTAAAGATGGTTTGGTTAAACTGCAGGCCCGATTCTCTGAGTCCCTCTGGTCTGTCGTCACGAAGGTGAGTCTCGATGGCTGCTTCTTCCTTCCTTCCTTCTCTGGTCTGTCTTCCGAATGGTCACAGCTGTCTCCCCTGTCGAGTCTTCGCTCCTTGTGCCTCTGAGTGTGTCCCTTTATCCCCAGCCTGCTTGCCTTTCCAGAAACTTCTCTGGCTTCTGGCCAATGAGGTCCCAGGAGGGGGTTCCAATACCCAGTGGGTTTCTTGATGTCTGCCTGACAGGACACCAGGGTCCGCCCCCCAGGTGTCCATCTCCATGTTGTTAAACTTGTTATCAGGTAAGGTTTCTACAGGATCTCTTGGTGACAGAAAGTCTGGCCCGATCTGGGCTTCTAACAATAGACCGATGCATTTCAATGAGGTGCCATGATCTCCTGCTAAGTCTCAAGTAGAGTGTAACGACCTTTGATGGGTGGTTGATGGGTCAGGCCCAGACACGTTTGTGTATTGTACAATTGGCCTGCCTGAGGTGTGACTGTGTTTGATTTCAAAATGCCCAATTCTTTAATTTAGGATATCCAATTTTATCAGCCTTAAAACTAGGCCCTGTTTATATCACCACAGAACACAATATGATGCAATGCAGGAGCCCAGCTTGGAGTGGTGCAGTTGAGAGGGATAAACCCGGTGCAAACAGCACTGGAGAAGAGTGGCAAGCACAGCATGGAGCAGCGCAGGAAGAGAGTGACGAAGCCAATTTGGAACAGCGAAGGCAGACAGCAGTGAACCCAATGGGTCAGCACGGGAGGATGGCGAACCCATTTTGGAGCAGAGCTGGGAGGAAAGCAGTGATCCCAGTGTAGAATAGTGAGGGAGGAGAGGGTAAATCCAGTGCGGAGCAGCGCAGGAGTAGAGTGGCGGTGCCAGTGTGGAGCAGTATCGGAGATAAGCGATGAACTCGGTGTGGCGCAGCGCAGGAGGAGGCCAACAAAACCAGTGTGGAGCAGTGAGGGAGGACGACAGTGAAACCCATAGAGTGGCTCAGGATGAGAGTGACGAAACCTGTGTGGAGCAGTGCAGGAGGAGAGCAGCGATCCCATTATAAAAGAGTGGTCATGCCGAATCAAACCAGACCCACAGGCCAGTGACACCCTAATGAGTTTATGAGGACATCACTGATCTAGATGAACTCCAGGGAGAGAGGTCCTGTGGGAAAGAAGAAAGTAGAAATATGCAGCTTTTATGTCGCTGATCGAGGTCACTAGTCCTCTTGAACCTGCTTGCCACCTGACCAAGGCCTTACTCTGTCAAGCCTGTGTGGTGGTTAATGTGCAACAGACACCCTTCCTTAGCAGAATACTCGCACAGGCATCTTCCACCCATTATTATTACACTCGGGATTTGGAAGGTCACGACCCTCATGGACATCCCCAACAGTGACAGATGGGAACGGCATCCTGCTATCATGGCTGGTGTAGAATAGAGTGTTATCAGGGAAGCGAATGCAGTGTGGAGCAGCATTGGAGGAGACCGGTGAACCTTGTGTAGAACAGTGTGGGAGGAAACCTGTGTGGAGCAGTACAGAAGGAGAGCAGTGAACTCAGCGTGGAGCAGCCTGAGAGGAAACAGTGAACCCAGGGTAAAGCGGCGTTGAACCCATAATGGAGGGATGTGGGAGGGGAGCTGTGAACACCATACCAAGTAACGCAGGACATCAACAATGAACCCCAGTTTGCAGTGGCACAGTGGGAAAGCGATGAACCCAATGCGAGCTGCATAGGAGAAGAGCGATCAAGCTAGTCGGAAAGGGGGAGGAGGACAGTGAACCCAGTATGGAACAGTGCAGGGCAGCAATGACCTCACTATGGAACAACACATGAGGACAGTGATGCACCCAACATGGAGCAGCGCAGGAGGACAACGATGAACCCCAGCATGCAACAGCGTGGGAGGACAGCGATGAACACAGCATACAACAGCGCAGGAGGACAGTGATGAACCCTGCAGGGAGCAGCACAGGAGGAGAGAGCTGAACCCAGCATGGAGCAGCGCAGGAGGAGAGAGCTGAACCCAGCATGGAGCAGCGCAGGAGGAGAGAGCTGAACCCAGCATGGAGCAGCGCAGGAGGAGAGAGCTGAACCCAGCATGGAGCAGCGCAGGAGGACAGCGATGCAGCCAGCATGGAACAGCGTGGGAGGACAGCGATGAACCCAGCATGGAGCAACACAGGAGGAGAGGTGAACCCAGTGTGGAGCAGTACAGGAGAGCAATGAAACCACTGAAGAACAGTGAAGGCAGAGTGTGGTGAATCCAGTGTAGCAGCACATAAGGACAGCGAACCCATAATGAAGCAGCTTGGGAGGAAAGCAATAATCCCAGTATAGAACAGTGAGGAGGGAGAGGTCCGATCCCAGTGTGGAGTAATGTGGGGGAAAGGGTGGAGAACCCACTGTGGAGCAGCACATATGGAGAACAGCGATCCCAGTGTGGACCAATGTGTGTGGAGAGCAACAAAATCTGTGTAGAGCAGCATGGGGGGACATTAGTGAACTTAATGGAGCAGCACAGGAGGAGATCAGAAAACTCGATGGAGCAGTGCTGGCGGAGAGCAGCAATCCCAGTGCTTATCAATGGAGAAGGAGAGCACAGAACCTAGTGTGGAGCCATGGGGAAAGATAGCAATGAACCCAATGTTGAGCAGCTCAGTGGTATAGCAGCAGGATAAAGCAATGCAGGAGCAGAGCAGGGAACCCGGGATGAAACAGCACAAGAGGAAGACAGCACACCTAGTGTGGAACAGTATCAGCGGAAATGGCAAACCCAGTATAAAACAGTATGGGAGCAGAATGGGGAACCCAGTATGGAGTGGCACAGGAGGAGAGCTGTGAACTCAATATAATGCAATGCATGTCATGAATCACAAGCCTAATTAGGAGTGGTGCAGTTGTAGAGTGATGAAACCAGCGTGGAGCAATTTAAGAGGAGTACAGCAAACCCAATAAGCAACAGTGCGGGAGGAGGGTGAACCCAGTATGTAGCAGCGGAAGAAGAGAGAGGTGAACACACTGTGGAGCAGCACAGGTAGAGAGCGGTGAACCCAGTCAAGCAGTGCACATGGATGGCAAACCCAGTGAGGAGTAGCGCCGCAGGGGAGCAGCAAAGCCAGTGTGGAACAGCACAGGATGAGAGCGACAATATATTTGTGGAGCAGCGCAGGAGTTGATTGGTGAACCCAGTGTGGGGCAGTGTGGGAGAAGTGCAAGGAAACATATGACGAGCAGTGTGGGAGCAGTGTAACAAAACCTGTATGCAGCAATGTGGGAGGACAGCACTGAACCCTGTGGAGCAGTGCAGGAAGAGAGTGGTGAACCCAGTGTGGTGCAACACGGGAGGAGCAAAAATCGGAGCAGCAACTACAAGAGAAATTCCGAGAACAGTACCAACCCTTGTACATGGCCCTCTTTGATCTCACAAAAGCCTTCAACATTGTCAACCCTGAGGGATTATGGAGCACTCTCCTCCATTTCACCTGCCCCAAAAGTTTGTCACCAGCCTCCACCGACAATAAGGAATCCAGTGTCCAAGACCACCAGAAGTGGATGAAAATCATCCAAGAAGGAGCTGAACACATTGATCTTCATCGTCGAGAGCAAGCGGAAGCCGGAAATACTGGAAATTCTCAGCAGGTCTGACAGCATTTATGGAGATTCTGAGTCTGTATGCTGAGATTTTCCAGCATTTTCTGTTTTTGTTTCAGGTTCCAGCATCTGCAGCAATTTGTTTTTATCTCAGTGTAAAGCAGTGAGGGAGGTGTACGGTATCCCGGTGTGGATCGTGTGGGTTGGGACGGTGATCACAGGGCAGAACAGCATGAGAGGAAGGCGGTAAACCCAGTGTGGAGCAGCGTGTCAGGAGAGGGAGGAAACGGGTGTGGTTTAGTGTGGGAGGAGAGCGATAAAGCCAGTATAGATCAGCGCGATAGAGGGCAGTGAACCCAGTGTGGAGCAGCACAAGAAGTGAGAGGTGAATCCAGTGTGGAGCAGCGGAGGACAAGATTGTGCCAGTGTAGAACAACAGACTAGGAGGGCACTGAATCATCGGTGAAGCAGGACAGGAGGAGGACAATGAACCCAGTGTGGATGGAGCAGCGCAGGCGGAAACAGTGAACACAGGATAAAGCAGTGAGAGAGCAGAGCGGGGAACCCACTGTGGAGTGGCGCGGGGGAGAGCTGTGAACTCAATATAATGCAATACAGGACGTGAATGATGAGCCCAGTTTCGAGTGTTGCAGTAGGAGAGCAATGAACCCAGTGCAAGCAGCACAAGAGAAGAGCGATGAAACCAGTGTGGAGCAGTGCGAGAAGAGTATGGTGATTCGAATATGGAGCAGCACAGGAGGAGAGGTGTGGACCCAGTATGGAGCAGTGGAGGAGGAGAGAGGTGAACACTGTGTGGAGCAGCATGGGAGGAGAGCGACGATACCTGTGTGGCCCAGTGCAGTACGAAGTTTAACAACACCAGGTTAAAGTCCAACAGGTTTATTTGGTAGCAAAAGCCACACAAGCTTTCGGAGCTCCAAGCCCCTTCTTCAGGTGAGTGGGAATTCTGTTCACAAACAGGGCATATAAAGACACAGACTCAATTTACATGAATAATGGTTGGAATGCGAATACTTACAGCTAATCAAGTCTTTAAGATACAAACAACGTGAGTGGAGAGAGCATCAAGACAGGCTAAAAAGATGTGTATTGTCTCCAGACAAGACAGCCAGTGAAACTCTGCAGGTCCAGGCAGGCTGTGGGGGTTACAAATAGTGTGACATGAACCCAATATCCCGGTTGAGGCCTTCCTCGTGTGTGCGGAACTTGGCTATCAGTTTCTGCTCAGCGACTCTGCGCCGTCGTGTGTCATGAAGGCCGCCTTGGAGAACGCTTACCCGAATATCAGAGGCCGAATGCCCGTGACCGCTGAAGTGCTCCCCAACAGGAAGAGAACAGTCTTGCCTGGTGATTGTCGAGCGGTGTTCATTCATCCGTTGTCGCAGCGTCTGCATGGTTTCCCCAATGTACCATGCCTCGGGACATCCTTTCCTGCAGCGTATCCCAGTGCAGGCAGAGTGCGGCGATCCCAGTTGCGCTGTGCCATGGGTGGTGAACCCTGTAAGGAGCAGTGTGGGGGGAGAATGATGGAACATATGTGGAGCAGCGCTGGAGGGGCGTGGTGAACCCAGTTGTGAAACCGTGCGTGGGGTGGCAAACCCAGTGTAAAGCAGCAGCAGAAAATGCTGGAAAATCTCAGCTGGCCTGACAGCATTTATGGAAAGAGAACAGAGTTAACGTTCTGAGTCTGGATGCTGAGATTTTCCAGTATTTTCTGTTTTTTTCTTTCAAAATCCAGCATCTGCAGCAATTTGCTTTTATCTCAGTTTAAAGCAGTGAGGGAGGTGTGCGGTAACCGGGTGTGGAATAGTGTGGGTTGGGGGACAGTGATCCCAGGGTAGAACAGCGTGAGAGGAAGACGGTGAACCCAGTGTGGAGCAGTGCAAAAGGAGAGGGGGGAAACTAGTATGGAGCAGATCACGGGGTCAGCAGTCAACCTATGTGGAACAGCGTCATAGAGAACAGTGAACCCAGTGTGGATCAGCGCATAGAGGGCAGTGGACCCAGTGTGGATCAATGTGACAGGAGAACGACGAACCCAGTGTAGAGCAGCACACGGGGTGAGAGGTGAATCCAGTGTGGAGCAGCAGAGGTCAAGATTGTGCTGACCCAGTGTAGAACAACATGTTAGAAGGTCGGTGAACCCTCTGTGGAGCCGGACAGGAGGTGGACAGTATGGGAAGGAATGACAAAAATAGGATAAAGCAGCGTGGGAGCAGAATTGGGAACACAGTGTGGAATGGTGCGAGGGAGCAGAGCGCCGATCTCAATATGATGCAATTCAAGATGTGAACAACAAACCCAGTTTCAAGTGGTGCAATGGGAGAGAGGTTTTCCAAGATGGCGTCGGAGTGTGGTGACTTCTTGCAAACTGTGCCCAGCATACCCTCTAAATCTATCCTTTACTCTCGTTCTCTGATTCTAAAAGCATAAAAACTCTTTTAAAGTAAGTTGATCTTTACACCCAAGCTATGAGTGTAACATTACATTCTGCACTCTCTTTTCCTTCTCCATAAACGAGATGTTTCATCTGTACAGTGCGCAAGAAACAATACTTTTCCCTGTAAGCTAATACATGTGACAATAATAAATCAAATCAAAGATGAAATCAGTGGGAGCAGTTCGGGAGAAGAGTGATGAAACTGGTGTGGAGCAATCGGAGAGATGTATAGTGAACCCAATATAGAGCAACACAGGAGGCAATGTAGAGCAGTGTGAGTGGAGAGGATTGGATCCAGCGTGGAAGAGCACAGCAGTATTTCATAGCTCATCTCCATGTCATGTCTATATCCTAGGAAACACCAAAACAAAATACTTATCTAATATTTTTGCCATGTCTCTGTTGTTACTTTTGATATTGTCCTGTCTATTCTTCAATGATCATATTCCTATTCCAGCCTTCCTTTTTCTTATTGATGTGCCGGTAAAATATTTATTATTTCATTTTATGATCCTTCAAAATTTGATCTCATGGTTTCTCCTTTGTAATTGGTTTTTTGAATTCTCTCCCAATCTCTTCATATCTTCCCTATTATCATGGGCTTCTCTGCAGTCTATGTACTTGACATTTTCCTCTTTCCTAATCTCCAAGTGTTCCTCATATTGTTATTCATCAATGGAGATTCACTTGTGTTCAATTTCTTCTTTATTCTTTTGCTGAATGTATTTCTCCTGCACTCTGTTGAGCCCCATTTTAAATGTTTCCCATTGTTGTTCCACATTGATGTTTGCGAATATTGTTTCCCATTGTGGTGCAGTGCGGGAGGAGGGCAGTGAACCCAACGTGTAGCAGTGTGTGGCGTGGGGGGAGTGACAAACCCAGCATGTAGCAAGACCAGAAAATACTGGTAAATCTCAGATTTTCCGTTTCTGTTTCAGATTCCAGCCTCCGCAGCAATTTGCTTTCCTCTGTTTAAAGCAGTGAGGTAGGTGTGCAGTAACCCGGTGTGCAATAGTGTGGGTGGGGGTGGTATTCCCGGGGTAGAACAGTGTGAGAGGAAGGTGGTGAACCCCAGTGTGGAGCAGTGCGAATGGATAGCTTTGAACCCAGTGTGGACCAGTACATCAGGAGAGTGACAAAACCAGTAAGGTCCAAATGGGGAGAACAGAATGGAACAGTGTGATGGAGAGCAATGAACAGTGTGGGAGAAGGGGGGTCAACCAAGTCTGCAGCAGCAAAAGACAAGAGAGGTGAAAGCAGTATGGAGGAGCAGAGGAGGAAACAGCGAACCCAGGATAAAGCAGCGAGGGAGCAGAACAAGGAACTCAATATAGAGTGGTACAGGAGGAGAGCTGCACACTCAATATGAAGCGCGCAGGACGTGAACGAGGAGCCCGGTTTGAAATGGTGTCATTCGAGTGTGATGAACTCAGTGTGAGCGGCACAGGAAAAGAGTGATGAAACCAGAGTGGAGCAATATGGAGCAAGTGCAGGAAGAGAACGGCAATCCCAGTGTTTCTCTGGGCAGGAGGAGAGCCTGAACCCAGTGTGGAGCCATGCAGGAGGATAGCGACGAACCCGGTGTGGAATAGCGCAGGAGGCACATCACCATATGTCTGACAGGTGACATACAAAGCAAACTCTGTGCTCGGAGCTTCGATACAGCAAGTGAGCCCCACGAGGGCAGAGAAAATGCATCAAGAACACCCTGAAAACCTCCTCAAAACTTACAACATCGCCACCGACACCAGGGAATCCTGTGCCCAAGGTCAAAGTGGATGAAAAGGAGCTGAACACCCTGATCATCATTGCTGAGAGGAAGGGGAAGCCGAGCGTTGTCAGGGAAAGGAGTGTGTAGCAATCGACCCATTCCTGCAATCCCTGTATGCCCCTTTGTGATAGAGATTGTAGCTGTCATTAGACTGCTCCATCACCTGAGAACTTATTTTGAATGTTATAGCAAGTATTTGATTTGATTTATTATTGTCACATGTATTACTATGCAGTGAAAAGTATTGTTTCTTGCACACTGTACAGACAAAGCATAGTGTAAATAGAGAAGGAAAGGAGAGGGTGCAGAATGTAGTGTTACAGTCATATCTAAGGGTGTAGAGAAAGGTCAACTTAATGCAAGATAGGTCCATTCAAAAGGCTGATGGCAGCAGGGAAGAAGCTGTTCTTAAGCCAGTTAGTACGTGTTCTCAGACTTTTGTATCTTTTTCCGAATGGAAGAAGGTGAAAGAATGTCTGGGGTGTGTGGGGTCCTTGATTAAGCTGGCTGCTTTTCCAAGGCGGCAGGAAGTGTAGACAGAGTCAATGGATGGGAGGCTGGTTTGCATAATGGACTGGGCTTCGTTCACGACCCTTTGTAGTTTTTTGTGGTCTTGTACAGGGCAGGAGCCATACCAAGCTGTGATACAACCAGAAAGAATGCTTTTTATAGTGCATCTGTAAAAGTTGTTGAGAGTTGTCGTGGGCTTGCCAAATTTCCTTAGCCTCCTGAGAAAGTAGAGGTGTGGTTGGCTTTCCGAACTATAGCATCGGCATGGAGGGACCAGGGACAGGTTGTTGGTGACCTCGCCTCCTTGAAACTTGAAGGCCTCGACCATTTCCACTTCTTCCCCATTATTGTACTCTGTCTCATTGTTTGAGATCCAACCCATTACGGTGATGTCATCAGCAAACTTGAAAATCGAGTTGGAAGGTATTTTGGCCACACGGTCATAGATGTATAAGGAGTATAGTAAGGGGATGATGACACAGCATTGCAGGGCACCAGTATTGAGAATGATCGTGGAGGAGGTGTTGTTGCCTATCCTGACTGATTGTGGTCTGTGGGTTAGGATGTTCAGGATCCAGTCACAGAGGGAGGAGCCGAGCCCCACGCCACAGAGTTTAGAGATGAGTTTTGTAGGAAAAATGATGTTGAAGGCTGAGCTGTAGTCAATAAATAGGAGTCTCACATAGGTGTCTTTATTGTCTAAGTGTTTCAGGGTTGCGTTCAGCAACAGGGAGATGGAGTTTGCTGTGGATCTGTTGCAGTGGTTGGCAAACTATAATGTATCCAGGCAATCTGGGAGGCCGGAATTGATTTGTGCCTTGACTATCCTTTTGAAGCACTCCATAATGATGGATGTCAGAGCCAGCAAATGATGGTCATTAAAACACACTGCCTAGCTTTTCTTTGATACAGGGATGATGGTCGTCTTCTTGAAGCAGATAGGGAGCTCAGAGTGGTGTAAAGAGAGGTTAAGATGTCTACAAATATCTCCACCAGCTGGTCCATGTAGAGAAGCATGGGAGGAGAATGGCATGCCCAGTGTGGAACAGTACAGCAGACGGTGGCAAACCCAGTATGCAGTAGCGCGAGATGAGGACGGTGATCCAAATGAGGAGCAGTGGGAGAGGAGAGCATTTAACCGAGTGTTGAGCAGAGTGGGGTGTTTAGTGCCAACCTTGTACAACACAACACAAGACCAGAGAGCTGATCCCAGAGTACAACAGTGTTTTAGTAAGGAGGTGAGTGGTGACCCCAGGGTAGAACAGCATTAGAAGAGGGCAGCAGATGCAGTGTGAAGCAGTGCGAGAGGGGAGTGCTGAACCCAGTGTGGAGCAGCACAGCAGAAAAGGGAGGAAACCAGCATGGAGAAGAGTGGGAGGACAATGGTCAACCCAGTTTGGAGCAGTATGAGAGGAGAGCAATGAATCCAGTGTTGAGCAGCGAGATTGGCGAACCAAGTGTGGAACAATGTGTTTATCAGGGAGGTGAAAGCAGTGTGGAGCAGCGTGGGTGGAATCGGCAATCTAGTATGAAGCATCGCAGGAGCAGAGCGGTGAACCCAGTATGGAGTGACATAGGAGGAGAGCTGCGAGCTCAATATAATGCGACGTAGGTCATAAATAACGAGCCCAGTTTCGAGTGGTGCAGCAGGAGGGCAATGAACCCAGTGCGAGCAGCACAGGGGAAGAACAATGAAACCAGTGTGGAGCAATGCAAGAAGCAATGGATCGAATATTGGGCAGCACAGGAAGAGAGTGATAAATCCAGTCTGGAGCAGTGGAGGAGGAAAGAGGTGAACACAGTATGGATCATCGTGGGAGAAGAGCGAAGAATCCAGTGTGGACCAGTGCAGGCAGAGTGTGGTGAGCCCAGTTGAGCAGTGCACATGGATGGCAAACCCAGTATGGAGCAGCACTATTGGAGAACGGAGATCCCAGTTTAGAAGAGTGTGGGAGGAGGTGGTGGGGTGATCCCAGTGTGGAGCAGAGCGTGACGAGATCGGTGAAACCCAATGAACAGCGCAGGAGCAGAGCGCCAATCCCAGTGTGGAGCCATGTGGATGCATGACGAAGAACCCAGTGTTGAGCAATGCAGTAGTATTGCAGCAAACCCAGGATGGAGCAATGCAGGAGGAGCAACTACAAGAGAAATGCAGGGAACAGCATCAACCCTTGAACAGGTCCTTCTTTGATCTCACAACTGCCTTTACCATTGTCAACCATGAGAGATTATGAAGCATCTCCTCCATTTTGGCTGCCCCAAAAGTTTGTCACCATTCTCCATCTGCTCCACAATGACATGCAAGCCCTGAACCTGACTAATGAATCCACCGCTGATCCAGTTCACACCAACGCTGTTCTCAATCTGGCTTCCTGCAATGATTCATCTCACCCTCAGAAAGCTTTTTTTCAGCCAGAATAGAGCTCAATTAAAATACAAACAAGAATGTGTTCAGCCTACAATACCTGCAGGTCTTATCCAATGTCATCCCATCGTCTGTCATGGAACTGCATAAAAGTAAACAATGATTGCATTTGTGCACAATTGGAGGACAAGCTCCAAACCATGGTCAACACATTCAACACGACGTACGAGAGCATGGGCCTTACACGTAAGTGGCAAAGAGAGCTACAAACACAACGGAAATCGATGCAAAACATGAATGATGAGCCCAGTTTGAAGTGGTGCAGTAGGAGTGTGATGAACTCAGTGCGAGCAGCACGGGAGAAGAGCGATGAAACCAATGTGTAGCAATTTGAGAGGACAATGATGAATCCAATATGGAGCAGCAAGAGGAGAATGGTAAACCCAGTGTGGAAAAGTGTTGGCCGAGAGTGGTGAACCCAGCTGAGCCTTGCGCGTGGATGGCGAACCCAGTATAGAGCAGTGCAAGATGAGAGCGATGAAACCTGTGTGGAGCAGTGCCGGAGAAGAGCACTGAACCCCATGGAGCAGCGCAGGAAGAGAACTGTGAACCCAGTGTTGATCAGCAGAGGAGGAGAGCCTGAACCCAGTGTGGAGCCATGTGGGAGGATAGCAATGAACCAGGTGTGGAGTAGCGCGGGAAGGGAGCTGTGATCCAGGGTAGAACAGCGTGGGAGCAATGTAGCGAATGCAGTGAAGACAATGGTCCTCTTCAAACCTGCCCTCTTAACACAGAAATGCCCCTCACACCGGTCATCGAAATTGACAACATGTCCTTGGAAAATATGGACCACTTTCCATACCTTGGGAGCCCACAAGGGCAGACAACATTAACGAGTTTCAACACTGGCTTCAGTGTGCCAACACAGCCTTCTAGTACCTGAGGAAATGTTTGAAGATCAGGAACTCAGACCCAGCACAAAGCTCATGGTCTACCGGGCAGTAGTGTTACTATCCTTCTAATTGGCTCAAAGAGGTGGACTCTGTACAGCAGGCACCTCAAAACCCTGGAGCAGTACCACCAGTGCAAGATCCTGAAAATCCACTGGCAGCATAGGCACACAACACTAGTGGTCTCACTCGGGTCAATCTCCGGAGCATCAAAACACTGACCATGCTGAGTCAGCTCTGCTGGGCTGGCCACATCGCCACATGTCTGATACGAGATACCCAAAGTAAATGCTGTTCTTGGAGCTTCGATACAGAAAGTGAGACCCAAGAGGGAAGGGAAAATGCATCAAAACATAGAACATCCCTACCCACACCAGGGAATCCCGTGCCCAAGACTGCCTGAAGTGGATGAAAAGCATCCAAGAAAGAGCTGAACACCTTGATCTTCATCGCTGAGAGCAAGTGGAAGCTGAGTGGTGTCAGGGAAAGGAGAGCGTAGCAATCCACCCACTCCTCCAATCCCCATCTGCTCCCCTGTGATAGAGATGTAGCCTCTCCTGGGAACTTATTCTGAGTGCTGTAGAAAGTTGGAGAAGCACGGAAGGGGAGTGGCAAATCCAGTATGTAATAGCACGGGATGAGGACGGTTAGCTTAATGAGGAGTGGTGGGAGAGGAGAACGTTTAACCGAGTGTTGAGCAGAGTGGGGCTTTTAATGGTGAACTTTAATAGTTCCATGCAGGACCAGAGAGCTGATCCCAGTGAACAACAGTGTTTTAGTGAGGAGGTGAGTAGTGACCTCAGGGTAGAACAGCATGAGATGACGGCGGCAAATGCAGTGTGAAGCAGTGTGAGAGAGACTGAACCCAGTGTGGAGCAGCGCAGCACAAGAGTGTAGTTTGGTTTGCGTGCCTGGCTGGGCTTCGTTCACAACCCTTTGTAGTTTTTTGTAGTCTTGGACAGAGCAGGGGCCATACCAAACTGTGATACAACCAGAAAGAATGCTTTCTATGGTGCATTTGTGAAGGTTGTTGAGAATCGTAGTGGACTTGTCAAATTTCCTTAGCCTTCTGAGAAAGTAGAGGCGTGGTTGGCTTTCTTAACTATAGCGTTGGCATGAGGGGCCAGGACAGGTTGTTGATGATCTGGACACCCAGAAACTTGATACTCGCGACCATTTCCAGTTCGTCCATCCTTCATTGTTTGAGATCCGACCGACTATCATGGTGTCATCTGCAAACTTGAAAATCGAGTTGGAGGGGACTTTGGCCACACAGTCATACGTGTGTAAGGAGTATCGTAGGGGGCTGATGACACAGCCCTGTGGCTCACCGGTGTTGAGGATGATCATGGAAGAGGTGTTGTTGGCTATCCTGACTGATTGTGGTCTGTGGATTAGGACGTTCAGGGTCCAGTCGCAGAGGGAGGAGCTGAGCGACCCCAGGTTACAGAGTTCGGAGATGAGTTTCGTATGAACAATGGTCTTGAAGGCTGGCTTTGTTGTCTCAGTTTTCCAGGGTTGAGTGTAGGGCCAGGGGAATGACGTCTGTTGTGGACCTGTTGCAGCAGTAAGCGAATTGTAGGTGATGCAGGCAATTTGGGAGGCCGGAATTGATTTTGCCATGACTATCCTTTCAAAGCACTTCATAATGATGGATTCAGAGCCACAGGACAATAGTCGGTAGGAAACACTGCTTGGCTTTTCTTTGCTACCGGGATGATGGTTGTCTTCTTGAAGCAGATAGGGACCTCAGATTGATAAAAAGACAGATTAAAGATGTCTGCAAATATCGCCACCAGCTGGTCCGTGTAGAGAAACACAGGAGGAAAGTCCAGTGTGGAGCAGTGCAGCAGACGGTGGAAAACCCAGTTTGTAGTAGCAAGGAATGAGGACAGAGATCCTAATGAGGGCAAATTGAATATAGTGCAGCTATAGGAGGAGAGTGATTAATCTAGTCTGGAGCAGTGGGAGAAGAGAGAGGGGAACACAGAATGGACCATCGTAGAGAAGACCAGACGGAGTACGGTGAACCCAGTCGAGCAGTGCACACGGATGACAAACACAGTATGGAGGAACGCGGGAGGGAGCTGAGATTCCAGTTTAGAAGAGTGTGGGAAGAGGTGGAGAGGCAGTCCCAGTGTGGAGCAGTGCAGGAGCAGAGCGTCGAACCCAGTGTGGAGCCATGTGGATGCATGATAACGAACAGAGGATTGAACAGTGTTGCAGTATCGCAGTAAACACAGGGTGGAGCAGAGCGGGAGGAGCAACTACACTGAGCAGAAACTATAGAAGAAATGAAGGGAACAGCATCAGCCCTTGTACATGACCTTCTTTGGTCACACAAGAGCCTTCAACATTGTCAATCCTGAGAGATCATGGAGCACTCTCCTCCAATTTGGCTGCCCCAAATGTTTCTCATCATTCTCCACCTGCTCCACAATGACATGCAAGCCATTATCCTGACCAAAGGATCCACCATAGATCTGATTCACTCCAACACTCTTCTCAATCTTACTTCTTGCAATGCTCCGTCTCACCCTCAGAAAGCTGCCGGTGAAATAGAGCTCAATCAAATTACAAACAAGAATCTGTTTAGCATCCAATATGTGCAAGCCTGATCCAAGGTCCTCCCGTCCTCTGTCATGGAACTGCATAAAGCAAACGATGATTGCAGGAGAATGCAGTATGGACCATCGTGCAAGAAGAGCAAAGAAGCCAGTGTGGAGTGGTGCAGGCAGAGAGCGGTGAACCCAGTTGAGCAGTGCGCATGGATGGCAAACCCAGGATGGAGAGCCAAGGAGGAGAGCTGAGATCCTAGTTTAGAAGTGCATGCGAGGAGGTGGAGGGCAATCCCACTGTGGAGCAGCGCATGAGGAAAGCGGAGATCCCAATGTGGCTCAGCATAAGAGGAGATCAGTGAAACCCATTGAGCAGCGCAGGAGCGGAACGCCGAACTCAGTGTGGAGCCATGTGGATGCATGACAATGAACCCAGTGTTGAAAAATCGACAACAAAGCCTTGGAAAATGTGGACCACTTTCCATACCCACTGTCAACAAGAGTAGACAACAACAACGAGCTTGAACACTGCCTTCAGTGTGTCAGCACAGCCTTCAGTCACCTGAGGAAGTGTTTGAAGATCAGTAGCTCAGACTCAGCACAAAGCTCATGGTCTACTGAGCAGCAGTGATACCCCTCTTCATATGGGACTTGGAGACGTGGGCCATGTATAGCAGACAAGTGGAAAACCTGGAGAGGTACCACCAGTGCATCCGCAAGATCCTGCAGATCCATTGGCAGCGTATGCACAGCAATGTAAGTGTTCTCGTTCAGGTCAATCTCCTGAGCATCGAAGCATTGACCATGCACAGTCAGCTCTGCTGGGTTGGCCACATCGTCTGCACGTCTGACAGGAGACTCCTAAAGCAAAATCTATACTTGGATCTTCGACATTGCAAGCAAGCCCCAGTAGGGAACTGCATAAAGGAAACGATGATTGCGTTTGTGCACAATTGAAGGTCAAGCTCCAAACCATGGTCAACACCTTCACCAAGATGTACGAGAGCATGGGCCTTACATTCAATATCCATAAGCAGCAAAGAGAGCTGCAAACTCAATAGAAATCAATGCAAAATGTGAATGATGAGCCCAGTTTGATGTGGTGCAGTAGGAGTGTGATGAACTCAGTGCGAGCGGCACGGGAGAAGAACGATGAAACCAGTGTGGATCCATTTGAGAGGACAATGATGAACCCAATATGGAGCAGTGCAGAGGAAGAATGGTAAACCCAGTGTGGACCAGCGTGCTCCGAGAATGGTGAAACCAGCCGAGCCATGCGCGCAGATGGCGAATCCATTATAGATCAGCGTGGGATGAGAGCGACAAAACAAAGTCTGGAGCAATGCTGGAGGAGAGCACTGAATCCTGTGGAGCAGTGCAGGAAGAGAACCTGAAGCCAGTGAAAAATATTGTTTCTTGAGTGCTATGCAGACAAAGCATACCATAAATAGAAATGGAAAGGAAAGAGAGTTATAGGCCAGGGCGTAGAGAAAGATCAACTTTTGCGAGGTTGGTCCATTCAAAGGTCTGATGGAGACGCTGTTCATGAGTCTGTTGGTGCGTGTCCCTAGACATTTGTATCTTTTTCACAGTGGAAGAGAGTACGTCCGAGGTGTGTGGGCTTCTTGGTTTTGCTGGCTGGTTTTCCGAGGCAGCGGGAAGTAGAGACAGAGTCAATGGATGCGAGGCTGGTTTGCGTGATGGACTGGGCTTCGTTCATGACCTTTTGTACGTTTTTGCAGTCTTGCACAGAACAGGAGCCATACCAAGCTCTGACACAACCAGAAAGAATGCTTTCTATGGTGCGTCAGTAAAGGTTGGTGAGAATTGTAGTGGACATGCCAACTTTCCTTAGTCTCCTGAGAAAGTAGAGTTGTGGTTGGCTTTCTTAACTATAGCATTGGCATGAAGGGAGCAGGACAGGTTCATGGTGAACTGGCCTTGAAGGTCTCGACCATTTCCACTTCATCCCTGTTGATGCACTCCGCCTCATCATTGTTTGAGATCCGACCCACTACGGTGATGTCATCAGCAAATTCGAAAATCGAGTTGATGGGGATTTTGTCCAAACAGTCATCGGTGTATAAGGAGTATAGTAAGGGACCGAAGACACAGCCGGTGTTGAGATTGATCTTGGAGGAGGTTTTGTTGCCTATCCTTATTGATTGTGGTCTGTGGGTTAGGAAGTCTAGGATCCAGTCGCAGAGGGAGGAGTCTCCACGGAGTTTGGAGATGTGTTTTGTGGCAATAATAGTGTTGAAAGCTGAACTGTAGTCTATAAATAGGAGTCTGACGTAGATGTCTTTGTTGTCTTAGTGTTCCTGGGTTGAGTGCAGGGCTGGGAAATGGCGACTGTTGTGGCCCTGTTGTGGCGGTAAGCGAACTGTCGTGGATCCAGGCAATTTGGGAGACGGATTTGATTCATGCGATTACTAACCTTTCGAAGTACTTAAGAATTATGGATGTTAGAGCCACAGGACGATAGTCATTAAGACACGCTGCCTGGCCTTTCTTTGCTACTGGAATCATGGTTGTCTTCTTGAAGCAGTTAGGGACCTCAGATTGGTGTAAAGAGAGGCTGAAGATGTCTGCATCTCCAACCTCTGCCAGCTGGTCCGTGTAGAGAAGCATGGGAGGAGAGTGGCATGCCGAGGGTGGAGCAGTGCAGGAGAAGTGTGGCAAACCCAGTGTGTAGTAGCGTGGAGTGAGGATGGTGATACTAATGAGGATCAGTGGGAGAGGAGAGCGTTTAATCGTGTGTTTAGCAGAGTAGGGGTGATTTAGTGACAAACTTGTATAAAGCATCGCGGGACCAGAGAGCTGATCCCAGTGTATAACAGTGTTTTGGTAAGAAGGTGAGCAGTGACCCTAGGGTAGAACAGCCTGAGAGGACGGCGGGAAATGCAGTGTAGAGCAGTGCGAGAGGGGAGTGTTGAACTCAGTGTGGAGCAGCGCAGCAGAATAGGGAGGAAACCAGCATGGAGAAGAGTGGGAGGACAGCAGTCGACCCAGTGTGGAGCAGCACAAGATGAGAGCAATGATCCCAGTGTTGAGCAGCAAGATTGGCAAACCAAGTTTAGAACAATGTGTTAGGAGGATGGTGGAGCAGCAAGGGGTGGAATCGGCAATCTAGTATGAAGCATCACAGGAGCAGAGCGATGAACCCACTTGGTGTGATGCGGGAGAAGATCTGTGAACTCAATATAATGTGACGTAGGACATAAACAATGAGCCCAGTTTCGAGTGGTGAATGAAGCAGGAGAGCAATGAACCCAGTGTGAGCAGCACGGGAGAAGAACAATGAAACGAATGAGGAGCAATGTGAGAACAGTACGGCAAAGCGAATGTGGTGCAGCGCACGAGGAGAGTGATAAGTCCAGTCAGGAGCAGTGGAGGAAGAAAGAGCTGAACACAGTATGGACCATCGTGGGAGGAGAGTGAAGAAACCAGTGTGGACCAGTGCAGGCAGTGTGCAGTGAACCCAGTCAAGCAGTGCGCATTGATGCCAAACCCAATGTGGAACTGTGTGGGAGGAGAGCAGAGATCCTAGTTTAGAAGAGTGTGGGAGGCTTCCAGTGTGGAGCAGCACTTGAGGAGAGCAGTGGAACTCAATGGCAGCACAGGAGCAGAGCACCAAACCCAATGTGGAGCCATGGAGATGCATGACGACGAACCCAGTGTTGATTAGCGCAGCAGTATTGCGGCAAACCCAGGGTAGAGCAGTGTGGGAGGAGCAACTACATCGAACAGCAAATACAAGAGAAATGCAGGGAACTTGATATCACAAGAGCATTCAACATCGTCAACCCTGAGGGATTATGGAGAATTCTTCTCCATTTTGGCTGCTCCAAAGGTTTCTCCACCTGCTCCACAATGACATGCAAGCTTTGATCCTAACCCAATGGATCCACCACAGATCCAATTCACACCAACACTGTTCTCAATCTTGCTTCCTGCAATGCTCCATCTCACCCTCAGAAAGCTGCCGCTGGAATAGAGCTCAATTCAAGTACAAACAAGAATCTGTTCAGTATCCAATACATGCAGGCCTGATCTAAGGTCATCCCATCCTCTGTCATGGAACTACATAAAGGAAACGATGATTGCGTTTGTGCACAATTGAAGGTCAAGGTCCAAACCATGGTCAACACCTTCATCAAGACATACGAGAGCATGGGCCTTACACAAAATATACATAAGCGGCAAAGAGAGCTGCAAACTCAATAGAAATCGATGCAAAATGTGAATGAGGAGCCCAGTTTGAAGTGGTGCAGCAGCAACGTGGTGAACTCAGTGCAAACAGCTCAGGAGAAGAGCGATAAAACCAGTGTGGAGCAATTTGAGAGGACAATGATGAACTCAATATGGAGCAGCGCAGGAGGAGAGTGGTAAACTCAGTGTGGACCAACGTGCTCCGAGAATGGTGAAACCAGCGGAGCCTTGTGCATGGATGGCGAATCCAGTATAGAGCAGCACGGAATGAGAGCAACAAAACCAGTCTGGAGCAATGCTGGAGAAGAGCACTGAACACTGTGGAGCAGCGCAGGAAGAGAGCCTGAAGCCAGTGAAAAATATTGTGGATTGGGGACTGGCTATCCGACAGGAAGCAAAGAGTCGGAATAAATGGGTGTTTTTCCGGTTGGAGGAAGGTAACTAGTGGCGTGCCGCAGGGATCGGTACTCGGGCCGCAACTATTTACCATTTATATAGATGATCTGGAGGAGGGGACGGAGTGTAGGGTAACGAAGTTTGCAGACGACACAAAGATAAGTGGAAAAGTGAGGACGGAGAAGATCTGCAGAGAGATTTGGACAGGCTGAGTGAGTGGGCGAGGATATGGCAAATGGAGTATAACGTTGATAAATGCGAGGTTATACACTTTGGAGGAAATAATAACAAATGGGATTACTATCTCAATGGAAACAAATTAAAACATGCTACCGTGCAAAGGGACCTGGGGGTCCTTGTGCATGAGACGAAAAAGCCCAGTCTGCAGGTACAACAGGTGATCAAGAAGGCAAATGGGATGTTGGCCTATATTGCGAGGGGGATAGAATATAAAAGCAGGGATGTCTTGATGCACCTGTACAGGGCATTGGTGAGGCCGCAGCTGGAATACTGTGTGCAGTATTGGTCCCCTTATATGAGGAAGGATATATTGGCATTGGAGGGAGTGCAGAGAAGGTTCACCAGGTTGATACCGGAGATGAGGGGTTTGGATTATGAGGAGAGGCTGAGGAGATTGGGTTTGTACTCGTTGGAGTTTAGAAGGATGAGGGGGGATCTTATGGAGACTTATAAGATAATGCGGGGGCTGGATAGGGTGGAGGCGGAGAGATTCTTTCCACTTAGTAAGGAAGTTAAAACTAGAGGACACAGCCTCAAAATAAAGGGGGGTCGGTTTAAGACAGAGTTGAGGAGGAACTTCTTCTCCCAGAGGGTGGTGAATCTCTGGAATTCTCTGCCCACTGAGGTGGTGGAGGCTACCTCGCTGAATATGTTTAAAGCGCGGATGGATGGATTCCTGATCGGTAAGGGAATTAAGGGTTATGGGGATCAGGCGGGTAAGTGGTACTGATCCACGTCAGATCAGCCATGATCTTATTGAATGGCGGGGCAGGCTCGAGGGGCTAGATGGCCTACTCCTGCTCCTATTTCTTATGTTCTTATGTTCTTATTGAGTGCTATGTAGCCAAAGCATACCATAAATAGAGATGGAAAGGATGGAGGAGAGTTATAGGCCAGGGCGCAGAGAAAGATCAACTATTGTGAGGTAGATCTATTCTAAGGTCTGATGACGATGCCATTCTTGAGTCTATTGGTGTGTGTCCCGAGACATTTGTATCTTTTTCCCAATAGAAGAAGGTGGAAGAGAGTACGTCCAGGGTTCATGGGGTCCTTGATTTTGCTGGCTGGTTTTCCGAGGCAGCGGGAAGTGGAGACAGAGTCAATGGATGCGAGACTGGTTTGCGTGGGTTTTGTTCATGACCCTTTGTACATTTTTGCAGTCTTGCACAGATCAGGAGCCATACCAAGCTGTGACACAACAAGAAAGAATGCTTTCTATGCTGCATCTGTAAAAGTTGGTGAGAATTGTAGCAGACATGCCAAATTTCCTTGGTCTCCTGAGAAAGTAGAGTCGTGGTTGGCTTTCTTAACTACAGCGTTGGCATGAAGGGAGCAGGACAGGTTCATGGTGAACTGGACTTGAAGGTCTCGATCATTTCCAACATTGTTTGAGATCCGACCCACTACGGTGGTGTCATCAGCAAATTCGAAAATCGAGTTGGTGGGGATTTTGTCCAAACATTCATAGGTGTATAAGGGACCGATGACACAGCCATGTGGGGCATCGGTGTTGAGGCTGATCCTGGAGGAGGTTTTGTTGCCTATCCTTATTGATTGTGGTCTGTTGGTTAGGAAGTCTAGGATCCAGCCGCAGAGGGAGGAGTCTCTATGGAGTTCGGAGATGAGTTTTGTAGCAATAATAGTGTTGAAAGCTGAACTGCAATCTATAAGTAGGAGTCTGATGTAGGTGTCTTTGTTGTCTTAGTGTTCCTGGATTGAGTGTAGCGCGAGGAAACGGCGACTGTCGTGGCCCTGTTGTGGCGGTAAGCGAACTGTAGTGGATCCAGGCAATTTGGGAGGCGGATTTGATATGCCATTACTAACCATTCAAAGTACTTCAGAATTATGGATGTCAGAGCCACAGGATGATAGTCATGAAGACACGCTGCCTGGCTTTTCTTTGCTACTGGAATCACGGTTGTCTTCTTGAAGCAGATAGGGACCTCAGATTGATGTAAAGAGAGGTTGAAGATGTCTGCAAATGCCCCCGCCAGCTGGTCCATGTAGAGAAGCATGGGTGGAGAGTGGTATGCCGAGTGTGGAGCTGTGCAGGAGAAGTGTGGCAAACCCAGTATGTAGTAGCAAGGAGTGAGGATGGTGATTCTAATGAGGTTCAGGGGAGAGGAGAGCGTTTAATCAAGTGTTGAGCAGAGTGGGGTGTTTAGTGACAAACTTGTATAAAGCTTCGTGGGACCAGAGAGCTGATCCCGGTGTTTTAATGTTTTGGTAAGAAGGTGAGTAGTGATTCCAGGGTAGAACAGCATGAGAGGATGGTGGCAAAGGCAGTGTAGAGCAGTGTGAGAGGGGAGTGTTGAACCCAGTGTGGAGCAGTGCAGCAGAAGAGGGAGGAACCCAGAATAGAGAAGAGCGGGAGGACAGCTTTCAACCCAGTGTGGAGCAGCACAAGATGAGAGCAATGATTCCAGTGTTGAGCAGCAAGATAGAAATCATAGAAACCCTACAGTGCAGAAGGAGGCCATTCGGCCCATCGAGTCTGCACCGACCACAATCCCACCCAGGCCCTACCCCCACATATTTACCCGCTAATCCCACTAACCTACGCATCACAGGACTCTAAGGGGCAATTTTTAACCTGGCCAATCAACCTAACCCGCACATCTTTGGACTGTGGGAGGAAACCGGAGCACCCGGAGGAAACCCACGCAGACACGAGGAGAATGTGCAAACTCTACACAGACAGTGACCCGAGCCGGGAATCGAACCCGGGACCCTGGAGCTGTGAAGCAGCAGTGCTAACCACTGTGGTACCATGCCGCCGGTTGGCGAATCAAGTTTAGAACAATGTGTTAGGAGGATGGTGGAGCAGCAAGGGTTGGAATCGGCAATCTAGTATGAAGCATCACAGGAACAGAGTGATGAACCCACTTGGTGTGATGCAGGAGAAGAGCTGTGAACTCCTTATAATGCGACGTAGGACGTAAAGAACGATCCCAGTTTCGAGTGGTGAAGCAGGAGAGCAATGAACCCATTGTGAGCAGCATGGGAGAAGAACAATGAAACCGGTGAGGAGCAATGTGAGAACAGTACAGCCAGTTGAATATAGAGCAGCGCAGGAGGAGAGTGATAAATCCAGTCAGGAGCAGTGGAAGAGGAGAGAGGAACACAGTATGGACCATTGTGGGAGGAGAGTGAAGAAACCAGTGTAGACCAGTGCAGGCAAAGTGCAGTGAACCCAGTCAAGCAGTGCGCATAGATGTCAAACCCAATATGGAGCAGCATGCGAGGAGAACAGAGATCCCAGTTTAGAAGAGTGTGAGAGGCTCCCTGTGTGGAGCAGCGCTTGAGGAGAGACAGTGAAACTCATTCAGCAGCGCAGGAGCAGAGTACCGAACACAGTGTGGAGCCACGTGGATGCATGAAGGTGAACCCAGTGTTGAGCAGTGCAGCAGTATAGCAGCAAACTCAGAGTGGAGCAGAGCGGGAGGAGCAACTGCACCGAGCAGCAAATACAAGAGATATGCAGGGAACAGCATCAACCCTTGTACCTGACCTTCTTTGGTCTCACAAGTGCCTTCAACATTGACAACCGTGAGAGATTATGGAGCACCTCCTCCGCTTTGGCTGCCCCAAAAGTTTGTCCCATTCTCCAGCTGCTCCACAATGACATGCAAGCTTTGATCCTGACCAATGGATCCACCACAGATCCATTCACACCAATGTTCTTCTTAATCTTGCTCCCTGCAATGCTCCATCTCATCCTCAGAAAGCTGCCGCTGAAATAGAGCTCAATTAAAGTACAAACAAGAATCTGTTCAGCATCCAATACGTGCAGACCTGATCCAAGGTCATCCCATCCTCTGTCGTGGAACTGCATAAAGTAAATGATGCGTTTGTGCACAATTGGAGGTCAAGCTCCAAACCATGGTCAACACATTCACCAAGACGTACGAGAGCATGGGCCTTACATTAAATATCCATAAGCAGCAAAGAGAGCTGCAAACTCAATAGAAATCGATGCAAAACGTGAATGATGAGCCCATTTTGAAGTGATGCAACAGCAGTGTGATGAACTCAGTGTGAGCGGCACGGGAGAAGAGCGATGAAACCAGTGTGGAGCAATTTGAGAGGACAATGATGAACCCAATATGGAGCAGCGCAGGAGGAGAGTAGTAAACCCAGTGTGGGCCAGCGTGCGCCGAGAGCAGTGAAACCAGCAGAGCCGTGCGCTATACATGTGTACAGATCAGTGCGGGATGAGAGCAACAAAACCAGTCTGGAGCAATGCTGGAGAAGAGCACTGAACCCTGTGGAGCAGCGCAGGAACAGAACCTGAAACCAGTGAAAAATATTGTTTCTTGAGTGTTATGCAGACAAAGCATACCGTAAATAGAGATGGAAAGGACGGAGGAGAGTTATAGGCCAGGGCGCAGAGAAAGATCAACTATTGCGAGGTAGGTCCATTCAAAACCTGATGGCAACAGGGAAGAAACTGTTCTTGAGTCGGTTGGTACGTGTCCCTAGACATTTATATCTTTTTCCCGATGAAAGAAGGTGGAAGAGAGTACGTCCGAGGTGCGTGGGGTCACTGATTATGCTGTCTGGTTTTCGGAGGCAGCGGGAAGTCAAGGCAGTCAATGGATAGGAGGCTGGTTTGCGTGATGGACTGGGCTTCGTTCACGACCCTTTGTAGGTTTTTGTGATCTTGCACAGAGCAGGAGCCATACCAAGCTGTGACACAAACAGAAAGAGTGCTTTCTATGGTGCGTCAGTAAAAGTTGGTGAGAATTGTTGCGGACATGCCAAATTTCCGGAGCCTCCTGAGAAAGTAGAGGTGTGGTTGGCTTTCTTAACTATAGTGTTAGCATGGGGGGACCAGAACAGGTTCATGGTGAACTGGACACCTAGAAACCTGAAGGTCTCAACCATTTCCACTTTGTCCCTGTTGATGTACTGCGCCCCATCATAGTTTGAGATCTGACCCACTACTGTGATGGTCATCAGCAAATTCGAAAATCGAGTTGGTGCGGATTTTGGCCACACAGTCATAAGTGTGTAAGGAGTATAGTGAGGCACTGAGACCACAGCCTTGTTGGGCACAGGTGTTGAGGCTGATCCTGGAGGAGGTCTATCCTTATTGATTGTGGTCTGTGGGTTCGGAAGTCTGGGGTCCAGTCGCAGAGGGAGGAATGTCCATGAAGTTTGGAGATGAGTTTTGTAGCAATAATAGTGTTGAAAGCTGAACTATAGTCTATAACTAGGAGTCTGACGTAGATGTCTTTGTTGTCTTAGTGTTCCTGGGTTGAGTGTAGGGCCAGGGAGACGGCGACTGTTGTGGCCCTGTTGCGGCCGTAAGCGAACTGTAGCGAATCCAGGCAATTTGGGAGGCGGAATTGATTTGTGCCATTACTAACCGTTCGAAGTACTTCCAAATTATGGATGTCAGAGCCACAGGTTGATAGTCATTAAGGCACGCTGCCTGGCTTTTCTTTGCTCCCGGAATCATGGTTGTCTTCTTGAAGCAGATAGGGACCTCAGATTGGTGTAAAGAGAGGTTGAAGATGTCTGCAAATACCCCCACCAGCTGGTCCATGGAGAGAAGCATGGGAGGAGAGTGGCATGCCAAGTATGGAGCAGTGCAAGACCTGTGGCAAACCCATTATGTAGAATTAGGACGGTGATTCTAATGAAGATCAGTGGGAGAAGAGAGCATTTAACCAAGAGTTGAGCGGAGTGGGGCATTTAGTGACAACCTTTGCAATGCAACGCGGGACCAGAGAGCTGATCCCAGTGTACAACAGTGTTTTAATAAGGAGGTAAGTAGTGATCCCAGGGCAGAACAGCATGAGAGGACGGCGGCAAACGCAGTGTGGAGCATTGCGGTGGGGAGTGCTGAACCCAGTGTGGAGCAGCGCAGCAGAAGAGGAAAACCTCCATGGAGAAGAGCAGGAGGACAGTGGTCAATCCAGTGTGGAGTAGCATGAGAGGAGAGAGATGAATCCAGTGTGGAGCAGGGAGATTGGTGAACCAAGTGTGGAACAGTGTGTTAGGAGGACGGCGAAAGCAGTGTGGAGGAACGCGGGTGGAATTAGCAATCTAGTATGAAGCATCGCAGGAGCAGAGCAGTGAACCCAGTATGGAGCGAAGTGGGAGAAGAGCTGTGAACTCTTATAGTACGACGTCGGATATAACTGACACATTTTGAGTGGTGAAGCAGGAGAGAATGAACCCAGTGTGAGCATTACAGGAGAAGGACAATGAAAGCAGTGTGGAGCAATGCGAGAAGAGTATAACAAATCGAATATGGAGCAGGGCAGGAGGAGAGTGATAAATCCAGTCTGGAGCAGTGGAAGAGGAGAGAGGTGAACAGAGTATGGACCATCGTGGGAGAAGAGCGAAGAAACTAGTGTGGACCAGTGCAGGCAGAGTGCGGTGAATGCAGTCGAGCAGTAAGCAGGGATGGCAAACCCAGTATGGTAGTCATGATGTGGCGATGCCGGCGTTGGACTGGGGTAAACACAGTAAGAAGTCTCACAACACCAGGTTAAAGTTCAACAGGTTTATTTGGTAGCAAAAGCCACTAGCTTTCGGAGCGCTGCCCCTTCGTCAGGTGAGTGGGAGTTCTATTCACAAACAGGGCATATAAAGACACAAACTCAATTGGAATGCGAGTCTTTACAGGTAATCAAGTCTTAAAGGTACAGACAATGTGAGTGGAGAGAGCGTTAAGCACAGGTTGAAGAGATGTGTATTGTCTCTGGACAGGACAGTTAGTGAGATTTTGCAAGTCCAGGCAAGTCATGGGGGTTACAGATAGTGTGACATGAACCCAAGATCCCGGTTGAGGCCATCCTCATGTGTGCGGAACTTGACTATCAGTCTCTGCTCAGCGACTCTGCGCTGTCGTGTGTCGTGAAGGCTGCCTTGGAGAACGCTTACCCGAAGATCAGAGCCCGAATGCCCGTGACCGCTGAAGTGTTCCCCAACAGGAAGAGAACACTCTTGCCTGGTGATTGTCGAGCGGTGTTCATTCATCCGTTGTTGTAGCATCTGCATGGTCTCCCCAATGTACCATGCCTCGGGACATCCTTTCCTGCAGCGTATCAGGTAGACAACGTTGGCCGAGTTGCAAGAGTATGTACCGTGTACCTGGTGGATGGTGTTCTCACGTGAGATGATGGCATTCATGTCGATGATCCGGCACGTCTTGCAGAGGTTGCTGTGGCAGGGTTGTGTGGTGTCGTGATCACTGTTCTCCTGAAGGCTGGGTAGTTTGCTGCGGACAGTAGTCTGTTTGAGGTTGTGCGGTTGTTTGAAGGCAAGAAGTGGGGGTGTGGGGATGGCCTTAGCGAGATGTTCGTCTTCATCAATGACATGTTGAAGGCTCCGGAGAAGATGTCATAGCTTCTCCGCTCCGGGGAAGTACTGGTCGACGAAGGGTACTCTGTCCACCGTGTCCCATGTTTGTCTTCCGAGGAGGTCGGTGCGGTTTTTCACTGTGGCGTGTCGGAACTGTCGATCGATGAGTCGAGCGCATTATCCTGTTCTTATGAGGGCATCTTTCAGCGTCTGGAGGTGTCTGTTGCAATCCTCCTCATCTGAGCAGATCCTGTGTATACGGAGGGCTTGTCTGTAGGAGATGGCTTCTTTAACATGTTTAGGGTGGAAGCTGGAGAAGTGGAGCATTGAGAGGTTATCCGTGGGCTTGCGGTACAGTGAAGTGCTGAGATGACCATCCTTAATGGAGATGCGTATGTCCAAGAATGCAACCGATTCCGGAGAGTAATCCATGGTGAGTCTGATGGTGGGATGGAACTTGTTGATGTCATCATATAGTTGTTTCAGTGATTGTTCACCATGAGTCCAAAGGAAGAAAATGTCATCGGTGTTTCGAGTGTATAGCATCGGTTGAAGGTCCTGTGCGGTGACGAGGTCTTGTTCGAACCTGTGCATGAAGATGTTGGCATATTGAGGTGCAAATTTGGACTGATAGCCAAGTTCCGCACACATGAGGATGGCCACAACCGGGATCTTGGGTTCATGTCACACTATCTATAACCCCCACGACTTGCCTGGACTTGCAAAATCTCACTAACTGTCCTGTCTGGAGACAATACACATCTCTTTAACCTGTGCTTAACGCTCTCTCCACTCACATTGTCTGTACCTTTAAGACTTGATTACCTGTAAAGACTCGCATTCCAACCATTATTTTGTACATTGAGTATGTGTCTTTATATGCCCTGTTTGTGAATAGAACTCCCACTCACCTGACGAAGGGGCAGCGCTCCGAAAGCTAGTGGCTTTTGCTACCAAATAAACCTGTTGGAATTTAACCTGGTGTTGTGAGACTTCTTACTGTGTAAACCGAGTATAGAGCAGCGTGCGAGGAGTGCGGAGATTGCAGTGTGGGAGGAGTTGGGGGGCGATCCCAGTGTGGAGCAGCACAGGAGGAGATCAGTGAAACCCAATGCACAGTGCAGGAGCAGAACGCCGAACACTGTATGGAGCCTTGTGGATGGATAATGGTGAACCCAGTGTTGAGCAGCGCAGCAGTATTACAGTAAACCCAGGGTGGAGCAGTGAGGGAGGAGCCATTACACCGAGCAGCAAATACAAAAGAAATGGAGGGAACAACGCCGACCCTTGTACATGGTCTTCTTTGATCTCACAAGCGCCTTCAACATTGTCAACCCTGAGAGATTATGGAGCATCTCCTCCATTTTGGCTGTCCCAAATGTTTGTCACCATTCTTCACCTGCTCCACAAACCAACGCTGTTCTCAATCTTGCTTCCCGCATTTCTCCACCTCACCCTCAGAAAGCTACCGGTGAAATAGAGCTCAATTAAAAGTACAAACAAGAATCTGTTCTGCATCCAATACATGCAGGGTTGATCCAAGGTTGTCCCATCTTCTTTCGTGTAACGGCATAAAGCAAACAATGATTGCAAGTGAACGCAGTATGGACCATCGTGCGAGAAAAGCAAAGAAGCCTGTGTGGACGAGTGCAGAGAGCGGTAAAACCAGTCAATCAGTACACAGGGAGGCAAACCCAGTATCGAGATGCCAAGGAGGAGAGCAGAGATCCTAGTTTAGAAGTGCATGCAAGGAGGTGAAGAGTCGATCCCAGTGTGGAGCAGCACAGGAGGAGATCAGTGAAACCCATTGAGTAGCGCAGGAGCAGAACGCCAAACCCAGTGTGGAGCCATGTGGATGCATGACAATGAACCCAGTGTTGAATAATTGACAACAAAGCCTTGGAAAATGTGGACCATTTTCCATACCCACTATCAATAAGGGCAGACACAACAACGAACTTGAACACTGCCTTCAGTGTGTCAGCACAGCCTTCAGTCACCTGAGGAAGTGTTTGAAGATCAGTACCTCAGACCCAGCACAGAATTCATGGTATACTGAGCAGTAGTGATACCCCCCTTCATATGGGACTCGGAGAGGTGGGCATGTATAGCAGACAAGTCAAAAACTTGAAGAAGCATCACCAGTGCTGCCTCCGCAAGATCCTGCAGATCCATTGGCAGTATAGGCCCATCAGCATAAGTGTTCTTGCTCAGATCAATCTCCTGAGCATCGAAGCATTGACCATGCATATTCAGCTCTGCTGGGCTGGCCACATCGTCCACATACCTGACAGGAAACTCCCAAAGCAAAAGTTGTACTTGGATCTTCGACACAGCAAGTGTGCCCCAGGAGGGCAGAGACAGTGTTTCAAGGGCACCTCCGAAACCTCCTCCAAACTTACAATATCACCACTGACTCTAAGGAATCCAGTATCCAAGACCGCCAGAAGTGGATAAAAATCATCCGAAAAAGAGCTAGAGATCTTGATCCTCATCACTGAGAACAAATGGAAGCAGAAAATGCTGGAAAATCTCAGCAGGTCTGACTGCATTTATGGAGAGAGAACAGAGTTAATGTTCTGAATTACAGATGCTGAGATTTTACAGCATTTTCTGTTTCAGGTTTTAGCATCTGCAGCAATTTGCTTATATTTCAGTGTAAAGCAGTGAGTGAGGTTTGCGGTAACCTGGTGTGAATAGTGCGGGTTGGGGCGGTGATCACAGGGTAGAACAGTGTGAGATGAAGGCGGTAAACCCAGTGCGAAAGGAGAGTTTTGAACGCAGTGTGGAGCAGTGTGTCAGGAGAGGGAGCAAACCAGTGTGGATTAGTGTGGGAGGAGAGCGATTAAGCCAGTATAGATCAGCGCGATAGAGGGCAGTGAACCCAGTGTGGAGCAGCACAAGAAGTGAGTGGTGAATCCAGTGTGGAGCAGCGGAGGACAAGATTGTCCCAGTATGGAACAACAGGCTAGGAGGGCGGTGAATTGTCTGTGAAGCAGGACAGGAGGAGGACAATGAACCCAGTGTGGAGTAGGTGGTGAGGAGGACAGCGAACCCAGTGTGGAACAGCGCAGGCAGAAACAGCGACAACAGGATAAAGCAGTAAGGGAGCAGAGCGGGGAACCCAGTGTGGAGTGGCGCGGGGGAGAGCTGCAAGCTCCATATAATGCAACGCAGGACGTGAATGATGAGCCCAGTTTCAAGTGGTACAGTAGGAGAGCAATAAACACAGTCCAAGCAGCACAAGAGAAGAGCGATGAAACCAGTGTGGAGCAATGCGAGAAGAGTACGGTGATTCGAATATGGAGCAGCCCAGGAGGAGAGGTGTGGACCCAGTATGGAGCAGTGGAGGAGGAGAGAGGTGAACACTATGTGGAGCAGCATGGGAGGAGAGTGACGGTACCTGTATGGCCCAGTGCAGGCAGAGTGCGGCTATTCCAGTCGAGCCGTGCGACGGATGGTGAACCTTGTAAGGAGCAATGTGGTGGGGAGAATGATGAAACATATGTGGAGCAGCAAGGGAGGGGCGTGGTGAACCTAGTGTGGAGTATCATGGGAGGAGGGCAGTGAACCCAGTGCGGAACAGTGTGTGGAATGGCGAACCCAGTGTAAAGCAGCAACAGAAAATGCTGGAAAATCTCAGCTGGTCTGACAGCATTTATGGAGAAAGAACAGAGTTAGCGTTCTGAGTCTGGATGCTGAGATTTTCCAGCATTTTCTGGTTTTGTTTCAGAATCCAGCATCTGCAGCAATTTGCTTTTATCTCAGTTTAAAGCAGTGACGGTGGTGTGAAACAGTCCGGGTGGGGAACGGCTATCCCAGGATAGAACAGCGTGAGAAGAAGTCAGTGAACCCAGTGTGGAGCAGTGCAAAAGGAGAGGAGGGAAACCAGTGTGGAGCAGATCAGAGGGACAGCAGTCAACCCAGTGTGGAACAGCAATAGAAAGCAATGAACTCAGTGTGGATCAGCGCATAGAGAGCAGTGAACCCAGTGTAGATCAGTGTGGCAGGATTTGGCGAAACCAGTGTGGAGCAACACGTGAGAGGTGAATCCAGTGTGGAGCAGCATGGGAGGAGAACGTCGTAGCCAGTGTGGATCAATGTGACAGGAGAGCGGCGAACCCAGTGTAGAGCTGCACAAGGGGTGAGAGATGAATCCAGTGTGGAGCAATGGGGAACAAGATCGTGCCGACCCAGTGTAGAACGTGTTGGGAGGTCGGTAAACCCTCTGTGGAGCAGGACAGGAGGTCAGGACAGCAAACCCAGTGTGGAACAGCATGGGAAGAATTGGCAAATCCAGGATAAAGCAGCGCGGGAGCAGAATTTGGAACCTAGTATGGAATGGTGCGGGGGAGCAGAGCACCGATCTCAATATGATGCAGTGCAAGATGTGAACGACAGGCCCAGTTTCAAGTGGTGCAGTAGGAGAGAGGTTTTCCAAGATGGCATTGGAGTGTGGCAACTTCTTGCAAGTTGTGCACAGCATACCCTCTTTTACTCTTGTTCTATATTTCTAAAACTTTATTCTAACTCTTTTAAACTAAGTTAATCTTTCTCTACACTCCAGCTATGACTGAAACACTATATTCTGCACCCTCTCCTTTGCTTCTTTATCTATGGTATGCTTTGTTTGTGTAGCGAGGAAGAAACAATACTTTTCACTGTATACCAATACATGTAACAATAATAAATCAAATCAAAGATGAAACCAGGTGAGAGCAGCTTAGGAGAAGAGTGAAGAAACTGGTGTGGAGCAATCTGAGAGATATATAGTGAACCCAATATAGAGCAACACAGGAGGCAATGTAAAGCAGTGTGAGTGGAGAGCATTGGACCCAGCGTGGGACAGTGCAGCAGTATTTCATAACTTATCTCCATGTCATGTCTATACCCTAGTAAACACCAATGCAATATACTTATTTAATATTTCTGCTATGTCGCTGTTGTTACTTTTGATATTGTCCTGTCTATTCTTGAACGATCATATTCCTATTCCAGCCTTCCTTTTTCCTTATTGATGTGCCAGTAAAATATTTATTATTTCATTTTATGATCCTTCAAATTTGATCTCAAGGTTTCTCTTTACCTTTGTAATTGGTTTTTTGAATTCTCTCCCAATCTCTTCACATCCTCTCTTATCATGGGCTTCTCTGCAGTCTATGTACTTGACACTTTCCTCTTTCCTAATCTCCCAGTGTTCCTCATATTGTTATTCATCAATGGAGACTCACTTGTGTTCAATTTCTTCTTTATTCTTTTGCTGAATGTATTTCTCCTGCACTCTGTTGAACCCCATTTTAAATGTTTCCCATTGCTGTTCCACATTGATGTTTGCGAATATTGTTTCCCAGTGTGGTGCAGTGCAGGAGGAGGGCGGTGAACCCAATGTGTCGCAGTGTGTGGCGTGGGGGTGGGGGGAGGAGTGACAAACCCAGTATATAGCAGAAGCAGAAAATGCTGGTAAATCTCAGCATGCCTGACAGCATTTATGGAGAGAGAACAGAGTCAACGTCCTGAGCCTGAATGCTGAGATTTTCCAGCCATTTGTTTCAACCTCTGCAGCAATTTCCTTTCATCTCAGTTTAGAGCAGTGAAGGAGGTGTGCGGTTATCCAGTGTGGAATAGTGCAGGCTGTAGCGGTATTCCCAGCGTAGAACAGCATAAGCGGGAGGCAGTGAACCCCAGTGTGGAGCAATGTGAAAGGATAGCTTTGAACCCAGTGTGGACTGGAGAGTGACAAAACCGGTAAGGCGGCACGGTGGCACAGTGGTTAGCACTGCTGCTTCACAGCTCCAGGGTCCCGGGTTTGATTCCCGGCTCGGGTCACTGTCTGTGTGGAGTTTGCGCATTCTCCTCGTGTCTGCGTGGGTTTCCTCCGGGTGCTCCGGTTTCCTCCCACAGTCCAAAGATGTGCGGGTTAGGTTGATTGGCCAGGTTAAAAATTGCCCCTTAGAGTCTGAAGATGCGTAGGTTAGAGGGATTAGCAGGTAAATATGTGGGGGTAGGGCCTGGGTGGGATTGTGGTCGGTGCAGACTCGATGGGCCGAATGGCCTCCTTCTGCACTGTAGGGTTTCTATGATTCTATGATTTCTATGAACAGCGATCAACCCAGAGAAGAGCGATGAAAAACCAGTGTGGAGCAATTTGAAAGGACAATGATGAACCCAATATGGAGCAGCGTACGAAGAGAGTGGCAAACCCAGTGTGGACCAGCGTGGGCTGAGAGTGGTGAACCCAGCCAAGCCATGTGTGTGGATAGCGAACCCAGTGTACAGCTGCGCGGGATGAGAGTGTCAAAACCAGTATGGAGCAGCAGAAGAGAAGAGCGATGAAACCTGTGTGGAGCAGCGCCGGAGTTATTGGATAGGCACATGGAGCACACCAGAATGATAGGGAGTGGGATAGCTTGATCTTGGTTTCGGACAAAGCTCGGCACAACATCGAGGGCCGAAGGGCCTGTACTGTGCTGTAGTGTTCTATGTTCTAAGAGCACTCAATCCCGTGGAGCAGCGCAGGAAGAGAACGGTGAACCCAATGCTGATCAGTGCAGGAGAGCCGAACCCAGTGTGGAGCCATGTGGGAGGATAGCGACAAACGCGGTGTGCAGTAGTGCGGGAGGGGAGCTGTGATTCCAGCGTAGAACGGCGTGGGAGCAATGCAGCCAAGACAATGGTCTCTCCTGAGCATTTAAGCATTGACCATGTGAATCAGCTCTGCTGGGCTGGCCACATCACCGTCTGACACAAGACACTCAAAGCAAACGTTGTACTTGGAGCTTCGATACAACGAGCCCCAACGGGGCGGAGAAAATGCATCGAGAACGCCCTGAAAGCTTCCTCAAAACACACAACATTGCCACCGACATCAAGGTATCCCGTGCACAAGACCGCCTGAAGTGGATGAAAAGCATCCGAGAAGGAGCTGAACACCTTGGTCATCATCGCTGAGAGCAAGCGGAAGCCGAGCGGTGTCAGGGAAAGGAGCACATAGCAATCCATCCACTCACCCACTCCTAAAATCCCCATCTGCCCCCCTGTGATAGAGATTGTAGGCTGTGCATTAGGCTGCTCTGTCAGTTGAGAATTATTTTGAGTGTTGTAGCAAGCGTGGAGAAGCGCGGGGGGTGTATGCCAAACGCAGTGTGTAGTAGCGCGGGATGAGGATGGTGATCCTGATGAGGATCAGTGGGAGAGGAGAGCGTTTAACCGGGCGTTGAGCGGAATGGGGCGTTTCAGTGACGATGCAGGATCAGAGAGCTGATCCCAGTGTATAACAATATTTTAGTAAGGAGGTGAGTATTGATCCCAGGGCAGAACAGCATGAGAGGACGGCGGCAAACGCAGTGTGGAGCAGTTTGAGAGGGGAGTGCAGAACCCAGTGTGGAGCAGCGTAGCAGAAGAGAGAGGAAACCAACATGGGGAAGAGCGGGTGGACAGCGATCAACCCAGTGTGAAGCAGCACAAGGGGAGAGAGGTGAATCCAGTGTTGAGCAGCGAGATTGACAAACCAAATGTAGGACAATGTTTTTATCAGGAAGACGAACTCAGTGTGGAGCAGCGTGGGTGGAATCGGCAATCTAGTATTAAGACTCGCAGGAGCTGAGCGGTGAACCCAGTATCGTGTGATGCGGGAGAAGAGCTGGAAACTCAATATAATGGGATGTAGGACATAAACGACGAGCCCAGTTTCGAGTGGTGAAGCAGGAGAGCAATGAACCCAGTGCGAGCAGCACGGGAGAAAAACAATGAAACCAGTGTGGAGCAATGCGAGAAGACTCCGGCGAATCGAATATGGAGCAGCGCAACAGAGTAATAAATCACAGTCGGGGGCAGTGGAGGAGGAGAGAGGTGAACATAGTATGGACCATCGTGGGAGAAGAGCGAAGAATCCAGTGTGGCCCGGTGCAGAGTGCGGTGAGCCCAGTCGGGCAGTAAGCATGGATGGCAAACACAGTATGGAGCAGAGGTGAGAGGAAAGTGGAGATCCCTGTTTAGAAGAGTGTGGGAAAAGATGGAAGGGCGATCCCAGTTTGGAGCTGGGCATGAGGAGATCTGGGAAACCCATTGAGCAGTGCATGAGCAGAGCGTCGAATCCAGTGTGGAGCCACGTGGATTCATGACAATGAACCCAGTGTTGAGCAGCACAGCAGAATCGCAGCAAACCCAGAGTGGGGCAGTGCGGGAGGAGCAACTGCATGAGAAATGCAGGAAACAGCACCAACCCTTGCACATGACCTTCTTTGATCTCACAAGAACCTTCAACATGGTTAAACATGAGAGATTATGGAGCACTCTCCTCTGTTTTGGCCGTCCCAAACGTTTATCCCCATTCTCCACCTGCTCCACAATGACGTGCAAGCCCTGATCCTGACCAATGGATCCACCACAGATCCGATTTACACCAACGCTGTTCTCAACCTTGCTGCCTGCAATGTTCCATCTTACCCTCAGGAAGCTGCTGCAGGAGTAGGGCTCAAAGTACAAACAAGAATCTGTTCAGCATACAATACATGCAGGCCTGATCGAAGGTCATCCCATCGTCCATCATGGAACTGCATAAAGTAAACGATGATTGCGTTTGTGCACAATTGGAGGCCAAGCTCCAAACCATGGTCAACACCTTCACTACGATGTACGAGAGCATGGGCCTTACACTAAATATCCATAAGCGGCAAAGAGAGCCGCAAACTCAACAGAATGTGCTGCAAAATGTGAATGAGGAGCCCAGTTTGAAGTGGTGCAGTAGGAGTTTGATGAACTCAGTGCGTGCGGCACAGGAGAAGAGCGATGAGACCAGTGCAGAGCAATTTGAGAGGACAATGATGAACCCAATATGGATCAGCGCAAGCGAAGTGTGGTAAACCCAGTGTGGACCAGCGTGGGCCAAGAGTGGTGAACCCAGCCAAGCCGTGTGTGTGGATGGTGAACCCGGTATAGAGCAGCATGGGATGAGAGCTATGAAACCGTGTGGAGCAGCGCAAGAGGAGAGCGATGAAACCTGTGTGGAGCAGTGCCGGAGAAGAGCACTCAATTCCATCGGGCAGCGCAGGAAGAGAACTGTGAACCAGTGTTAATCAGCAGAGGAGGAGAGCCTGAACCCAGTGTGGAGCCATGCGGGAGGATAGCGATGACCCCAGTGTGGAGTAGCGTGGAGGGGAGCTGTGATCCCAGGGTAGAACAGTGTGGGAGCAATGCAGTGAAGACAATGGTCCTCTTCCAACCTGCCCGCATCACACAGAAATGCCCCAGTTATCAAAATTGACAAAATGTACTTGGAAATGTGGACCACTTTCCATACCTTGGGAGCCCACAAGGGCAGACAACAACAATGGGGTTCAGTGTGCCAGCACAGCCTTCTGTCGCCTGAGGAAGTGTTTGAAGATCAGGAACTCAGACCCAGCATAAAGCTCATGGTCTAGAGGGCAGTAGTGTGACCACCCTCCTATATGACTCAGAGACATGGACTCCATACAACAGGCACCTCAAAACCCTGGAGAAGTAGCACCAACGCTGCCTCAGGGCGGCACGGTAGCACAGTGGTTAGCACTGCTGCTTCACAGCTCCATGGTCCCGGGTTCGATTCCCGGCTCGGGTCACTGTCTGTGTGGAGTTTGCACATTCTCCTCGTGTCTGCGTGGGTTTCCTCCGGGTGCTCCGGTTTCCTCCCACAGTCCAAAGATGTGCGGGTTAGGTTGATTGGCCAGGTTTTTTTTTAAAAATTGCCCCTTAGAGTCCTGGGATGCGTAGATTAGAGGGATTAGTGGGTAAAATATGTGGGGGCAGGGCCTGGGTGGGATTGTGGTCGGTGCAGACTCGATGGGCCGAATGGCCTCCTTCTGCACTGTAGGGTTTCTATGATTTCTATGATCCTGCAAATCCATTGGCAGAATAGGCGCACAATGTCAGTGTTCTAACTCAGAGCAATCTCCTGAGCATCGAAGCGTTGACCATGCTGAGTCAGCTCTGCTGGGATGGCCATATCGCCACATGTCTGACACGAGACACCCAAAGCAAGCGCTGTGCTCAGAGCTTCCATACAGCAAGCAAGCCAAAAGAGGACATTGAAAATGCATTAAAAATACCCTGAAATCTTTCTCAAAACTTAAAACATTGTCACCAACATCAGGGAATCCCGTGCCCAAGACCGCCTGAAGTGGATGAAAAGCATCTGAGATGGAGCTGAGCACCTTGACCTTCATCGCCGAGAGCAGGCGAAAGCTGAGCAGTGTCAGGGAAAGGAGCGCGTAGCAATCCACCCTCTCATCCACTCCTCCAATCCTCATCTGCCCCCTGTTTGATAGAGATTGTAGCTGTCATTAGACTGCTCCATCACCTGAGAACTTATTTTGTGTGTTGTAGCGAATGTTTGATTTGATTTATCATTGTCACATGTATTAGTATACAGTGACATTTATTGTTTCTTGCGTGCTAAACAAAGCATACCGTACATAGAGAACAAAAAGAGAGAGTGCATAATCTAGTGTTACAGTCATAGCTAGGGTGTCAAGAAAGAGCACCTATTACAAGGTAGTTCCATTCAGAGGTCTGATGAAGAAGCTGTTCTTGAATCGGTCGGTACGTGTCCTCAGACTTTTGTATCTTTTTCCCGACGGAAGAAGGTGAAAGAGAGTATGTCTGGGGTGCGTGGGGTCCTTGATTATGCTGGCTGCTTTTCTGAGGCAGCGGGAGGTGAGGGCAGAGTCAATGGATGGGAGGCTGGTTTGTGTGATGGACAGGGCTTCGTTTATGACACCTTGTAGCCATATAGTCTTGGACAGAGCAGGAGCCATACCAAGCTGTGATACAGCCAGAAAGAATGCTTTCTGTTGTGCATCTGTAAACGTTGGTGAGAGTCGTAGCAGACTTGCCAAGTTTCCTTAGCCTCCTGAGAAAGTAAAAGCGTGGTTGGCTTTCTTAACAATAGCGTCAGCATGGAGGGACCAAAACAGTTTGTTGGTGATCTGGACACCTAAAAACTTGAAGCTCTCGAACATTTCCACTTCGTTCCTGTTGATGTACTCTGTCTCATCATTGTTTGAGATCCAACCCACTGCGGTGGTGTCATCAGCAAACTTGAAAATCGAGTTGGAGGATATTTTGGTCACACAGTCACAGGTGCATAAGGAGTATAATAAGGTGCTGATGACACAGCCTTGTGGGGCACCAGTGTTGAGGATGATAGTGAAGGAGGTGTTATGTTTCTCCTTGCTGATTGCAGTCTGTGGGTTAAGACGTCCAGGATCCAGTCGCAGAGGGAGGAGCCGAGCCGAGGAGTTTGGAGATGAGTTTGGTAGGAATAATGGTGTTGAAGGCTGAGCTGTAGTCAATAAAGAGGAGTCTGACATGTGTCTTTGTTGTCTAAGTGTTCCAGGGTTGAATGTAGAGCCAGGGAGATGGCGTCTGCTGTGGACCTGTTGTGGCAGTAAGCGAACTGTAGAGTATCCAGGCAATCTGGGAGGCCAGAATTGATTCATGCCATGATTAACCTTTCAAAGCACTTCATATTGATGGATGTCAGAGCCACTGAACCATCATCATTAAGACACGCTGCCTGGCTTTTCTTTGGTACACAGCTGATGGTCGCCTTCATAGAGTCATGGAGGTTTACAGCATGGAAACAAGCCCTTCGGCCCAACTTGTCCATGCTGCCCTTATTTTTTTTTTAAACCCCTAAGCTAATCCCAATTGCCCGCATTTGGCCCATATCCCTCTATACCCATCGTACCCATGTAACTAAATGCTTTTTAAAAGATAAAATTGTACCCGCCTCTACTACTACCTCTGGCAGCTTGTTCCAGACACTCACCACCCTGTGTGTGAAACAATTGCCCCTCTGGACACTTTTGTATCTCTCCCCTCTCACCTTAAACCTATGCCCTCTAGTTTTAGACTCCCCTACCTTTGGGAAAAGATATTGACTATCTACCTTGTCTATGCCCCTCATTATTTTATAGACCTCTATAAGGTCACCCCTCAGCCTCCTACGCTCCCGAGAAAAAAGTCCCAGTCTATTCAGCCTCTCCTTATAACTCAATCCATCAAGTTCTTGAAGGAGATAGCAACCTCAGATCGGTGTAAAGAGAGGTTAAAGATGTCTGCAAATGCCTCCGTCGGCTGGTCCATGTAGAGAAGCATTGGAGGAGAGTGGCATGCCCAGTGTGGAGCAGGATAGGAGGCGGGTGGCAAATCCAGTTTGTACTAGCGCGGGATGAGGCCAATGATCCTAATGAGGAGCAACGGGAGAGGAGAGCGTTTAACCGAGTGTTAAGTGAAGTGAGGCGTTTAGTGCCAACCTTGTACAACACAACACGGGACCAGAGAGCTGATCCCAGTGTACAACAGTGTTTTAATAAGGAGGTGAGTAGTGATCCCAGGTGGAACAGCATGAGAGGACAACAGCAAACGCAATGTGGATCAGTGCGAGAGGGGAGTGCTGAACCCAGTGTGGAGCAGCACAGCAGTAGAGGGACGAAACCAGCATGGAGAAGAGCAGGAGGACAGCGGTCAATCCAGTGTGGAGCAGCGAGATTGGCGAACCAAGTGTAGAACAATGTGTAATCAGGACGGTGAAAGCAGTGTGGAGCAGCGCAGGTGGAATCAGTAATCTAGTATGAAGCATTGCAGGAGCTGAGCGGTGAACCTGGTATGGAGTGATGTAGGAGGAGACCTGCAAACTCAACATAATGCGACACAGGACATAAACGACAAGCCCAGTTTCGAGTGGTGAAGCAGGAGAGCGATGAACCCAGTGCGAGCAGCACGGGAGAAGAACAATGAAACCAGTGTGGAGCAATGCGAGAAGAGTACGGTGAATCAAATATGGTGCAGCGCAGGAGGAGAGTGATAAATCCAGTCTGGAGCGGTGGAGGAGGAGAGAGGTGAACACAGTATGGACCATGGTGGGAGAAGAGCGAAGAACCTAGCGTGGACCAGTCCAGAGTGCGGTGAACCCAGTCAAGCAGTGCACACGGATGGCAAACCCAGTATGTAGCAGAGCAGGAGGAAAGTGGAGATCCTAGTTTAGAAGAGTGTGGGAAAGAGGTGGAGGGGCGATCCATGTGTGGAGCGGCACAGGAGGAGATCGGGGAAACCTATTGAGCAGTGCAGGAGCAGAGCGCCGATCCCAGTGTGGAGCCATGTGGATGCATGACAATGAACGCAGGATTGAGTAGCGCAGCAATATTGCAGCAAACCCAGGGTCAGGACAGGAGGAGCTACTAAACCAACCAGAAACTACAAACAAAATGCAGAGAACAGCATCAACCCTTGTACATGACCTTCTTTGATCTCACAAGAGCCTATAACATTTTTAACCCTGAAAGATTATGGAGAACTCTCCTTCTTTTTGGCTGTCCCAAAAGTTTGTCACAATTCTCCACCTGCTCCACAATGACGTGCAAGCCTTGATCCTGACCAATGGATCCACCACAGATCCAATTCACACCAACGCTCTTCTCAATCGTGGTTCCTGCAATGCTCCATCTCACCCTCAGAAAGCTGGTGGTGGAATAGAGCTCAATTAAAGTACAAACAAGAATCTGTTCAGTATCCAATACGTGCAGGCCTGATCCAAGGTCATCCCATCCTCTGTAATGGAACTACATAAAGGAAACAATGATTGCGTCTGTGTACAATTGGAGGACAAGCTCCAAACCATGGTCTACACCTTCTCCAAGACATACGAGTGCATGGGCCTTACACTAAATATCCATAAGGCGATGGTCCTCATCTAACCTACTCTCATCACACAGAACTGGCCCCACACTAGTCATCAAAATCGAGAACAGGTCCTTGGAAAATTAGGAGGACTTTCCATACCTTGGGAGCCCACCAGGGCAGACAGCAACAATGAGCTTCAACACCATTTTCGGTGTGCCAGCACAGTCTTCTGTCGCCTGAGGAAATGTTCGAAGATCAGGAACTCAGACCCAGCATTACAAGATAGTAATGTTACCACCCTCCTATGTGGCTCGGAGACGTGGACTCTGTACAGCAGGCACGTCAAACACTGGAGACGTACAGGTAACGCTGCCTCTGCAAGATCCTGCAAATCCGTTGGCAGCATAGGCATACACCATCAGTGGTCTTGCTCAGGTCAATGTCGGCTCATCAACATCAGTGTTCTAACTCAGGTCAATCTCCTGAGCATCGAAGTATTCACCATACTCAGTCAGCTCTGCTGGGCTGGCCACATTGCCACCTGTCTGACAGGAGACTGCCAAAGCAAACGCTGTACTTGGAGCTTCAATACAGCAAGCGAGCCCCAGGAGGGCAGAGAAAATGAATCAAGAACACCCTGAAGACTTCCTCAAAACTTTCAACATCGCCACCAGAGCCAAGGAATCCCGTGCCCAAGACCACCTGAAGTGGAGAAAAGCATCCGAGAAGGCCTTGATCACCACTGACGAGAGCAAGCAGAAGCCGAGTGGTGTCAGGAAAGGAACTGTAGCAATCGACCCACTCACCCATTCTTCCAATCCCCGTCTGCCTCCCCTGTGATAGAGATTGTAGGTTGTGTATTGCACTGCTCCATCAGCTGAGAACTTAATTGAGTGTTGTAAAAGGGTGGGAGGAGAGTGGAATGCCCAGTGTGGAGAGGGCAGGAGAAGGGTGGCAAACCCAATATGGAGTAGCGCAGGATGAGAACGGTGATCCTGGTGATGAGCAGTGGGAGAGGAGAGCGTTTAACCCAGTGTTGAACGGAGTGAGGGGGGGGCGTTAGTGGCGAACTTGTATAATGCAACATGTGGCTGGAGAGTCAATCTCAGTGTATAACAGTGTTTTAGTAAGGAGGTGAGTGGTGAACCCAGGGTAGAACAGCATGAGAGGACAGCAGAAAACGGTAGTGTGGAGCAGCGCAGCAGAAGAGGGAGGAAACCAGTATGCAGCAGGGTAGGCAGACAGCGGACAACCTGATGAGGAGAGAGATAAATCCAATGTGGAGCAACGAGATTGATGAACCAAGTGCAGAACAATGTGTTAGGAGGACGGTGAAAGCAGCGTGGAGCGGCGCGGGTGGAATCAGCAATCTAGTATGAAGCATCACAGGAGCAAAGCGGTGAACCCAGTATGGAGTGATGTGGGAGGAGATCTGCAACTCAATATAATGCGATGTAGGGCATAAATTATGAGCCCAGTTTTGAGTGGTGCAGTAGGAGAGCAAAGAACTCAGTGTGAGCAGCACAGGAGAAGAGTGCAGCGAATCGAGTATGGTACAGCACAGCTGGAGAGCGATAAATCCAGTCTGGGGCAGTGAAGGGGGAGAGAGGTGAACACAAGATGGATCATCGTGGAAGAGTGAAGAATACAGTGTGGACCAGTGCAGGCAGAGTGCGGTGAACCCAGTCGGGCAGTGCACATGGATGGAGAACGCACTATGGGGCAGCACAGGATGTGAGCGGAGATCTGTTTAGAAGAGTGTGGGAGGAGGTGGAGGGGTGAATCCTGTTTGGAGCAGAGCATGAGGAGAGCGGCGTTCCCAATGTGGCGCAGCGCAGGAGGAGATCAGTGAAACCCATTGAGCAGCGCAGGAACAGAGCGCTGAACCCAGTGTGGAGCCATGTGGATGCATGACAACGAATCCAGTGTCGAGCTGCCCAGCAGTGTAGCAGCAAACCCAGGGTGGAGCAGTGCCAGAGGAACAACTACACCGAGCAGCAACAACAAGAGAAATGCAGGGAGCAGCACCTTGTACATGACCTTTTTTGATCTCACAAGAGCCTTCAATGTTGTCAACCCTGAGAGATTATGGAGCACTCTCCTCCATTTCGGCTGCCCCAAATGTTTGTCACCATTCTCACCTGCCCCACAATGACATGCAAACCGTGATCATGACCAACGGATCCACCACAAATCCAATGCACACCAACGTTCTTCTCAATCTCCCTCCCTGCAATCCTCCATCTCACCCTCAGAAAGCTGCTGATGGAATAGAGCTCAATTCAAGTACAAACAAGAATCTGTTCAACATCCAATACGTGCAGGCCTGATCCGAGGTTGTCCCATCCTCTATCATGGAACTACATAAAGTAAACTATGATTGCATCTGTGCACAATTGGAGACCAAGCTCGGAACCATGGTCAACACCTTCACCAAGACGTACGAGAGCATGGGCCTTACACTAAATAACCATTAGGTCCAATCTGTCCTCGTCATACAAAACTGCCCCCCCACACCGGTCTTTGGAAGTCCTTGGAAAATGTGGACCACTTTCCATACCTTGGGAGCCCACGAGGCTGACAACAGCAACAAGATTCAACACTGTCTTCAGTGTGCCAGCACAGGCTTCTGACACCTGAGGAATTGTTTGAAGATCAGGAACTCAGACCCAGCACAAAGCTCATGGTCTCCAGGGCAGAAGTGTTACCATCCTCCTATATGGCTCAAAGACATGGACACTGCACAGCAGATACCTCAAAACCTTGAGAAGTACCACCAGCGTTGCCACTGCAAGATCCTGTAAATCCACTGGTAGCATAGGTTCATCAGCGTCTGTGCTCTAACTCAGGTCAATCTCCTGAGCATCGAAGCATTGACCATACTCAGTCAGCTGTGCTGGGCTGGCCACATTGCCACCTGTCTGACAGGAGACTCCCAAAGTAAACGCTGTACTCTGAGCTTCAATACAGCAAACGAGCCCAAGGAGGCAGAGAAAATATATCAGGGACACTCCCAAAACATCCTCAAAACTTACAACATCCACACCGACATCAAGGAATCCTGTGCCCAAGACTGCCTGAGGTGGATGAAAAGCACCTGAGAAGGAGCTGAACACCTTGATCTTCATCGCTGAGAGCAAGCGGAAGGCAAGCGGTGTCAGGTGAAGGAGCGCGTAGCAATCCACCCACTCCTTAAATCCCAATCTGCCTCCCTGTGATACAGATTGTGGGTTGTGTATTAGGCTGCTCCATCAGCTGAGAACTTATTTTGAGTATTGTATCAAGTAAGGAGAAGCGCGGGAGGAGAGTGGCAAACCCAATGTGGAGCAGGGCAGGAGAAGGGTGGCAAACCCAGTATGTCAAAGTAATCGTAATGATGAACAGTGAGAGGGGAGAGCGTATGACTGAACGTTGAGCAGAGTAGTGGTGGGGGTGGGGCGGGGGGGTGGGCGGGGGGAGTGGTTTAGTGGCAAACTTGTATAACGAAACGCATTGCCGGAGAGCCGATCTCAGTGGATAACTGTTTTAATAAGAAGGCGAGTGGTGAACCCAGGATAGAACAGCATGAGGGGACAGTGGCAAACGTAGTGTGGAGCAGCGCAGCAGAAGAGGGAGGAAGCCAGTATGCAGCAGAGCGGGGGGACAGTGGACAACCTGGTGTGGAGCAGCACAAGAGGAGAGAGATGAATCCACTGTGGAGCAACGAGATTGGTGAACCAAGTATAGAACAATGTGTTAGGAGGACGGTGAAAGCAGTGTGGTGCAGCACAGGTGGAATTGGCAATCTGGTATGAAGCATCTTGGAAGCAGAGCGGTGAATCCAGGATGGAATGACGTGGGAGAAGAGCTGCGAACTCAATATAATGTGTTGTAGGACATAACGAGCCCAGTTTCGAGTGGTGAAGCAGGAAAGCAATGAAACTAGTGCGAGCAGCATGGGAGAAGAACAATGAGACCAGTGTGGAGCAATGTGTGAAGAGTACGGCAAATCGAATATGATGCAGCGCAGGAGGAGAGTGATAAATCCAGTCTGCAGCAGTGGAGGAGGAGAGAGGTGAACACAGTATGGACCATCTTGGAAAAAGAGCAAAGAAACCAGTGTGGCCCAGTGCAGGCTGCGTGTGGCGAACCCAGAAGAGTACTGCACATGGATGGAGAACCCACAATGGCGCAGTGCGGGACGAGAGAGGAGATCCCAGTTGAGAAGAGTCTGGGAGAAGGTGGAGGTGCATGTGAGGAGAGCGGTGGAATCCAATGAATAGCACAGGAGCAGAACGTCAATCCCAGTGTGGAGCCATGTGGATGCATGACGATGAACCCAGGATTGAGCTGCCTTGCAGTATCACATTAAACACAGGGTGGGTCAGTGTGGGAGGAGCAACCGACCAGAAACGAATTGCAGGGAACAGCATCAACCCTTGTACAAGACCTTCTTTGATCTCATAACAGCTTTCAACATTGTCAACCCTGAGGGATTATGGAGCATTTCTCCGTTTTGGCTGGCCCAAATGATTCTCACCATTCTCCACCTGCTGCACAATTGTGAGTAGTCTCACAACACCAGGTTAAAGTCCAACAGGTTTATTTGGTAGCACGAGCTTTCAGAGTGCTGCTCCTTCATCAGGCGATCTGATAAAGGAGCAGCACTCCTGTGGTAAACCACTGTTAGCTTATTACCTGTATATGTGACATGCCTGGACACATCCCTGCCGGCCCTACCGGAGACTCCTCCCCGCCTGGTCCAGGTATAAAGGCGACTGCTCCCCACCCCCCTGCCTCAGTCTGGACCAGTTCATCGGCATGGGTGTGCTCCAAGTCTTTTGCTAATAAAAGCCTATTTGTTCTTGCATACAAACTAGTCTTTGCTCGATTGATGGTGCATCGGCTCCAAAAGCTCGTGCTACTAAATAAACCTGTTGGACTTTAACCTGGTGTTGTGAGACTACTTACTGTGCCTACCCAAGTCCAACGCCGGCATCTCCACATCACTGCTACAGAATGACATGCAAGCCGTGATCCTAACCAATGGTTCCACCATAGATCTAATTCACCCCAACGTTGTTCTCAATTTTGCTCCCTGCAATGCTCCATCTCACCCTCAGAGAGCTGCCGGTGAAATGGAGCTCAATCAAAGTACAAACAAAATTTGTTCAGCATGCAATACGTGCAGGCCTGAATCAAGGTCGCCCCATCCTCTGTCATGGAACTGCATAAAGTAAACGATGATTGTGTTTGTGCACAATTGGAGACCAAGCTCCGAACCATGGTCAACAACTTCACCAAGACATACGAGAGCATGGGCCTTACACGAAATATTCCTAAGACAATGGTCCTCTTCCACCCTGCCCTTGTCACACAGAACTTGCCCCACACCGGTTATCAAAATCGACAACCAGTCCTTGGAAAATGTGGACCACTTTCTATTCATTGGGAGTCCACAAGGGCAGACAACAACAGTGAGAATCAACACTATCTTCAGTGTGCCAACATAGCCTTTTTTCACCTGAGGAAGTGTTTGAAGATCAGGAACTCACCCCAGCACAAAGCTCATGGTCTGCAGGGCAGTAGTGTTACCACCCACTATATGGCTCAGAGATGTGGACTCTGCGCAGCAGGCACCTCAGAACCGTGGAGCAGTACCACCAGCGTTGCCTCTACAAAATCCTGTAAATCCATTGGCAGCATAGGCACACAACGTCAGTGGTCTCGCTCTGGTCAATCTCCCGAGCATTCAAATATTGACCATGCTGAATCAGATCTGCTGGGCTGGCCACATCGTCCGCATGTTTGACACAAGACACCCAAAGCAAACGCTGTACTTGGAGCTTCGATTCAGCAAGCGAGCCCCAAGCGGGCAGAGAAAATGCTTCAAGAACACCCTGAAAATTTCCTCAAAACATTCATCACCAACAATACCAGGGAATCCCATGCCCAAGACTGCCTGAAGTGGATGAAAAGCATTTGAGAAGGAATTGAACACCTTGATCTTTATCGCCGAGAGCAAGCGGAAGCCGAGCGGTCAGGGAAACGAGCACGTAGCAATCCACCCACTCCTCCAATCCCCATCTGCCCCCCTGTGATAGAGATTGTAGGCTGTCATTAGACTGCTCCGTCATTTGAGAACTTCCTTTGAGTGTTGTAGCAAGTGTGGGAGGAGAGTGGCATTGCCCAGTGTGGAGTAGCGCAGGATGAGGATGGTGACCCGACTGAGGAGGTGTGAGAGAGGAGAGCGTTTAACTGAATGTTGAGTGGATTGGGTGTGGAGTGGCCAGGGGGGTGGGGGGGAGGGGGCGGGTGGGCGGCGGGGGGGGGGGGGGGGGCGGGTGCTAGTGGCGAACTTGTATAATGCAACGCATGGCTGGAGAACCAATCTCAGTGTACAATGGTGTTTTAGTAGGAAGGCGAGTGGTGAACTCAGGGTAGAACAGTATGAGAGGATGGCAGCAAACTCACTGTGGAGCAGCGCAGCTGAAGAGGGAGGAAGCCAGTGTGCAGCAGAGCAGGAGGACAGCGATCAACCTGGTGTGGAGCAGCACAAGAGGAGAGAGATGAATCCAGTGTGGAGCAGCGAGATTGGCGAACCAAGTGTAGAACAATATGTTAGGAGGACGGTGGAAGCAGTGTGGAGCAGCGCGGGTGGAATCGACAGTGTAGTTTGAAGTATCGCAGGAGCAGAGCGGTGAACCCAGTATGGAGTGACGTGGGAGGAGAGCTGTGAACTCAATACAATGCGACGTAGGACATAAACGATGATCCCAAATTGGAGTGGTGAAGTAGGAGAGCAATGAACCCAGTGCGAGCAGCACAGGAGAAGAACAATGAAACCAGTGAGGAGCAATGCGAGAAGATTACAGCAAATCGAATATGGAGCAGGGCAGGAGGAGAGTGATAAATCCAGTCTGGAGCAGTGTAGAAGGAAAGAGGTGAACACAAAATGGACCATCGTGGGAGAAGAGCGAAGAAACCAGTGTGAACCAGTGCAGGCAGAGTGCGGTGAACCCAGTCGAGCAGTAAGCAGGGATGGCAAACCCAGTGTGGAGCAGCACGTGAGGAGATCGGTGAAACCCAATGAGCAGTGCAGGAGCAAAGCGCTGAACCCAGTCTGGAGCAATGTGGATGGATAACAGCGAACCCAGTGTTGAGCAGCGCAGCAGTATTGCAGCAAACCCAGGGTGCAGCAGTGCCTGAGGAACAACTACACCGAGCAACAAATACAAGAGAAATGCAGGGAGCACCACCAAGCCTTGTACACGACCTTCTTTGATCTCATAACAGCCTTCAACATTGTCAACCCTGAGGAATTATGGAGAACCCGCCTCCATTTTGGCTGCCCCAAAGGTTTGTCCCAATTCTCCACATGCTCCTCAATGACATGGAAGCTAATTCCTGACTGATGGATCCACCACAGATCCAATTCACTGTGAAAAATGTTTTCATGCAATTCTGTGTCATCACACCAATATTCTTCTCAATTTTGCTTCATGCAATGCTCCATCTCACCCTCAGCAACCTGCCGCTGGATTAGAGCTAAATTACAGAACAAACAAGAATCTGTTCAACATCCCATACATGCAGATGATCCAAAGTTGCCCCATCCTTTGTCATTGAACTACACAATGAATACAATGCTTGTGTCTGTACAAAATTGGAGGCCAATCTCCAAGCCATTGATAAACACCTTCACCAAGACGTACGTGAGTATGGACCTTACACTAAATATCAAACTTGTCCTTGGAGTACTTGGAGTACTGCGCGCACTTGGAGTACTGCGCGCAGTTCTGGTCACCTCATTACAGGAAAGATGTTGAAGCCATTGAAAGGGTGCAGAGGAGATTTACAAGGATGTTGCCTGGATTGGGGGGCATGCCTTATGAGGATAGGTTGAGGGAGCTTGGTCTCTTCTCCCTGGAGAGACGAAGGATGAGAGGTGACCTGATAGAGGTTTACAAGATGTTGAGAGGTCTGGATAGGGTAGACTCTCAGAGGCTATTTCCAAGGGCTGAAATGGTTGCTACGAGAGGACACAGGTTTAAGGTGCTGGGGGGTAGGTACAGAGGAGATGTCAGGGGTAAGTTTTTCACTCAGAGGGTGGTGGGTGAGTGGAATCGGCTGACGTCGGTGGTGGTGGAGGCAAACTCGTTGGGGTCTTTTAAGAGACTTCTGGATGAGTACATGGGATTTAATGGGATTGAGGGCTATAGATAGGCCTAGAGGTGGGGATGTGATCGGCGCAACTTGTGGGCCGAAGGGCCTGTTTGTGCTGTGGCTTTCTATGTTCTATGTCCTCGTCACACAGAACTGCCCCCCCCCCCCCATATGGACCACTTTCCATAAGTTGGGAGCCCACAAGGGCAGACAACAACAACAAACTTCAACACTGCCTTGAGTGTGCCCACACAGTCTGCAGCCACGTGAGGAATTGTTTGAAGATCAGGAACTCAGACACAGCACAAAGCTCATGGTCTCCAGGGCAGAAGTGTTACCCACCCTCCTATGTGGCTCAAAGACATGGACACTGTACAGCAGATACCTCTGAACCTTGAGAAATACCGCTAGCGCTGCCTCTGCAAGATCCTGCAAATCCATTGGCAGCATCGGCTCATCAACGTCAGTGTTCTAACTCAGGTCAATCTCCTGAGCATCGAAGCATTGACCATACTCAGTCAGCTCTCCTGGGCTGGCCACATTGCCACATGTCTGACAGGAAACTCCCAAAGTAAAAAACTCCCAAAGTAAAAGCTCTACTCGGAACTTCGATACAGCAAGTGAGCCCCAAGACAGCAGAGAAAATGTACCAAGGACACTCCCAAAACATCCTTAAAACTTACAACACCCCCACTGACACCAGGAAATCCCATGCCCAAGACCGCCTGAAGTGGATGAAAAGCATCCGAAAAGGAACTGAACACCTTGATCATCATCACTGAGAGCAAGCGGGAACTGAGCGGTGTCAGGGAAAGGAGCGTGTAGCAATCCATCCGCTCACCCACTCCGCCAATCCCTATCTGCCCCTCTTTGATAGAGATTGTGGGTTGTGCATTAGGCTGCTGCATCAGCTGATAACTAATTTAGAGTGCTGTATCAAGTATGGAGAAGCACGGGAGGAGAGTGGTATGCCCAGTGTGGAGCAGCGCAGGAGAAGGATGGCAAACCCAGTATGTCCTAGTGCGGGATGAGGACGGTGATCCTAATAATGAACAGTGAGAGAGGAGAGCGTTTAACCGAGTGTTGAGCAGAGTAGTTGCGGGGGAGAGGGGGTGGCGGGGGGACGGGGGTTAACGAAACGTGTGGCCTGAGACCCGACCTCAGTGTATAACAGTGTTTTAGTAGGAAGGCGAATGGTGAACCCAGGGTAGAACAGCATGAGAGGACACCGGCAAACGTAGTGTGGAGCAGCGCAGCAGAAGAGGAAGGAAACCATATGCAGCAGAGCGGGAGAACGGTGGACAACCTAGTGAGGAGAAAGATAAATCCAGTGTGGAGCAAATTGAGAACAAAGTGCAGAACAATGTGTTAGGAGAGGCTGAAAGCAGTGTGGAGCAACGCGGGTGGAATCGGCAATCTGGTATGAGACATCTCAGAAGCAGAGTGGTGAACTTAGTATAGAGTGATGTGGAGAAGAGCTGCAAACTCAATATAATGCGATGTAAGTCATAAATGATGAGCCCAGTTTTGAGTGGTGCATCAGGAGGGCAATGAACCCAGTGCGAGCAGCATAGGAGAAGAGCGATGAAACCAGTGTGGAGCAATGCAAGAAGAGTACGGCAAATTGAATAAGGTGCAACGCAGGAGAGTGATAAATCCAGTCTAGAGCAGTGGAAGAGGAGAGAGCTGAACACAGTACGGATCATCATGGGAGAAGAGTGAAGAATCCGGTGTGGACCAGTGCAGGCAGTGTGCCGCAATCCCTGAGGAGCAGTGCGCACAGATGGAAAACCCACTATGGAGCAGCGCAGGACGAGACCGGAGATCCCAGTTTAGAAGAGTGTGGGAGGAGGTGGAGTAGTGAACCCTGAGTGGAGCAGCACAGGAGATCAGTGAAACCCATTGAGCAGCGCAGGAGCAGTGCACCAAACCCAGTGAGGAGCCTTGTGGGTGCATGACGATGAACCAAGGATTGAGCAGCATTGAAGTATCGCAGTAAACACAAGGTGGAGCAGTGTGGGAGGAGCAACTACACCGACCAGAAACTACAGGAGAAATGCAGGGAACAGCATCAACTCTTGTACATGACCTTCTTTGATTTCACCAGAGCCTTCAACATTGTCAACCCTGAGGGATTATGGAGCATCTCCTCCATTTTGGCTGCCCCAAAAGTTTGTCACCATTCTCCATCTGCCCCACAATGACATGCAAGCCATGATCCTAACCAACGGTTCCACCATAGATCCGATTCACACCAACACTCTTCTCAATCTTGCTTTCTGCAAGCTGCAGGTGGAATAGAGCTCAATTAAAGTACAAACAAGAAACTGTTCAGCATCCAATACGTGCAGGCCTGATCCAAGGTCATCCCATCCTCTGTCATGGAACTACATAAAGGAAAGGATGATTGCGTTTGTGCACAATTGGAGGCCAAGCTCCAAACCATCGATCAACACCTTCATCAAGACATAAGAGAGCATGGGCCTTATACAAAATATCCATAAGACAATGGTCCTCCTCCAACCTGCCCTCGTCATACAGAACTGCCCCCCCACACCGGTCCTTGGAAGTCCTTGGAAAATTTAAGCTACTTTCTATTCCTTGGGAGCCCACAAGGGCAGACAACAACAATGAGCTTCAACACTGTCTTCAGTGTGCCAGCACAGCCTTCTGTCGCCTGAGGAAGTGTTAGAAGATCAGGAACTCAGACCCAGCACAAAGCTTATGGTCTACAGGGCAGTAGTGTTACCACCCACCTATGTGGCTCAGAGACGTGGACACTGTACAGCAGGCACCTTCAGTCCCTAGAGAGTACCAGCAGCGCTGAAAGTGCTAGATTCTGCAAATCCATTGGCAGCACAGGCACACAACATCAGTGTCTCGCTCAGGTCAGTATCCCAGCATCAAAGCATTGACCATGCTGAGTCAGCTCTGCAGTGCAGGCCACATCACCATTTAGCTGACATGAGACACCCAAAGCAAATGCTGTACTCAGAGCTTCGATACAGCCAGCGAGCCCCAAGGGGGCAGGGAAAATGCATTAAGAACAGCCTGAAAACTTCCTCAAAACATACAACGTCGCCACCGACACCAGGGTATCCCGTGCCCAAGACTGCCTGAAGTGGATGAAAAGCATCCGAGAAGGAGCTGAACACCTTGATCTTCATCGCCGAGAGCAAGCGAAAGCCGAGCTGTGTCAGGGTAAGGAGCATGTAACAAACCACCCACTCACCCACTCCTTCAATACCCTTCTGTCCCCCTGTGATGGAGATCGTCGGTTGTCATTGGACTGCTCCATCACATAAGACATTATTTTGAGTGTTGTAGCAAGCGCGGGAGGAGAGGGCCATTGCCCAGTGTGGAGAAGGCAGGAGAAGGGTGGCAAACCCAGTATATAGTGGCACCGGATGAGGACGGTGATCCTATTGAGGACCAGTGGGAGAGGAGAGTGTTTAACCGAGTGTTGAGCGGAGTTGGGGGGGGGGCGGTGTTTAAGCGGCGAAATTGTATAGGACAACACGGGACAAGAGAGCTGATCCCAGTGTACAACAGTGTTTTAGTAAGGAGGTGAATGGTGATCCCAGGGTAGAACAGCATGAAAGGACGGCAGCAAACACAGTGTGGAGCAGTGCGAGAGAGGACAGCTGAACCCGGTGTGCTGCAGTGCAGAAGAAGAGGGTGAAACCCAAAATGAAGAGGATCAGGAGGACAACGGTCAACCCAGTGTCAAGCAGCACGAGAGAAGAGAGATGAATCCAGCGTTCAGCAGCAAGATTGGTGAACCAAGTGTTCGGCAGCAAGATTGGTGAACCAAGTGTAGGACAATGTGTTATCAGGAAGGTGAAAGCAGTGTGGAGCAGCGCGGGTGGAATCGGCAATCTAGTATGAAGCATTGCAGGAGCAGAGCGTGGAACCCAGTAACGAGTGACGTGGGAGGAGGGCTGCGGACTTTATATAACACAACATAGAACACAAACAATCAGCCCAGTTTCGAGTGGTGCAGTAGGAGAGCGATGCACCCAATGTGAGCAGCACGGGAGAAGAAGAATGAAACCAGTGTGGAGCAATGCGAGAAGAGTACAGTGAATCGAATATGGTGCAGCGCAGGAGGAGAGTGATAAATCCAGTCTGGAGCAGTGGAGGAGGAGAGAGGTGAGCACGGTATGGATCACTGTGGGAGAAGAGCGAAGAAACCAGTGTGGCCCAGTGCAGGCAGAGTGCGGTGAACCCAGTCGAGCAGTGCGTATGGATGGCAAACGCAGTATGGAGCAGCGCGGGACGAGAGCGGAGATCCCAGTTTCGAAGAGTGTGGGAGGAGGTGGAGGGGCGATCCCAGTGTGGAGCAGTGCATGAGGAGAGTGGCGTAACCCAATGAGCAGCGCAGGAGCAGAGCGCCGAACCCAGTGGATGCATGACAACGAACATTATTTTGAGCAGTGCAGCAGTATTGCAGCAAACACAAGGTGGAGCAGTGCGGGAGGAGCAACTACACCATGCAACAAATACAAGAGAAATGCAGGGAATAAGGGCGGCACGGTGGCACACTGGTTAGCCTCACAGCGCCAGGGACCCAGGTTCGATTCCCGGCTTGGGTCACTGTCTGTGTGGAGTTTGCGCATTCTCCCCGTGTCTGCGTGGGCTTTCTTCGGGTGCTCCGGTTTCCTCCCACAGTCCAAATATGTGCAGGTTAGGTGGATTGGGCATACTAAATTGCCTAATAGCTAGGATAAATGCATGGTGTTATGGGGATAGGGCTTGGGTGGGATTGTGGTCGGTGCAGACTCGATGGGCTGAATGGCCTCCTGCATTGTATGGATTCTATGACCTTGATCTGCATCGCTGAGAGCAAACGGAAGAGAAACGTTGTCAGGAAAAGGTACGCCGAGCAGTGGGAGGGGAGAGTGTTCAACTGACTGTTGAGCAGAGTAGGGTGTTTAGTGGCGAACTTGTACAATGCAATACGGATCAGAGATCTGATCCCAGTGTACAACAGTGTTTTAGTAAAGAGGTGAGTGGTGATTCCAGGGTAGGACAGCATGAGAGGATGGCGGCAAATGCAGCGTGGAGCAGTGCGAGAGTCCCGGCTGAACCCAGTGTGGAGCAGCGCAGCAGAACAGGGAGGAAACCAGCATTGAGAAGAGCAGGAGGACAGCGGTCAACCCAGTGTGGAGCAGCGTGAGGGGAGAGAGATAAATCCAGTGTGGAGCAGCGAGATTGGCGAACCAAGTGTGGAACAATGTGTTAGGAGGACGGTGAAAGCAGTGTGGGGCAGCGCAGGTGGAATCGGCAATCTAGTATGAAGCATCACAGGAGCAGAGCGGCGAACCCTGGATGGCGTGACGTGGGAGGAGAGCTGCAAACTCAAGATAATGCAACGTAGAACATAACTGACGTGCCCAGTTTGATGTGGTGAAGCAGGAGAGCAAAGAACCCAGTGCAAGCAGCATGGGAGAAAGACAATGAAATCAGTGTTGAATAATCAGAGAAGAGTACGGCAAATTGAATATGGTGCAGCGCAGGACGTGAGTGATAAATCCAGTCTGGAACAGTGGAGGAGGAGAGAGGTGAACACAATGGACCATCATTGGAGAAGAGGGAAGAAGCCAGTGTGGAACAGTGCAGGCAAACAGCGGTGAACCCAGTCGAGCAGTGCGCATGGATGGCAAACGCAGAATGCAGCAGCACAGGAGGAGATTGGAGAAATCCATTGAGCAGTTTAGAAGTGTGTGGGAGGAGGTGGAGGAGCGATCCCAGCATTGAGCACCGCTTTGGTGAGTGGCGATCTCAATGTGGCACAAGGCAGGAGGAGATCAGAGAAACCCATTGAGCAATGGGTGACACCAGGGAATCTCGTGCCCCAGACCATCTGAATTGGATGAAAAGAATCCAAGAAGGATCCAAACACCTTGATCCTCATCACCGAGAGCAAGTGGAAGCCAAGCCTTGTCAGGGAATGGAGTGAGTAACAATCCACCCATTCACCCAATCCCCATCTGCCCTCTTTGATAGAGTTTGTAAGCTGTCGTCAGACTGCTCCGTCACTTGGCAACTTATTTTGAGTGTTGCAGCAAGTCTGGGGATGCGCAGGGGAGCGTTGCATGCTCAGTGTGGAGCAGGGTAGGAGAATGGTGGCAAACCCAGTATGTGGTAGCGCAGGATGAGGAGCAGTGGGAGAGCACGTTTAACCGAATGTTGAGAGCAGTGGGGCGTTGAGGGATGCACTTGTATAACGCAACACGGAACTAGAGAGCTGATCCCAGTGCACAACAGTGATTTAGTGAGGAGGTGAGTAGTGACCCCAGGGTAGAACAGCATGAGAGAACAGCGACAAACACAGTTTTGAGCCGTCCAGAGATCCCAGTTTAGAAGAGTGGGAGAAGATGGAGGGGTGATCCCAGTGCGGAGCAATGCTTTGGTGAGTGGTGATCCCAATGTGGCGCAACGCAGGAGGAGAGACTTTGAAACCCATTGAACAGCGCAGGAGCAGAGCGCCGAACCCATTGTGGAATCACGTGGATGCATGATGACGAACCCAGTGTTGAGCAGCGCAGCAGTATCGCAGCAAACCCAGAGTGGAGCAGCGCGAGAGGAGAAACTACACCGAGCAGCAAATACAAGAGAAATAGAGGGAACAGAACCAACCCTTGTACATGATCTTCATTGTAACCCTGAGAGATTATGGAGCATCTCCTCTGTTTTGGTTCCCCCAAATGTTTGTCCCGATTCTCCATCTGCTCCACAATGACTTGCAAGGCTTGATCCTGACCAACTCCATTTGACCCTCAGAAACCTTCAGCTGGATTTGAGCTAAATTACAGAACAAACAATAATCTGTTCAGCATCCCATACATGCAGGCCTGATCCAAGGTTGCCCCATCCTCTCACTGAACAACACAATGAAAACGATCCTCGTGTCTGTGTAAAATTGGAGGCCAAGCTCCAAGCCCATCGATCAACACCTTCACCAAGGCATACGAGAGCATGGGCCTTGCACTAAATATCAAACCTGCCCTCGTCACACAGAATGCCGCCTCCCCCCCCCCGCCCCCGACCAGTCATCAAAACCGACAATATGTCCTTGGAAAATTTGGACCACTTTCCATACTTTGGGAGCCCACAAGGGCAGACAACAACAGTGAGCTTCAATACTGCCTTCAGTCACGGAGAAATTGTTTGAATATCAGGAACCCAGACACAGCACAAAGCTCATGGGTTCCAGGACAGGATTGTTACCACCCTCCTTTAGGCTCAAAAACATGGACTCTGTACAGCAGGCACCTCAAACCCTGGAGAAGTCCTCCCAGTGCTACCGCTGCAAGATCCTGCAAATCCATTGGCAGCATAGGCACACAACATCAGTGGTATCGCTCAGGTCAATCTCGTGAGCATCGAAGCATTGACCATGCTGAGTCAGCTCTGCTGGACTGGCCACATCACCACATGTCAGACAGGAGACTCCCAAAGCAATCGCTGCACTCAGAGCTTTGATACAGCAAGCCCCAGGAGGGTAGAGAAAATGCATCAAGAACACCCTGAAAACCTCTTCAGAATTTACAACACTGCCACCGACACCAGGGAATCCCGTGCCTAAGACCAGCTGAAGTGGAAGAAAAGCATCTGAGAAGGCGCTGAACACTTTGATGTTCATCACTGAGAGCAAGCGGAAGCCAAGCATCGTCAGGGAAAGGAGCACGTAGCAATCCACCCACTCACCCACTCCTCCAATCCCCATCTGCCACCCCCCTTCCCCCCCGTGATAGAGATTGTAGGCTGTCATTAGACTGCTCCATCACCTGTGAATTTATTTTAAGTGTTGTAGCAAGTGTGGAGAAGCACGGGTGGAGTGTGGCATTGCCCAGTGTGGAGCAGTGTGGAAGGGTGGCAAACCTTGTATGTCTTAGTGCGGGTTGAGGACGGTGATCCTAATGAAGAGCAGTGGGTTCAACTGAGTGTTGAGCAGAGTTGTGGTGGGCTGGTTAGTGGCAAACTTGTATCATGCAACGCGTGTCCGGTGAGCCGATCTCAGTGTACAATGGTGCTTTTGTAAAGAGGTGAGTGATGAACCCAGGGTAGAACACCATAAGAGGATAGCGGCAAACGTAGTGTGGAGCAGCGCAACAGAAGAAGGAGGAAACCAGTATGCAGCAGAGCAGGAGGACAGCGGTCAACCTCATGTGCAGCAGCACAAGGGGAGAGACTTGAATCCAGTGTGAAGCAGCAAGATTGGCGAACCAAGTGTAGAACAATGTGTTATCAGGAAGGCAAAAGCAGTATGGAGCAGGGCGGGTGGGATCGGCAGTCCAATATGAAACATCGCAGGAGCGGTGAACCTAGTATGCCGATGTGGAACGTAAACGGTGAGCCCAGTTTCGAGTGGTGCCCTAGGAGAGCAATGAACCCAGTGCGAGCAGCATGGGAGAAGAACATGAAACCAGTGTGGAGCAATCTGAGAAGAGTACGGCAAATTGAATATTGTGCCGCGCAGCTGGAGAGTGATAAATCCAGCCTGGGGCAGTGAAGGAGGAGAGAGGTGAACACAGTATGGACCATCGTGGGAGAAGAGCAAAGAATCCAGTGTGGACCAGTGCAGGCAGAATGCAGTGAACCCAGAAGAGTAGTGCACATGGATGGAGAACTCACTATGGAGCAGCGTCGGATGTGAGCAGAGGTCCCGTTTAGAAGGAAGTGGGAGAAGGAGGAATGGTGATCTCAGTGTGGAGCAGTACGCGAGGAGAGTAACGATCCCAGTGAGGGGTCATGTGGATGCACGACGACGAACCCAGTGTTGAGCAGCCCAGCAGCAAGCCCAGGGTGCAACTGTGAGGGAAGAGCAACTAAACCGAGCAGCAACTACAAGGGAAATTCAGGAACAGCACCAACCCTTGTATATGACATTCTTTAATCTTGCAAGAGCCGTCAACATTGTCAACCCTGAGGGATTATGGAGCACACTCCATTTCAGCTGCCCCAAATGTTTGTCACATTTCTCCAGCTGCTCCACAATGACATGCAAGCCTTGATCCTGACCAATGGATCCACCACAGATCAAATTCCCTTTGGAAGTGTGGTCGTGAAATTCTGCATCATCACACCAATGCTCTTCTCAATTTTGCTTCATGCAATGTTCCATCTCACACTCAGCAACCTGTCACTGGATTAGAGCTAAATTACAGAACAAACGACAATCTGTTCAGCGATCCATACGTGCAGGACTGATCCAAAGTCGTCCTTTCCTCCTGTCAGTCAACTACGTATAGCAAATGATGATTGCGACTGTGCAAAATTGGAGGCCAAGTTCCAAACCATGGTCAGCACCTTCTCCAAGATGTACGAGAGCATGAGCCTTACATTAAATATTCTGTCGCCTGAGGAAGTGTTTGAAGATCAGGAACTCAGTCCCAGAACAGGGCTTATGGTCTACAGTGCAGCAGTGTTACCACCCGCCTATATGACTCAGAGATGTTAATTATGTACAGCAGGCATCTCAAAACCCTGGAGAAGTAGCACCAGCGCTGCCTCTGGAAGATCCTGAAAATCCATTGGCAGCATAGGCACACAACGTCAGGCCAATATCCCAGCATTGAGCATGCTGAGTCAGCTCTGCTGGGCAGGCCATATCGCCACGTGTCTGACACAAGACACCCAAAGCAAACGCTGTGCTTGGAGCTTCAGTACAGCAAGCGAGTCCCATAGGAGCAGGGAAAATACATCGATAACACCCTGAAAACGTCCTCAAAACTTACAACAACCCCACTGACACCAGGGAATCCCTTGCCCAAGACTACTCAAAATGGATGAAAAGCATTGAAAAGGAGCTGAACACCTTGATCTTCATCGCCGAGAGCAAGCGGAAGTCAAGCGGTGTCAGGGAAAGGAGTGCATAGCAATTCAGTCACTCACCCACTCCCATATTCCATAGAGATTGTAGGCTGTCATTAGACTGCTCCGCCACCTGTGAACTTATTTTGAGTGTTGTAGTAAGTGTGGAGAAGCGCAGGGGAGCGTTGCATGCCCAGCGTGGAGCAGGGCAGGAGAAGGGTGACAAACCCAGTATGTCGTAGCGCGGGATGAGGACGTTGATCCTAATGAGGAGCAGTGGGACAGGAGAGTGTTTAACCGACTGTTGAGTGGTGTGGGGCGCTTAGCGGTGAACTTGCATAATGCAACACGGGACCAGAGAGCTGATCCCAGAGTACAACAGTGTTTTAGTAAGGAGGTGAATGGTGATCCCAGGGTAGAACAGCATGAGAGGACGGCAGCAAACGCAGTGTGGAGCAGTTTGAGAGGAGAGAGATGAATCCTGTGTTGAGCAGCGAGGTTGGCGAACCAAGTGTAGAACAATGTGTTATCGGGAAGGTGAAAGAAGTATGGAGCAAGGCAGATGGAATCGGCAATCCGGTATGAAGCATCGCAGGAGCAGAGCGGTGGACCCAGCATGGCGTGACAGGGGAGAAGATCTGCCAACTCTTTATAATGCGATGTAGGACATAAATGACCAGCCCATTTTCGAGTGGTGAAGCAGGAGGACAATGAACCCAGTGCGAGCAGCATAGGAGAAGAGCAATGAAACCAGTGTGGAGCAATGCGAGAAGAGTAGTGTGAGTTGAATATGGTGCAGCACAGGAGGAGAGTAATAAATCCAGTCTGGAGCAGTGGAGGAGGAGAGGGGTGAACACAGTGATCGAGGGAGAAGAGTGAAGAAACCAGTGTGGCCCAGTGCAGGCAGAGTGTAGTGAACCCAGTCGAGCAATGCGCAGGGATGTCAAACCCAGTGTGGAGCACTGCGGGAGGAGAGCAAAGATCCCAGTTTAGAAGAATGTGGGAGGAGGTGGTGGGTCAATCCCAGTGTGGAGCAGCATGTGAGGAGAGCGGTGGAACCCATTGAGCAGCACAAGAGCAGAGCGCCGATCCCAGTGTGGATGCATGACGATGAACCCTGTGTTGAGCAGTTCAGCAGGAAACCCAGGGTGGAGAAGCATGGGACGAGCAACTACAAGGGAAATGCAGGGAACAGCATCAACAATTTTACATTACTTTCTTTGATCTCAGAAGAGCCTTCAACATTGTCTATGCTGAGAGATTATGGAGAACTCTCCTCTGTTTTGGCTGCCCCAATGGTTACCATTCTCCACCTGCTTCACAATGACATGTAGGCCGTGAACCTGACCAACGGATCCACCACAGATCCAATTCATACCAATGCTTTTGGTATGAATTGCTTCCTGCATTGCACCATCTCACCCCCAGAAAGCTGCCGGTGAAATAGAGCTAAATTACAGAACAAACAAGAATCTGTTCAGCATCCAATAGGTGCAGGCCTGATCCAGGGTCGTCCCATCTTGTCATGGAACTGCATTAGGAAACGATGATTGTGCTTGTGCACAATTGGAGGCCAAGCTCCGAACCATGGTCAACACTTTAACCAAGATGTACGAGAGCATGGGCCTTACATTAAATATCCATAAGACAATGGTCCTCTTCCAACCTGTCCTCATCATACAGAACTGCCCCCCACACGGTCATCAAAATCAACAATGAGTTCTTGGAAAATGTGGACTACGTTCCATACTGTGGGAGCCCACAAAGGCAGACAACAACAAGCTTCAACACTGTCTTCAGTGTGCCAGCACAGCCTCCTGTCACCTGAGGAAGTGTTTGAAGATACTTCGGAAGCAGTGATCATAATATGGTAGAATTCAGTCTGCAATTTGAAAGAAGGAAGGCAGAATCAGATGTGAAGGTTCTACAGTTAAATAAAGGTAATTACAGGCGCATGAGGGAGGAACTGACAAAAATCGACTGGAAGCAGAGCCTAGTGGGAAAGACAGTAGAACAGCAATGGCAGGAGTTCTGGGAGTAATTGAGGACACAGTGCAGAGGTTCATCCCAAACAAAAGAAAGGTTATCAGAGGGGGGATTAGGCAGCCATGGCTGACAAAGGAAGTCAGGGAATGCATCAAAGCAAAAGAGAGAGCCTATAATGTGGCAAAGAGTAGTGGGAAGTCAGAAGATTGGGAAGGCTATAAAAACAAACAGAGGATAACAAAGAGAGAAATAAGGAAGGAGAGGATCAAATATGAAGGTAGGCTAGCCAGTAACATTAGGAATGATAGTAAAAGTTTCTTTAAATACATTAAAAACAAACGGGAGGCAAAAGTAGACATTGGGCCGCTCCAAAATGATGCTGGTAATCTAGTGATGGGGAACAAGGAAATAGCTGAGGAACTTAATAAGTACTTTGCGTCAGTCTTCACAGTAGAAGACATGAGTAATATCCCAACAATTCAGGAAAGTCAGGGGGCAGAGTTGAATATGGTTGCCATCACAAAGGAGAAAGTGCTAGAGAAACTAAAAGGTCTGAAAATTGATAAATCTCCGGGCCCAGATGGGCTACATCCTAGAGTTCTAAAGGAGATAGCTGAAGAAATAGTGGAGGCGTTAGTTATGATCTTTCAAAAGTCACTGGAGTCAGGGAAAGTCCCAGAGGATTGGAAAATCGCTGTTGTAACCCCACTGTTCAAGAAGGGAACAAGAAAAAAGATGGAAAATTATAGGCCAATTAGCCTAACCTCAGTTGTTGGCAAAATTCTAGAATCCATCGTTAAGGATGAGATTTCTAAATTCTTGGAAGTGCAGGGTCGGATTAGGACAAGTCAGCATGGATTTAGTAAGGGGAGGTCGTGCCTGACAAACCTGTTAGAGTTCTTTGAAGAGATAACAAATAGGTTAGACCAAGGAGAGCCAATGGATGTTATCTATCTTGACTTCCAAAAGGCCTTTGACAAGGTGCCTCACGGGAGACTGCTGAGTAAAATAAGTGCCCATGGTATTCGAGGCAAGGTACTAACATGGATTGACGATTGGCTGTCAGACAGAAGGCAGAGAGTTGGGATAAAAGGTTCTTTCTCAGAATGGCAACCGGTGACAAGTGGTGTCCCACAGGGTTCAGTGTTGGGGCCACAGCTGTTCTCTTTATATATTAACGATCTAGATGACGGGACTGGGGGCATTCTGGCCAAGTTTGCCGATGATACAAAGATAGGTGGAGGGGCAGGTAGTATTGAGGAGGTGGGGAGGCTGCAGAAAGATTTAGACAGTTTAGGAGAGTGGTCCAAGAAGTGGCTGATGAAATTCAACGTGGGCAAGTGCGAGGTCTTGCACTTTGGAAAAAAGAATAGAGGCATGGACTATTTTCTAAACGGTGACAAAATTCATAATGCTAAAGTGCAAAGGGACTTGGGAGTCCTAGTCCAGGATTCTCTAAAGGTAAACTTGCAGGTTGAGTCCGTAATTAAGAAAGCAAATGTAATGTTGTCATTTATCTCAAGAGGCTTGGAATACAAAAGCAGGGATGTACTTCTGAGGCTTTATAAAGCACTGGTTAGGCCCCATTTGGAGTACTGTGAGCAATTTTGGGCCCCACATCTCAGGAAGGACATACTGGCACTGGAGCGGGTCCAGCGGAGGTTCATACGGATGATCCCAGGAATGGTAGGCCTGACATACGATGAACGTCTGAGGATCGTGGGATTATATTCATTGGAGTTTAGGAGGTTGAGGGGAGATCTAATAGAAACTTACAAGATAATGAACGGCTTAGATAGGATGGACGTAGGGAAGTTGTTTCCATTAGCAGGGGAGACTAGGACGCGGGGGCACAGCCTTAGAATAAAAGGGAGTCACTTTAGAACAGAGATGAGGAGAAATTTCTTCAGCCAGAGAGTGGTAGGTCTGTGGAATTCATTGCCACAGAGGGCTGTGGAGGCCGAGACGTGAGCGTCTTCAAGACAGAAATTGATAAATTCTTGATTTCTCGAGGAATTAAGGGCTATGGGGAGAGAGCGGGTAAATGGAGTTGAAATCAACCATGATTGAATGGTGGAGTGGACTCGATGGGCCGAATGGCCTTACTTCCGCTCCTATGTCTTATGGTCTTAAGATCAGGAACTCAGACCCAGCACAAAGCTCATGGTCTACAGGGTCTTAGTGTTACAACCCTCCTATATGGCTCAGAGACATGGATTCTGTATAGCAGGGACCTCCAAACCCTGGAGAAGTACCACCAGCACTGCCTCTGCAAGAACCTGCAAATCCATTGGCAGCGTAGGCACAAAATATCAATGGTCTCACTCAGGTCAATCTCCTGAGCATCGATGCATTGACCATGCTGAGGCAGCTACCCAAACGCTGTACTTGCAGCTTTGATACAGCAAGCGAGCCCCAAGAGGGCAAGGAAAATGCATCAACAACACCCTGAAAACTTCCTCAAAACTTACAACATCCCCACTGACACCAGGGAATCCTGTGTTCGTGTTTTAGTAAGGAGGTGAGTGGTGATCCCAGAGTAGGACAGCATGAGAGGATGGTTGCAAACGCAGTGTGGAGCAGCGCAAGAGGGGAAAGATAATTCCAGTGTTGAATAGTTAGATTGGCGAACCAAGTGTAGAACAATGTGTTAGCAGGAAGGTGAAAGCAGTGTGGAGCAGTGCGGGTGGAATCGGCAATAGAGCATGAAGCATCGCAGAAGCAGAGTGGTGAACCCAGTATGGAGTGACGTGGGGGGAGAGCTGCAAACTCAATATCATGTGATGTAGAACATAACCGACAAGCCCAGTTTCGAGTGGTGAAGCGGGAGAGCAAAAGAGCACGGGAGAAGAACAATGAAACCAATATAGGGCAATGCTAGAAGAGTATGGCAAATCGAATATGGTGCAGCGCAGGAGGAAAGTGATAAATCCAGTCTGGAGCAGTGGAGGAGGAGGGAGGTGAACACAATAGGGACCATCGTGGGAGAAGGGCGAAGAAACCGGTGTGGAAAAGTGCAGAGTGTGGTGAACCCAGTCGAGCAGTGCACATGGATAGCAAACCCAGTGTGGAGCAGCGCAGGAGGAGATCGGAGAAACCCATTGAGCAGTTTGGAAGTATATGGGAGAAGATGGAGGAATGATTCTAGTGTTGAGCAGCGCGTTGGTGAGCGGCGATCTCAATGTGGACAGTGCAGGAGGAGATTAGAGAAACCTGTTGAGCAGTGGGTGACACCAGGGAATCCCGTGCCCCAGACGGCCTGAATTGGATGAAAAGAATCTGAGAAGGAGCCGAACAGCTTGATCTTCATCGCCGAGGGCAAATGGAAGCCAAGCGTTGTCAGGGAATGGAGTGAGTAACAATCCACCCAGTCACTCACCCCTTCAATCTCCATCTGCCCCCCTTGATAGAGTTTGTAGACTGTCATCAGATTGCTCCGTCACTTGGCAACTTGTTTTGAGTGTTTTAGCAGGTGTGGGGACGCGCGGGGGAGCATTGCATGCTCAATGTGGAGCAGGGCAGGAGAAGGGTGGCAAACCCAGTATGTAGTAGTGCGGGATGAGGAGCAGTGGGAGAGGAGAACGTTTAACCGTTCCCAGTGTACAACAGTGTTTCAGTAAGGAGGTGAGTAGTGATCCCAAGGTAGAACAGCATGAGAGGACAGTGACAAGCACAGTTTTGAGCAATCCGGAGATCCCAGTTTAGAAGAGTGTAGGAGAAGGTGGAGGGGCGATCCCAGTGCGGAGCAGCACTTTGGTGAGCGGTGATCCCAATGTGGCGCAGCACAGGAGGAGATTGATGAAACCCATTGAGCAGTGCAGGAGTAAACGCCGAACCCAGTGTGGAGCCACATGAATGGATGATGATGAACTCAGTGTTGAGCAGCGTAGCAGTATTGCAGCAAATCCAGGGTGGTGCCATGCAGGAGGAACAACTACACCAAGCAGCAAATACAAGAGAAATGCAGGCAAACGTAGTGTGGAGCAGCACGAGAGTAAAGAGATGAATCCTGTGTCAAGCAGTGAGATTGGCAAATCAAGTGTGGAACAATGAGTTAGGAAGACGGTGAAAGCAGTATGAAGCAGCGTGGGTGGAATCAGCAATCTAGTATGAAGCATCGCAAGAGCAGAGCAGTGAACCCAGGATTGAGTGATGTGGGAGGAGAGTTGCAAACTCAGTGTAATGCGATGTCGGAGATAAGCAACGAGCCCAGTTTTGAGTGGCGCAGGAGGGGATCGGTGAACCCAGTGAGGAGCTATGTGGATGGATAATGATGAACCTGGTGTTGAGCAGCGCAGCAATATAGCAGCAAACCCCAAGGTGTCAACCATGAGTTTGTCTCAAATGTTTGTCACCATTCCCCACCTGCTCCACAATGACATGCAAGCCTTGACCCTGACCAATGGATCCACCACAGATCCAATGCACTCTCCGAATGGGGTCAAGCAATTCTGTGTCATCACACCAACGCTATACTCAATGTTTCTTCCTGCAGTGCTCCATCTCACCCTCAACAAGCTGCTGCTGGAGTAGAGCTAAATTACAGAACAAACAAGAATCTGTCCAGCATCCAATACATGCAGAGCTGATCCAAGGTCGTCCCATCCTCTATTATTGAGCTACATAAAGCAAACGATGTTTGCATCTGTGCACAATTGGAGGCCAAGCTCCAAATCATCATCAACACCTTCACCAAGAGATGAGAGCATGGGCCTTACACTAAATATCCATAAGACAATGGTTCTCTTGCAACCTGTCCTCGTCAGACAGAACTGCCCCCAACATCGGTTATCAAAATCGACATTAAGTCGTTGGAAAATGTGGACCACTTTCCATACCTTGGGAGCCCACAGTCACCAAGGACAGATGACAACGAGCTTCAACACTACCT